>NW_016814761.1:539285-541742 GCF_001698545.2 Rhinopithecus bieti | reverse complement strand
TTTTTTTTTTGAGACGGAGTCTCGCTATGTCACCCAGGCTGGAGTGCAGTGGTGCAATCTTGGCTCACTGCAATCTCCGCCTCCTGTGTTCAAGGGATTCTCCTGCCTCAGCTTCCTGGTAGCTGGGATTATAAGTGCCTGCCACCACACCTGGCTAATTTTGTATTTTTAGTAGAGAGGGGGTTTTACCATGCTGACCAGGCTGGTCTGGAACTCCCGACCTCAGGTGATCCGGTGTGAGCCACCGCACTCCGCCCAAAAATGGTTTTTAACACACGCATAAAATGGTTTGGAAAGCAGCCTTTCTCTAATGCAAGGTGTGGCAAGGATTCATGGCCAGGTTGAATGAAGTCTATATTTCAGGTCGAGGTTTCTGCTTTGAGGCACCCCCGATGACTTGAAGGTTTTTCTTTTCTTTCTGAGCAGAGTTGCTTGGCTGAAGAGCTCCGATGTCCCCTCCTCAGGGTGCATGCCTGTCACCTGCCACCCTGGAGGAGCCCCTGGGAAGCCAGCATCTTGCATGTGGGGATTTTGCCTGAAGCATCCTCCTTGGCATCTGGCATGGCCAGGCTGGCATCTGGAGAGTCCGGGCTGCCTAGCTGAGGGTCATGCCAGGCAAAGCAGGTTTGAACTTGGTGGATGATCAGAGGCCCCTCCCACTCACTCTCACGCCACTGACTGCACATCCTTCAGGCGCCAGGCCCCGGAGCACCCTGCACTGAGCTGGGCAGGAGGAAGGCGGTGGCTCTGAGGAATCCAATTGGGACGCAGAGAAGGAGGCAACTCCGGAACCCATCTTCTGGATAGCGGGGGACTCCAGGGAGTGAATCACACCCAGAGAACTTGGGTTTCACTGGGTCCTTAGAGGAAGCTGTGACACAGCGAAGGGAAGGGTATAGACTCTGGGATTCCACAAGCCTGGGTTGAGTCTGGCTCTGCCACTTTCCGGTGTGTGACTTCTGGGAACTTAGGTCATCTCTCTGAGCACCTATAAAACAGCAATGGTAAAAACAGGCCGGGCACGATGACTCATGCCTATAAGCCCAGCACTTCGGGAGGCTGAGGTGGGTGGATCACCTGAGGTCAGGAGTTCAAGACCAGTCTGGTCAACATGGTGAAACCCCATCTCTACTACAAATATGAAAAGTGGCTGGGCGTGGTGGTGCACATCTGTAGTCGCAGCTACTGGGGAGGCTAAGGCAGGAGAATCTCTTGAACCTGGGAGGTGGAGGTTGCAGTGAGCTGAGATTGCACCATTGCATTCCAGCCTGGGGGACAGAGCGAGACTCTGTCTCAGAAAATAAAATAAAATAAAATTAGCCAGGCATGGTGACCCGCGCCTGTAATCCCAGCAACTTGGGAGGTTGTGGCAGAAGAATAGTGTGAACCCAGGAGGCAGAGGTTGCTGTGAGCCGAGATCACGCTATTGCACTCCAGCTTGGGAGACAAGAGCAAAACTCCATCTCAAAAAAAAAAAGAAGCAATGATAACAATAATAATACATGCCCCAAGGTATTATAACATTTACCCAGACTTGGCTGTTATGAAGATTTCATGACGTTGTAATTTATGAAGCACCTGATAGGGACTCAAAACTTTTTTTTTCTTTCTGAGATGGAGTCTTGCTCAGTTGCCCAGGCTAGAGTGCAGCGGCGTGATCTCAGCTCACTGCAATCTCTTCCTCCTGGATTCACGTGATTCTCCTACCTCAGCCTCCCGAATAGCTGGGATTACAGGCACAAGCCACCACTCCAGGCTAATTGTTGTATTTTTAGCAGGGACCATGTTTTACCATGTTGTCCAGGCTGCTCTTGAACTCCCAACCTCACTTGACCTGCCAGCCCCAGCCTCCCAAAGTGCTGGGATTACAGACGTGAGCCACTGTGCCTGGCCAGATTCAAAACTTGGAACACAGATGTGTGAAAATATTCCTCTGTTATGGAAGCAGTAGTGTGTGTGGCTGAGATCGTTGACTCTGATATCAAGAGGACCTGCATTCAAACCCTACATTACCTCTGTTCAAAAAAAAAAAAAGTTGTTCAACCTTGGACTAGATACTTTACCTCTCTGGGCCTCAGTTTTCTATTCTGTGAACTGAGGTTTGTAACAATAATCCCTGCTCTATATCATCATCCCTATCCTCATTATTGGTAAATCAGGGAAGGCTTCTGGGAAGCCTTGGAAAGGGCTTTGAAGGGTGAATAGGAGTCTGACAGATGGTGAGCATAGGCTCTAGACACGAAGTCTTGCCATGGGATGGCATTCTTTCTGGGGTGTATGTTTGGTTGGTGTGGGGAAAGTTAACATTCAGGAGTGCCTGGATCCTAAGGTGGATGGCTGGGTGGTAGGAACATGGTGAAGGGTCTGAAGATAAAGGATGCTGCCCACTGGAATGGAAGCCCCTCAAGAGCAGAGGGTAGATTTTTTTTTTTTTTTTTTTTTTTTTTTTTTTTTTTT
>NW_016814761.1:523843-537609 GCF_001698545.2 Rhinopithecus bieti | reverse complement strand
TTTTTTTTTTTTTTTTGGTATTTTTTGTAGAGATGCGGTTTTGCCATGCTGCCCAGGCTGGAGTGCAGTGGTTCGATCTCTGCTCATTGGAACTTCTGCTTCTTGGATTCAAGTGTGACCCTTCCACCTTAGCCTCCCAAGTAGCTGGGACTACAGGTGTGCACCACCACCTGGACAATTTTTGTATTTCTAGTAAAGACAGGGTTTTACCATCTTGGCCAGGCTTGTCTTGAACTCCTGGGCTCGAGTGATCCACCCTCCTCAGCCTCCCAAAGTGCTGGTATTATAAACATGAGCCACCACACCTGGCACAAATGCTTTATTGTTTTATAATGAATTCTAAAATAACAGTAGTAATTGAGTAGAAGTTTTGTATCATCTGTCCACTGATGAGCAGAATGAAATCTGAATGGTGGGGAAATAACAATTTGCTTAACTGAAGCTCAAATGTAAAAAACATTCTTAACTCGAAAGTTGAATTTGGCCTCTCCTTTTCCTGAAGTTCTCAGAGCATTTATCACAAATTCCCTCCTATCATTTGTTGGAATTTGCTAGATCTTGTTCCAACAAAAGAAGTGCCAGGGATGTTCGCCCAAACTCTGCTACAGGTTAGTTTTATCACCTTGGGGATCACTGTAGCCATAACAGGTCCTTCGTCCAGTAGGTGGCAAGTTAAACCCTGAGACACTGGGTTGCAGCAGACAAAGAGGTTCAATCATAGGGCTACTGAAGGAGGAGACAGGAGGAAACTTCAAATCCATCTCCTTGAGGAGTGTGGAGCCAGGGTTTTTTTTTTCTTTTTTTTCTTTTTTTTTTTTTGAGATGGAGTCTCGCTCTGTCGCCCAGGCTGGAGTGCAGGGCGTCATCTTGGCTCACTGCAACCTCTGCCTCCTGGGTTCAAAGGATTCTCCTGCCTCAGCCTCTCGAGTAGCTGGGACTACAGGCATCCGCCACCAGGCCTGGCTAATTTTTTTTTTTTTTTTTTTTTGAGAGCGAGTCTTGCTCTGTTGCCCAGGATGGAGTGCAGTGCAGTGGCACAATCTCCCCTCACTGCAACCTGTGCCTCCTGGATTCAAGCGATTTTCCTTCCTCTGCTTTTCCAGCCCAAAGAAAAGGCTGGTCTCGGTGGCTCATTCCTGTAATCGCAGCACGTTAGGAGGCTGAGGCAGGTGGATCACGAGGTCAGGAGATTGAGACTATCCTGGCTAACACGGCGAAACCCTGTCTCTACTAAAAATGCAAAAAATTAGCCTGGCGTGGTGGCAAGCACCTGTAATCCCAGCTCATTGCAACCTCTGCCTCCTGGAGTCAAGAGATTGTCCTGCCTTAGGCTCCTCAGTAGCTGGAATTACAGGTGCCTACCACCACCCCCGCCTAATTATTGTATTTTTAGTAGAGACAGGGACTCACCATGTTGGTCAGTCTGGTCTCGAACTCCTGACCTTGTGATCCGCTCACCCCGTCTCCCAAAAAGCTGGGATTACAGGCATGAGTCACAGCACCCAGCCTATTTATTTATTTAGAGATGGAGTCTCTGTCGCCCAGGCTGGAGTGCAGTATCGTGATCTTGGCTCACTGCAAACTCCACCTCCGGGGTTCCTGCCATTCTCCTGCCTTAGCCTCCTGAGTAGCTGGGACTACAGGCGCCCGCCACCACGCTGGCTAATTTTTTGTATTTTTAGTAGAGACAGGGTTTCACCGTGTTAGCCAGGATGGTCTCGATCTTCCGACCTCGTGATCCACCCGCCTTGGCCTCCCAAAGTGCTGGGATTACAGGTGTGAGCCACCGTGCGTGGCCTAATTTTCTATTTTTAATAGCCATACAGGTGTGAGCCACCACTTCCAGCCTATTTATTTTTTAAGAGATGGGTTCTTGCTCTGTCATCCAGACTGGAGTGCAATGGCACAACCACAGCTCAAACTCCTGGGCTCAAGCCATACTGCCATCTTAGCCTCTGGAGTAGCTGGGGCCATAGACCTGTACCATTACGTCTGGCTAATTTTCTCTTTTTTTTTTTTGAGACGGAACCTCATGCTGTCACCCAGGCTGGAGTGCAGTGGCGTGATCTCAGCTCACTGCAAGCTCCACCTCCCAGGTTCACGCCATTCTCCTGCCTCAGCCTCCCAAATAGCTGGGTCTACAGGCGCCCACCACCATGCCCAGCTAATTTTTTGTATTTTAATAGAGACGGGGTTTCACCATGTTAGCCAGGATGGTCTCGATCTGATCTTCGTGATTCGCCTGCCTTGACCTCCCAAAGTGCTGGGATTACAGGTGTGAGCCACTGCGCCTGGCCTAATTTTCTATTTTTAATTTTGTGTACAGACAGGGTCTCGCTATGTTGCCCAGGCTGGTCTCAAACTCCCATTTTCAAGAAATGCTCCTGCCTTGGCCTTCCCAGGTTTTGGGATTACAAGCATGACCCACTGTGTGCCCCTGGCTGTAAACAATATTTAAACAAAATCCTTATGATTCTAATGTCAGAAATCCTATCTATAGAGCTCGGGTGCGGTGGCTCATGCCTCTAATCCCAGAACTTTGGGATGCTGAGGTGGGTGAATCACCTGAGGTCAGAAGTTCGAGACCAGCCTGAGCAACATGGCAAAACCCCCATCTCTACTAAAAACAAAAATTAGCCAGGTGTGGTGGCGTGCACGTGTAATCCTAACTACTCAGGAGGCTGAGGCACGAGGGTTGCTTGAACCCAGAAGGCAGAAGTTGCAGTGAGCTGAGATCATGCCACTGCACTCCAGCTTGGGTGACAGGGTGAGACTCCACCCAAAAAAAAAAAAAAAAAATTCCTATCTATAGGAATAATGGGGATACAAATAGTCAATATCTAACGCTAGGTGACTTTTGGTTATAAGGAAGTGGGTCAAAGTGAATCCTGATTAATGCTGAATTATAACATTCTTTTCACCTGAATTTCTTGTTAACTTGTGAGGACGGCTTCATTACTACACTCATCTGCAGAATATTTTCTGAACAAATACTATTTTCTGGAAGCTGTGCTTGAACCTGTGGACACAGCAGGAAACAAGGTAAGTCTGAGCCCTCCCTCTCGAAGCTTCAAGTCTAATAAAGGGAGACAGAAAAGTTAAAAGGTAAGACTCTTGACCTTTCTGAGTCTCAGTTTCCCATACTATAAAATGGACATAATAATCTGTGACCCATGTCCTCACCAACTGGTCGTGAGGCCCAACAGGGAAGATGAACGTGCTTTGTAAACTTGAAACTATCTTGCTGATGTGAGCCAGGACCTTCCTCGTGTATTATTTTAGCTGCTTTTCTGGTCTAAAACAAGATTTTTTTTTTTTTTGAGACGGAGTCTCGCTCTGTTGCCCAGGCTTTAGTGCAATGGTGTGATCTTGGTTCACTGAAACCTCTGCCTCCTGGGTTCAAGCAATTCTCTGCCTCAGCTTCCCGAGTACCTGGGATTACAGGCATCCGCAACCACATCCGGCTAATTTTTGTATTTTTAGTAGAGACGGGGTTTCATCATCTTGGCCAGGCTGGTCTTGAACTCCTGACCTCGTGATCCACCCACCTCAGCTTCCCAGAGTGCTTGATTACAGGCGTGAGCCACCACGCCCGGCCGATTTGTTTGTCTGTTTGTTTTTGAGACACAGTCTCACTCTGTCGCCCAGGCTGGGGTGCAATGGTGCCATCTCAGCTCACTGCAGCCTCTGCCTCCCGGGTTCAAGCGATTCTCCTGCCTCAGTCTCCCGAGTAGCTGGGACTACAGGCACATGCTACCATGCCCAGCTAGTTTTTGTATTTTTTAGTAGAGATAGGGTTTCACCATGTTGACCAGGATGGTCTCAAATTCCTGACCTGAAATGATTGTCCTGCTTCGGCTTCCCAAAGTGCTGGGATTACAGGCATGAGCCACCACAACCAGCTAGAGCTGGGATCTGAACCCAAACACTTCCAGAGCTATCTCTTGCTCTAGGCCACCCTTTTCAGCTGCCCCAGAAGGGCCCTGCTTGAGATTGTGGGGTCACCTGTGCCCATCCCTGCTCTGTGAGGCATCTGGAAACCCCCTCTGTATCAGACAGGTTGCCCAGACATCCCAAACACCCTGTTCTGGACACACAGCATCAGGTGGCGATGGTGTGGGAGGAAAATGCTTCTGTGTCAGCCAAATTCCCTCCTTACCTCTGAAGCAAGGAAGGGGAACCAGCTCAAGTCTCGAGAAATTTGATAAGGTTTAGTAAGGAATGCACTCTTTTGAAAAATGCGTGCATAATAACTGATTTAAACCACCAAGAAGATGAAAAATAATGAGTGGTTTCGTTGTCAGAGCTGCAGGGACTGAGCCACAGCCTCGAGGGCATGGACATATGGTCTCCCTCCATTCGATTCAGACTTGGAGACAGCTCAGCTTCCCTGGGTCTTAGTTTTCTCATTCCTTAAAGGAAGGATTGGATTCCAGCTAGAAAATGATACTTTGCAGGGCAACTAGTGGACACAGAAATGACTGTCTTGGCCCTGTGCAGTGGCTCACGCCTGTAATCCCAGCACTTTGGGAGGCTGAGGCGGGCGGATGGATGGAGGTTGGGAGTTCAAGACCAGCCTGACCAACATGGAGAGACCCTGTCTCTACTAAAAATACAAAATTAGCCCGGTGTGGTGGCGCATGCCTGTGGTCCCTGCTGCTCAGGAGGCTGAGGCAGGAGAATCGCTTGAACCTGGGAGGCAGAGGTTGTGGTGAGCTGAGATGGCGCCATTGCACTCCAGCCTGGGTGACAGAGTGAAACTCCATCTCAAAATAAATAAATAAATAAATAAATAAACAAACAAACAAATAAAATAACAACAACAAAAGGAAAATAGACAACCTGGCTCTCGCCTGTAATTCTAGTACTTTGGGAGGCCGAGGTGGGAGGATCACTTGAGTTTAGGAGTTCAAGATCAGCCTGGGCAACACGGCAAGCCCTCATCTCTTACCAAGAATTTAAAAATTAGCTGGGCATGGTAGCACACGCATATAGTCCCAGCTACTCCGGAGGTTGAGACTGGAGAACTGCTTGAGCCCAGGAGACTGAGGCTGCAGTCCAGCCTGAGGGACAAACCAAGACACCATCAGCCTGAGGGACAAAGCAAGACACCATCTCAAAAGAAAAAAAAAAAAAAAGAAAGAAAAGAAAGAATGGGTTCATGGGTTCAGAGTTGAGCTACTTACATTGAAATCTTGGCTTCACCATTCCCACCTGTGAGACTGTGAATACCTTTCTTAACCTCTTTATGTCTTGGTTTCCAGATCTGTAAAATGGACTATTAGGGGATGAATATGTCCCCCCGAGTTCCATATATTGAAGTGCAAACCACCAGTATCTCAGAACGTGACTGTACTGTGTTTGGAAATAGGGTCTCAAAAGATGTAATAAAGTTAATAAGAGGTCATTACACTGGCCCTAATGCAATGTGACTGGTATCCTTACAAGAAAAGATGAGGACACAGACACACTCAGAGGGAAGACCACGTGAAGACAGAGAGAAGGTGGCATCTACAGGCCATGGAGAGAGGCCGCAGAAGAAACCAACCCTGCTGACCTTGGTCTTGAACTCACAGCCTTCAGAACTGTGAGAAAACAAGGTTCTGATTTTAAGCCACTCTGTCTGTGGTACTTTGTTATGGCAGCCCTAGCAAACTAATACAGGGTCCCACAACAGTATCCATGTTGCATGGATGTTATGAAGATTAAACCAGCTTTTTATGGGGAGTGCTTGGCCCAATGTCTGGCGCGAGGTTAAGAGCTCAGTGCACACCAGAACATCTTGGTTCTATTTAAGAACTCCTCCGCTTCATCTGGCTGACTCAGGCCACTTAGTGAATGTGAAAATCAGACAGTCCAGATATTTGGCACTGTAGGGACTCCCCACGGGATCGATTTCTTCATTTTTCAAAGGGTTATTATGGTTTTGCATGACATGACGTGGCCTGAAATGCAATGATTCCCAGCCACCAGGGCCACTTGATACATTAAACAGGCGGCACTCCTTCTGGCCTTGTCATTAACCTTCCCGGCAAATGACACAGTTCTGTAGCTGGGCCCAAAGCCTTGGTTTTTCTCGTCCATTCCAACTCTCATGGTTCTTGACCTCACCCAAAAGTCGCCCGCCTGCTGGGCTTCATTTCGCAATCGACGCTGGATGAACAGCTGTAGGACCTGCACTTTGTTTATGCCTCTGTCTCTTTTTCTTTTTGAGACGGAGTCTCACTCTGTCACCCAGGCTGGAGTGCAGTGGTATGATCTTGGCTCACTGCAACCTCCACCTCCCAGATTCAAGCAATTCTCCTGCCTCAGCCTCCTGAGTAGCTGGGATTACAGGTACCTGCCACCATGCCTGGTTAATTTCTACAGTTTTAGTAAAGACAGGGTTTCCCCATGTTGGTCAGGCTGGTCTCAAACTCCTGACCTCAGGTGATCTGCCTGCCTCAGCCTACCAAAATGCTGTGACTATAGGTGTGAGCCACCATGCCCGGCCAGCCTCTTTTTCTAGTCTCATGGCTATACATCCATATTGCCCACCAGCAGGGAAGATGGAATCTCTGCAGAAGATAGCTTTTATTTGCAAGCTTAGGTGAGGGATAGTCTTAGAAAATGACTGGAGAGCTAATTTTTTTTTTCTTTTTTGAGACTCAGTCTCACTGTTACCCAGGCTGGAGTGCAGTGGTGCTCTTGGCTCACTGCAATCTCTGCGTCCCAGGTTCAAGCGATTCCCCTGCCTCAGCCTCCTGAGTAGCTGGGACTACAGAAGCGCACCACCAGGCCCGGCTAATTTTTTGTATTTTAGTAGAGACGGGGTTTCACCATGTTGGCCAGGATGGTCTCAATCTCCTGACCTCATGATCCGCCCATCTTGGCCTCCTGAAGTGCTGGGATTACAGGCGTGAGCCACCACGCCCAGCCGATTGGAGAACTATTGATTACACACCAGCTTTACAAATTGTGGCTCTATCTCAAGCCAGGAACACAACATGAATGCAGACACTCCTGTAGATTGGGAGCGACCCATGGTTAGAAACTAACAGGCAGATGTTGATGAAAGTGATTTCGATGCTGTTTTTCCTGGGTCTGAAAAATCAGATTTAACTCCCAAGGTGTCCTGATTTTCATTTCAAATTTCTCCTGTACTAAAGGAGGAAGAGTGGACCCAGCTGGTGGCAAAACTGTGAAGTGGTTGCTTACTACTTCAGATGCAGGGAACAGGGGCTACAAAAGTGTGAGCTCCTCCAACCCTCAGGAATAGAAGTGGGTGCACCAGCTGCCAGGCCCGGGGAAGTGGAGAGGCTCAGTAAATATCTGTTGAATTTCCTTAAGTCTTCATTAGGCCAGTGTATTAGTCCAATTTCACACTGCTATAAAAATACTACCTGAGACTGGGCAATTTATAAACAAAGGAGGTTTAACTGACTCACAGTTCAGCATGGCTGGCGAGGCTTCAGGCAACTTACAATCATGGCAGAAGGGCAAGCAGGCACCTTCTTCAAAAGGCGGCAGAAGGCCAGGTGTGGTGACTCACTTGAGGTCAGGAATTTGAGACCTGCCTGGCCAACATTGTGAAACCGTATCTCTACTAAAAATACAAAAATTAGCCGGGTGTGGTGGTGTGTGCCTGTAATCCTAGCTACTTGGGAGGCTGAGACAGGAGAATTGCTTGAACTTGGGAGGCAGAGGCTGCAGTGAGCCAAGATCACGCCATTGCACTCCAGCCTGGGCGACAGAGTGAGACTCTATTTCAATCAATCAATCAATCAATCAATCAATCAATCATGAGATTTGGGTGGGGACACAAAGCCTAACCACATCAGCCAGCATGGTGAGTCTTGGCATCCTGCATCCTGGACCTCCTTACCCTGGACTAGATGCATCTTAAAGTATGAGAACCCACCTTTTAAATGGCTTCCACAGGGCATGGAAAAATGGTATGATTTCAGTAGCACTTCTCATATTTTTTTTTCTTTTTTTCACTCTTGTTGCCCAGGCTGGAGTGCAATGGCGCCATCTTGGCTTACTACAACCTCCGCCTCCGGGGTTCAAGCAATTCTCCTGCCTCAGCCTCCCAAGGAGCTGGAATTACAGGCATGGGCCGCCACGCCTGGCTAATTTTGTATTTTCAGTAGAGACAGGGTTTCTCCATGTTGGTCAGGCTGGTCTCAAACTCATGACCTCAGGTGATCCGCCTGCCTCGGCCTCCCAAAGTGCTGGGATTACAGGTGTGAGCCACCATGCCTGGCCGCACTTCTCATACTTCAAGATGCATAAAAATCACCTGTTAAAAATGCACATTCTGGGCTGGGTGTGATGGCTCATGCCTGTAATCCCAGTGCTTTGGGAGGTCAATGCGGGTGGATCACCTGAGGTCAAGAGTTTGAGACCAACCTGGCCAACATGGCAAAACCCCGTCTCTACTAAAAATACAAAAAATTAGCTGGGTGTGGTGGCAGGCACCTGTAATCCCAACTATTAGTGAGGGCGAGGCAGGAGAATCGCTTGAACTGGGAGTTGGAGGTTGCAGTGAGCCCAAATTGCCCCACTGCATTCCAGCCTGGGCAATAAGAGGGAAACTCCAACTCAAAAAAAAAAAAAAAAAGCACATTCTGATTCAGTAGGTCTGGGGCCGAATCTGAGAGTCTGTGTTTTTTTTTGAGACGAGGTCTCACTCTGTCACCCAAGCTGGAGTGCAGTGGCATGATCATGGCTCACAGCAGCCTGGACCTCCCAGGCTCAGGCGATTCTCCCACCTCAGCCTCCTGGGACTACAGGTTTGCGTCACCATGCCTGGCTAATATTTTCTTTTTTTTTTTTTTTTTTTTTTTTTTTTGAGAGAAGTCTAGCTCTTATCCCCCAGGTTCGAGTGCAATGGCTCGATCTCAGCTCACTGCAATTTCTGTCTCCCGGGTTCAAACGATTCTCCCGCCTCTGCCTCCCAAGTAGCTGGGATTAAGTTGCCTGCCACACGCACGGCTAATTTTTGTATATTTTAGTAGAGACGGGGTTTCACCATGTTGGCCAGGCTGGTTTCGAACTCCTGACCTCAAGTGATCCGCTCACCTCGGCCTCCCAAAGTGCTGGGATTACAGGAATGAGCCACTGCGCCCAGCCACTCCTGGCTAATTTTTTTCTAATTTTTGTAGAGATGGGGTCTCACTATGTTGTCCAGGCTGGTCTTGAACTCCTGGGCTTAAGCAATCGTCCTGCCTCCGCCTCCCAAAGTGCTGGGATTACAGGCGTGTACCACCACGCCTGGCCAGATTCTGTATTTCTGACAATCCTCCTACTGATGGCAGATGCCTGTACACTTCCTGGCTCTCCTATCTGCCAGCTGTGTGGCCTCAAGAGGCCTCAGCATCTCCCTTGGCTTCAGTTCTTCCGCTGGATATTATTTAGATGAACAAACATATATTGACAGCTTACTACATGCCAGGCTGCTCTGGGTGCTTGCAAGAAAAACAAAGATGAAGAAACCACAAGTCAAGCCCAGGCGGGCCTTGCACACTGGGGACTTAAAGGTCCAACTACAATATTTAAAAACTCTTTGGGTTTGAAAATTTCATGACTCATTGGCAGATATAGGATGACTGGATCTGCATCTCCCAGAAAACATCTCTCCAAACACTATACAGGGATTCCCCGCTGACTACTGTCCTCAGAATTAGGGAATATGAAATCCAGAAGTAACCTCAAGAGAAATTTAGCCCAAACTTTATCTTGCCATTTTACAGAGAGGAGAAACTAGAGAACAGATGCAGAAAGACTTGGGTCCGGAGGAAATTACTGGTTTTCCAGCTATGCTTTCGAAAGCAGTGATGTCCAATAGGAATAACATATAAGCCACAAAAAACTTAATATGTAATATTACATTTTGTGGTCGTCACATTGAAAAGAGTAAAAAGAAGCCAGGCACGGTGACACATGCCTATAATCCTAGCACTTTGAGAGGCCAAGGCAAAATGATTGCTTGAGGTCAAGAGTTTGAGACCAGCCTGGGGAACATAGTGAGACCTTGTCTCTACAAAAAAATTTAAAAACTTAGCTGGGCGTGGTGGTGCACGTCTGCAGTCTCAGCTACGCGAGGGTGGCTGAGGCAGGAGAATTGTTTGATCCCAGGAGGTCGAGGCTGTAGGGAGCCAAGATTGCGCCACTACAGTCCAGCCTAGGTGACAGAGTAAGACCCAGTTTCAAAAAAAAAAAAGAAAGAATCATTTCCATTAGTTGGTGCATCACTCCCAGGATCATTGGTTTCATTTTTATAGACACTGGATCAGAAAATTAATCTTTCAAGTACAGATGGGGCTTTCTGTAGCCAAATTGAATAGAATTACAGTTCTGAGGCCAGGCGCAGTGGCTCACGCCTGTAATCCCAGCACTTTGGGAGGCCAAGGCGGACGACTCATGAAGTCAGAGGTTCGAGACCAGCTTGGCCAACATGGTGAAACCCTGTCTCTACTAAAATACAAAATTAGCTGGGCAGGGTGGACGCCTGTAATCCAAGCTACTTGGGAGGCTGAGGCAGGAGATTGCTTGAACCTGGGAGGCAGAGGTTGCAGTGAGCCAAGATCGCACCACTGCACTCTAGCCCAGGTGACAGTGCGAGACTCTGCCTCAAGAATCATTTCCATTAGTTGGTGCATCACTCCCAGGATCATTGGTTTCATTTTTATAGACACTGGATCAGAAAATTAATCTTTCAAGTACAGATGGGGCTTTCTGTAGCCAAATTGAATAGAATTACAGTTCTGAGGCCAGGCGCAGTGGCTCACGCCTGTAATCCCAGCACTTTGGGAGGCCAAGGCGGACGACTCATGAAGTCAGAGGTTCGAGACCAGCTTGGCCAACATGGTGAAACCCTGTCTCTACTAAAAATACAAAATTAGCTGGGCAGGGTGGACGCCTGTAATCCAAGCTACTTGGGAGGCTGAGGCAGGAGATTGCTTGAACCTGGGAGGCAGAGGTTGCAGTGAGCCAAGATCGCACCACTGCACTCTAGCCCAGGTGACAGTGCGAGACTCTGCCTCAAAAAAAAAAAAAGATAAAAAAGAAAAAAAAAAAAAGAATTATACTTTTGAGGCTGTGCACAGTGGCTCACCCCTATAATCCCACAACTTTGGGAGGCTGAGGTGGGAGGACCACTCGAGACCAGCCTGGGCAACAGAGAGAGACCTTGTCTCTACAAAACATTAAAAAAGAAAAAAAAATTAGCCAGGTGTAGCTGCCCATGACTGTGGTCTCAGCTACGTGGGAGGCTGAAGCAAGAGGATCGCTTGAGCAAGAAAGGTAGAGGCTGCAGTGAGCTGGGATCATACCATCACCCTCTAGCCTGGGTGCTGGAGGAGCAAGATTCTAGCTCAAAAAAAAAAAAAAAAAAAAAAAAAAAAAAAAAGGAGGGAAGAAAAAAAAAAAAAAAAAAAAAAAAAAAAAAAAAAAAAGGAAGGAAGGAAATAAGGAAATAATAAGAATCACACCTCACCCCTGGAAGAGAACTTAAGCGTAGCTGAATCTAACTTGCAATATGATTTTGCTGAAGACGAGGTTAAAGAGTGATGGCAGGCTGGCACTTGGAGCCACATTTCCAAAAATTCTGGGTGTAAAATGCTCAGCACAGTGCCAGACACCTGTGCCCCAAAGTATCAGAGAAATCTCGGCCATCTTCTTTCCCTTCCCCTCTCCAGGTTTTGCACCAAACCATCCTGTCCCTGGAGAAGTTGCTCAATTAAAGCCAGGTGAAATTCCAAGTGCAGTTTGAAGGAGGAAGTGTCATTTTCAGCTTGCCTGGAGGTGCACCTCGCTATGTAACATTTGTTACATAAGTGGCAGCATGACACACCTAACTGATGAATGTCTGTTGCACACCCGATTCCAGCAGGGAGAGTCACACAGGCTTCCCCTGGGAGAACAGTGGTGTGGAATGGAGGCATGGAGTTGCAAAAATTACTTTTGTCATCCAACAAGTAGGGCCAGTTCCAGGGTGTTATACCCAAAGTGCTTTTCTACTGCAGCATAACCTCAAGAAAAACCAGTTTCAGGAGCACCACACCTAGGATCAGATGATGCAATATGATATTAGCGTCTCATTGCATCAGTGTGTCTGACGCATGTGTCTTTTAAGCTGGCAAAAAGCATTATAAAGGGGCAGGAGAAAAAAAGAAAAGACTTCCAGACTGAAATCCAAAGGTCCTGTCAGTGCTGTTCCTAATTGGCCACACAGGGTGTTTAGAGGATAAACACCCAGCCACCCGCCTCGGCTGACAAGCATCAGCATGCCATTTCCTGAAGGGGACTTGACGGCATATTTAGGAGAAATTCTTTTCTGGTTGGTTCTACTTATGCTTTATATCAAAGCATCAAAGTTTAATCTCTAAAAAATCTTTTCAAATGCAGGTCTATTAAGAAGAAGCTTTCAAAGGGTGCTTCTATTCCGTCTTGACTTTTCTGAAAAACTCTGAAATGTACCGGCTGATTTCTCATTTCCAAAGTTCTTTTACAGAAGCGCTCTCAGCTCCCTTGACACGCAGACTTTTGACTTTGATCAAATACCTTAGATTTGGGCCTCTTGGTTTCTCTGTCTTCCTTTGAAGGACCCTCGATACTTCCCAATCCTGTTTCTTGCACTAACGATGAATGAATGAATCACAACAATCCTAGAACTTTATCCATTTTCAGGAAGTTGCCCAAACAAGGAACTTCCTTGTGCAGTACGCTAAGGAAAAAAGCAGCAGGAGAAAAAGCACTG
Organism: Rhinopithecus bieti; assembly: GCF_001698545.2. NCBI lineage: Eukaryota > Metazoa > Chordata > Mammalia > Primates > Cercopithecidae > Rhinopithecus > Rhinopithecus bieti. The sequence goes on along the minus strand of NW_016814761.1, from coordinate 524,867 downwards.
AGAGGAGAGCAAGCGATGGTCAGATCGTAATGGAAGTGGGGTGGAGAGGTGGAGGGTGGAGACCGGTAGGAAGCAAGCAAGCCTTTCTTCACCCCTCCCAGGACACGCGAAAGAGATCAAGCCTCACTGCGGTTCACAAGGGTCTATGCAGGCCCTCGCACCCCTGCCTACCTCCTCATAACCCAGCCTCTTAGCTCTTCTCACCCCAGCCCCACCAGACAGCTTCCCTCCCAGGAGGTGTCTCTCAGGATCTCGAAATGCGGAGCGTCCCGTTCACTCCACTTGGCCTGGAATACTTTTCCTGCCCACATTTCAACTTATTCATCCTCTAAGTTGTTCAGCATAGCTTTCCACCTTCCCTTTCCGCCTTCCCTGGCGCTGGACTAGGATAAATCCCCTCGCCATAATGTTCATACACAGGCGTCACTTTGTAAAGCTTATCACTCTTGTAATTGCTTGTTTACTGATCTGTCTTTCCGTTAGGCTGTGCGTTCCACTAGGGTGCAAACCTTGTTCCCTGGCTCTGCAGCCCCGGGCACTGTGGGTCTTGCATGTACCGGGGGCTCAGTAAATATTTGTCAAAAATGAAAAAGGTCCCCTCAAAACCAGCTTCCAGTGCCTCCACGGCCCTCAAATTAATTATGAATTAATTCACGAATACAGCAAACCTTTATGTGATTCTTCCGTGTCACAGCACCTTGCTACATACTGAGGACACATCCATAGGCAAATAAAACTCAGCTTCTCTCTGCACAGGAAAAATTATTCAAATTGTATTCATCTTTCATTCCAATCACTCAATTAGGGCACGTCCCTTGTTGGCTGCTGCGTGAGCGAAGTAACTATCTTCCAGCGAGTGTCCTCAGGTGACCTGTCTAGACGTGCCCAGGAAAAACAATCCAACATCCTAAGCCGCAAAGAAGCCCCTGACGCGCAGGCCGCACTGCGTGGAAGGCCCGAGGCGCGCTCGCGGGCCCGCGAAAGGCGCAGCAGCGGCGGAGCCGAGGCGGGCGGCGTGGCGCGC
>NW_016814761.1:515319-519629 GCF_001698545.2 Rhinopithecus bieti | reverse complement strand
CATGCCCCGTGCGGCCCTGCGCCGGCTCGCGCGCCGGGAAGGCGGGGGCGGCGGGCGCCGGGGCGGGGTGCAAGGGCGCATGCTCCGCAGAGCCCTCCCCCGAGGTCGGGGAAGACCCCCGGCTGAGCGGTGCTCGGGCTTTGTTTGCAGCTGGTGGTCCGAAGCTGCAGGATGCTCGGGGTGGGCTCTGTTGTAGCCCGCCAGTGAAGAAGCATCTCCAAGGGTCTTGGGCGGGCTTCTGTTTTCTCAAATTTTAATTAAGGTCGTGGCTGACTCAACTTAACGTTCCCGAAAAAGCCTGCAGAGCCGGAGATCTGAACCTGGCATCTGCCGCCACATCATCCCCCCCACCCCACCCCAGCAGAACTTTCTGCAAGTTTGGTGTGGTGTGGGGCATGTTTTTCAGAAGAGGGTCTAAGTTTTCATCAGATTCTCAGATAACCCCCAGAGAGTAAGAACGTCCACCTGGGGTTTAGAGCCTGACACCCGGAGAGGTTTTTTCCCTTCCATAAGTGCCCATCTCCTAAGGGTGTTTAAGGGTTAACAGCAGAGTGCTTTCCTCCAGAGAAGCGCAGGCAGTGTCTAATAACACATTTTCTACGTCCGCTTTATAGATAGGGAAACTGGGGCACAGAATTTGAAGGCTTTGTCCAGAGTCATGGATGGAACTGGATCTCCAAATGCTGTAACCCCTGATGTCCCTGCAAATTGCACATGGGAATATGCTTTGTAAAACTGTCCTCTGGGTGAAAGGGTTAACCGGTTAGGCAGTAGAGGAGAGCCCGTCAAAAGCTGTCAAAAGGTCCTGCCCAGGGTCTTGGATCTGGCTAGACTTAGACAATGGCCAAAGTATTGAGAAATTGGAACGCAGGAACTGTTTTCCTTTGACATCTAATCTGCTGTGCCAGACTGCAGACATTTGCCCTCCCAACACAGTATGTTAGGACGAAACTAAAAAGAAAGGCCAGGTGAGCCTCCGCCTCTCCTGTATCCTATTTTGAGTGAGTTTCCAAAAGCAAGATCGTGTTTGGACATCCAAGACTCCAGTTGTCAGCTGTACAGCTCCAGGCTGTTGGAGCGCTGAGTTTTGCCATCAGAGTAAAAGATCCCCCCCATGCTCAGGTTGACCCAAGAAGGTAGTGACAGAGAGTGTGTGAATGACACTGGCGCTCCCTGGCCCACCTCTGCCTCCAGCTGTGCTGCTTGAAGCTGATTTGTCAATGGAAATGGCACATTTGCTCCTCTTTTTTTTTTTTGAGGCGGAGTCTCCCTCTATGGCCCAGGCTGGAGTGCAGTGGCACAGTCTCAGCTCACTGCAACCTCCGCCTCTCAGGTTCAAGTGGTTTTTGTGTGCTGATCAGCCTCTCGAGTAGCTGGGATTACAAGTGTGCGCCACCACACCCGAATACTTTTGTACTTTTGTAGAGACTGGGTTTTACCATGTTGGCCAGGCTGTTTTGAACTCCTGGCCTCAAGTGATCTGCCTGCCTCAGCCTCCTCCCAAAGTGCTGGGATGACAGGCGTGAGCCGTTTGTTCGGCTGCACGTTTGTAAGTCTTAATGTGAGTAAACAGCAGTCCACTGCAGCTTTCAAGTTCCTGTTTATACACATAAATACGTTATTATTTTACATATGTGTATAAGCAGGACTCTAAAAGCTACATCTTCCTTTCTCCATCCACTTAAAAACCAAGAAGGCCCATGATGCCCATCCTTTGGGCTGTCGGTGCTGTTCTAGAGTCAGAGCACCTGGGAGGCTGAGGGTTCAACAAATGATGCCCCTTTATGCCTCATGGAAAGTGCACATCCCGCATTTAAGTTTTGCTTTTTTTTTTTTGAGCTGGAATTTAGCTCTTGTTGCCCAGGTTGGAGTGCAATGTCGCGATCTCAGCTCACTGCAATCTCTACCTCCTGGGTTCAAGCAGTTCTCCTGTCTCAGCTTCCCGAGTAGCTGGGATTACAGACGCCCACCACCACACCTGGCTAATTTTTTGTATTTTTAGTAGAGACGGGGTTTCACCATGTTGGCCAGGCTGGTCTCGAACTCCCGACCTCAGGTGGTCCACCCACCTCGGCCTCCCAAAGTGCCCCACGTTTAAGTTTTGTTAGCATCTACTGAGTCTGGTTCATGGTCAGGGCTGGGTCCATGCAGCCCCATTGCCTTTCCATAGGCCTAGGGCGGCCCTCTGCCCCTTGTCCTGGGTTGGCCTCCTGCCCAGTCTCCCTGGCCCCAGGTTTCTGGTCTCTGTCTCTCTGTTGAGCAGTCCTAGGGACTCTGCTACCACAGGCAGACAGCAGTCCTTGATGCAGAAAGAACCTTTTTTACTGAGCGTTTTGCACACCTTGCACAGGGTTGCTAGGAGGAGGTCTGTGTGAAAGCAGCCGCGCAGGAAACATCCAAAACCATATTGCCTTCAGTGACTCCAAAGCTGCAGGTGACCCCAAAGCTGCTTGCAGAAGATGAGCCAAATACCTACATTGTTGAGGGGCAGAGTTGCCTTGAGTAAAATATGTGCATTTTATAGAACATTCTTATAGCAGACGCATTGTCATTGCCTAAGTGTTAGGAAGAAACTCACATTTTTCTTTTTTCCTCTGCTCTCTCACCACGCAACAACCAACACAAGACTTCTTCCCACCCCCCACCCCCAGACGGAGTCTTGCTCTGTCTCCCAGGCTGGAGTACAGTGGTGCAATCTCAGCTCACTGCAGCCTCCACCTCCTGGGTTCAAGCAATTCTCCTGCCTCAGCCTCCCGAGTAGCTGGGATGACAGGCACCTGCCACCGCGCTTGGGTAATTTTTATATTTTTAGTAGAGATGGCATTTCACCGTGTTGACCAGGCTGGTCTTGAACTCCTCACCTCGTGATTCGCCTGCCTCGGCCTCCCGATGTGCTGGGATTACAGGCATGAGCCACCGCGCCCGGCCTCCCAACACAAGACTTCTATGACTAGACATAAAGGGAGGTCTCCCCCTACTACTGAGCAAGTAATCAGTTCTGTAGCACACACCGGCAGGGGGTCCTCCAGCTTATCTACAACACTATGCACCTGGAGGTAGATTTCCTCAGCTTGAGGGCTCAGTCCCCAAGACTGTCCCTTCACTCCAGACACCAGTGGCAAGTCCAGGCCCTGGTAGGTTCTGACCAACCAGCCTCTAGTTGGGGTTCCCATTACCCCCTCTTTGGGGTCGATTAATTTATTGAAATGGCTCACAGAACTCAGGGAAACACCAGTTTATTATAAAGGATATTACAAAGGCTATGAATAAAGAGAACCTGTAAGGCTAGATGTGGGGGAAGAGGCACTGTGCTTCCGTGCCCTCTGCACACCACCCACCTGGTACATGTTCAGCTCTCCACAAGCTCTGTGACCTGGTCCTTACAGGTTTTAATGGAGGCTTCATTATGTAGGCATGGTAGATTAAGCCATTGATCATCACTTTAACCTTCAGTCCCCTCCCTTCCTCCCGAGGTTGGAGGGTGGGGCTGAAAGTCCCTAGGCTCCCACTGCCTGGGGGCTGCCAGTGTCAGTCATTAGCATACAAAAGACTTTGCTTTGGAGATTCCAAGGATTTGGGAAGTTACATGCCAGGAACTCAATATTGATGGCGCAGTGTCACACTAGGGTAGATTCAGTCCTAATTCTTTGTAAACTTCATAATCTCCTAAAGCAAGTAAAGGCAGCAGCCTTGGCCAAATCCTAGAAAACAGGTGAGTGTCGCAAACTGCCCAGGTCTTTGTAGTTTTTCCAGTCTTGAGTTGCCAAGGTTTTGTGGACCCTGAGACAGATGTGTTGAATCTGAAAGGACCAAATAAATAAAACTGAAAGCCGAGCTGGAAGTCTGTTTCAGTTGATGGCCCTTAGGTAATTGGTCGCTGCCGGCATTGTTCCCAGGGGTCTTAGCTCCCCGGGAGCAGTGGTCTTCTAAATGGACCTGTGTTAAAAGGTTGACTCATGTACCTTGCATTTGGATCATAATTCAAAAATTGCTTCAGACTAGAAATCCCATTTTGTTGATTGAAGAAGCTCAGTGCCTTTTCTGTCCGTGGCCATGTGTCTCTGCCCAGGTTATGTGACCAGGTTGCTAGAGGCAGCCAGGTGAAATGACATGAAAATCACTGGTCTTGTTTGGGAGACTATTTGCCAGGCTGTCTGCTGTGTGACCTTCATACACAAGCAGTGTAGCAGACACTGAGTTCAACCAAAAAAACATCTGTAGACCCATCAGGGAAGGCTGAATTCAGCCTGGGAGGGAACATTGAACTTCAGACACCCACACACCCACTGGTACCACCCCACCCCCCCCCC
>NW_016814761.1:489329-514926 GCF_001698545.2 Rhinopithecus bieti | reverse complement strand
CACCCCCCGCGCCCAGGGAGCCCCCAAGCACGGGAGTCTCTCCCACGATTGGTCGTTTCCAGTCTCTGACGAAGAGGAGCACCCCTTAAGTGAGAAGGGGTGCTGGGAGTTTTCTGTTACTCAATTTAAATGTTAATTAAAGACAGGAAAGAAGTTACAGAGAATAAAAGAAAGCAGCTTAGAGCAAACAGTTGTGTAAATAAAAACGAAATACAGTAACCTCCGTCTAATGTGTAAAGAAATAGGGTCCATGACGTAAAAACTTGAGTAACAGTTAATGTCCTTCATAGGAATCTGACCACTGTCACTGGAGTAGACGCAGTTTACCAGGGTTTTTCACACACGTGTGTGTGTGTGTATATCTATATATATTTTTTTGTTATTTGAGACGGAGTCTCGCTCTGTCGCCCAGGCTGGAGTGCAGTAGTGCAATGTAGTCTCACTGCAAGCCCCGCCTTCTGAGTTTGCGCCATTCTCTTGCCTCAGCCTCAGCCTCCCGAGTAGCTGGGACTACAGGCTAGAGCCACCATGCCCGGCCCACAAATATATTTGTATTGACATGGTTGGGTTTGCGTATAAATGCTTAGCTAGCCTGATGGGTCTGTCTTCATGAGCCCTTGACCAAATGTCCAGGTCACCCAGGAAACTCCCTCCTCAAGGCCAAGGCCACTGCGATTAAGCTCTGGCTGTCTGAACTTGCCCTGAACCATGCCCTCTGGCCTGATAGAGCTGAGGGTTCTGGTGTGGCCCAGCGCTGTGAAGTTTTGCTGCAGTGATTGCATCTCAGTGTTGGGTGGTTTGACTTCAATGGTGCGTGCTGAGCACAGGTGCCCATGAACCTCCGCCTGCCTGGTCCACAGTTGCTGGCATTCCAGGGCTCTTTTCTAGGCTGCTCTCTGGCCTGGGAGCTTGGTCTCCAGTGCCTTAGCGCCATTCCGGGGTCTCCACTGCCCCGTCCATGCCAACTTGGTAGGCTTGGGCAGAGGACTCAGAGGCCCCTCCTTCCACAGGGACTTTGACAGAACCCATTGACTGTAGACCTGTAGCATATTCCAGCCAGACCTGCCAGTTAAACAAAGAAGGCGAGATAATCAGGAAACTAGGCTCCAATTCAAGTAACTTGAGTTGTGGGTGCTGTAGGGGCTGGGCCACCCTCTGATTAAGGTCATTTTCTAAATAATTTAAATGTGGCAAAGTTGTTCTCCCTTTCCGTGTTGTTTCACTTCCCTCCCCACCTCCTGTTTTTCTTTTTTTGAGACGGAGTTTCGTTCTTGTTGCCCAGGAGTGCAATGGCGTGATCTTGGCTTGCTGCAACCTCTGCCTCCTGGGTTCAAGCGATTCTCTTGCCTCAGCCTCCCAAGTGGCTGGGATTACAGACAGACAGCTAATTTTTTGTATTTTTAGTAGAGACAGGGTTTCACCATGTCGGCCAGGCTGGTCTCCAACTCCTGACCGCAGGTGATCCACCCACCTTGGCCTCCCGAAGTGCTGAGATGACGGACGGGAGCCACCGTGGCTGGCCTCACTTTCCCTTTTCGTGACGACTGCAGGATGCATTCCTGTAGCTTGACCATCTTTCTCCTGTTACATAATGTGGTGGGGTGGGCAAGCGTGACGGAACCTATATTTTGGTGGACGCCCTAATCAGGTTTGGGTTGTGTAAAGTTTCTTATGAAATGGAATTCATCTGCGTGAAGATGTGTAATCTTTTTTTTTTTGAGACGGAATCTCGCTCTGTTGCCCAGGCTGGAGTGCAGTGGCATGATCTTGGCTCACTGCAAGCTCCGCCTCTGGGGTTCAGGCCATTCTCCTGTCTCAGCCTCCCGAGTAGCTGGGACTATAGGCGCCCGCCACCATGCCTAGCTAATTTTTTGTAATTTTAGTAGAGACAGGGTTTCACCGTGTTAACCAGGATGGTCTCGATCTCCTGACCTCGTGATCCGCCTGCCTCAGCCTCCCAAAGTGCTGAGATTACAGGCATGAGCCACCCCGCCTGGCGAAGATGTGTAATCTTAGAAATGCGTGAGCCGTACTGCCAAAGCATACTGGTGGGGTGATCACACTGTAGAGGCAGAATGATTGGGCCTTTTTCTTTCTCTTTTTTTTTTTTCAGACAGGACTGGCTTTGTCACCATGGTTGGACTTGAACTCCTGACCTCAGGTGATCTGCCTGCTTCGGCCTCCCAAAGTGCTGGGATGACAGGTGTGAGCCACCATGCCTGGCCCACAAATACATTTTTATTGGCATGGTTGGGTACTTTTATCGGCGTTATTTTATTGGCGTTTTATCGGCACTTTGGGAGGCCAAGGTGGGTGGATCACCTGCGGTCAGGAGTTGGAGACCAGCCTGGCCAACGTGGTGAAACCCTGTCTGTACTAAAAATACAAAAAATTAGCTGGCTGTCTGTAATCCCAGCTACTTGGGAGGCTGAGGCAAGAGAATCGCTTGAACCTGGTAAGCAGAGGTTGCAGCGAGCCAAGATCACGCCATTGCACTCCAGCCTGGGCAGCAACACTGGGAGTGCAGTGGCACGATCTCGGCTCACTGCAACCTCCACCTCCCGGGTTCAAGTGATTCTTCTGCCTCAGCCTCCTGTAGCTGGGACTACAGGCGCACGCCACCATGCCTGGCTAATTTTTTTGTATTTTTAGTAGAGACGGGGTTTCACCATATTGGCCAGGCTGGTCTTGAACTCCTGACCTTGTGATTCACCTGCCTTGGCCTCCCAAAGCCACTGTGCCTGGCCCCCTTTTTTTTTTTGAGACAGAGCCTGGCTTTGTCACCCAAGCTGGAGAGCAGTGGTGTGATTCTGGCTCACTGCAGTCTCCAGCTCCTCAGCTCAAGCAGTCCTCCCATCTGAGCCTTCCAAGTAACCGGGACCACAGGCTCATTTCTGTATTTTCTTTAGAGACAAGGTTTCGCCTTGTTGCCCAGGCTGGTCTGTAAGCTCAAGCAATCTGCCCGCCTTGGCCTTTCAAAGTGCTGGGATTACAGGCGTGAGCCATTGCGCCTGGCCAGCCTTTTTTCCTGAAGCCTTCCGAGAACAATTCTGTAAACAGAAGGAAATCTCTTTCCTTTTCACATCCAGGAAAGATGATGTGTAAGAGCAGAAAGTGATAGTAATGAATGCTGCCCTTGCCAGTGTGGACTGAGTGGGGAGTTCAGAATTGAGTTTTCCACTAACAGCTTACTCGAAAAAGTATATTTTGACATTTAAGGAAGCAAAGTGCTGAGAATATTATGAGTGCCACCCAGAATTGAACAATGGCCTTTTTAAATGGCATAGGTTTTCGTTGACAGTATGAGAGTTGGTGGCCCTGATGACTTTATGTGTCGAGAGACTGAGGATGAACATTGGAGTATGCTGGCTGCTGTGACAGCTTGTTCCTCCAGAAGCCCAGCCTCTGAGAGGTCCTGTTTCACTCACCATTGGCCCCCAGGCTCACGGAGACCGGCATGAGGGTGCCATCAAAGGCCGCCTGCATCAGACCCCCGCATACTCACCTAAGCTTTGTTCTGCCTGGTCTCCCTTCAGTGGAGAAATCGAACCTTGTTCTCTACTTTCTTCCTGAGTCCCCATGGAAAGGCTCTTGGCAGAGTGGGCAGCAGAAGTGATGTGGGTTTGAGGTCCCGGACTGTGCTTGCCATGTGAAATGGAGACTTGGCCCTAGGACGAGCCAGATGTAATGCCCCTGCGTGTCCGGCAGGCTTCCTGCAAATACCTCTGTACATCAGTTTGTGAAGGAGGCATGTATTTGGGTTATTTCTTTTAGTGTTTTGCAAAAGCTATTTTAAAGGGAAGTCAAAGGATAAAAATGAGCCTGGGCTTAGCAAGTGAGCGGCTGTGGGCAGGTTTGGGGTTGCCCGCATTGCCACTTGCTGATGAGGGAGGGGAGTGTGGGGAGACTCTGTTCGTGTGGAGGTCACAGGTGACATAAGGGCTAACAAGGGAGTGATTTTCTTTCATTTCGTGCTGTCGTTGGACGGCCTTGGGAAGCTGGGTGCAGACTTACGCGCTAATTCTTTTTTCCTTTCTCTGTCTCTGCAGAAACTTGAAGGGTCAAAGTGCAAAGGGCAGCTTTTGATTTTTGGGGCAACCAACTGGGACTTGATTGGTCGAAAAGAAGTGCCTAAGCAGCAAGGTATGAGAATGGTGTCTTTAAACCCATTGAATGCTTCTTAAGTGCTAGGTTCTGTTGACCACCTGCCTGGTAGGTATTCCCTTCCTTTACACATGCATTTTCAGAGAGGCCAAGTGACTTGCCTGAGACCACACAGCCACTGTAGTGGTAGAGCTGGATTTGAACCCTGATCTTAGTCTTTTAAAGGCACAGTTTTGCAGTGACTCACTAACTCCGTTAAGATTAATCAGGAAAATATAAGTAGTATCCTGAAATATGAACACTGCCACCTTTTCCATCTTCCCTCTCACGTCACTTGTTTTCATTAAAATGAAGAGACTGGCTCTGTGAGATGGTGTCAGAATGTCCTAGACATTTGTCAAATGTCATATGTCAAAATGTCAGACATTGCAGAAGAGTCCATGTTTCTTTGCAAGCTGCCAAATTGTTGTAGGAACTGGTTTGACAGAACAGTCTGGAGTGGGGGAAAGCAGAGAGGTCCTTAAGAAGAAATGTTTTGTCCCCTTACCTTTGGAAAACTGGTGTCTTACCTTAAGGGAAATGGCGCATCTGGCACGTAGCCAACTTTTATGGCTTCTTGATTTCATCTGGAAAGACTCCCAAAGTGCTTTCCAGCATTGCTTTGCCCCATGAACAAATATTTGCATGCTGGCACGTCTTGGCACCTTAAAACAGGGGCGTTGGAAATCACCTTGTTCCATGAAAACAGCTTATGAATCAGCAGCACCAGGGCGCTAGCTGAGTTAGAAATGGGTTTAAGTTGCAGGTAGCAGCAACGTCTTGTTTGGAAAATGCCCAGCCTTCAGGCTGAAGCCAGGAGGGGGCCACATCCACACAGTGGCTGGTGTCCCAGGGAAGCACCTCCTGGTCTGCAGTAACGTAAGCCCAGGTGCTGATGGTGCCTTGCTGCCAGTCCTGTGCCCGTATTGCGTCATTTTTCAAAGCTGTTCTTCAACTGAGCAGCCCGCTTGACATTGAAGATACAGAAGCCCAGAGAAGGGCAGTAAATACCAAAGGAAGCGAGTGGCAGGGCCAGGGTTGGAGTCCCACCGTCTAGTTAACTCTATTGCCTCCCGTACATATATGTTGCTGTAGATCTGGTGAAAACCAGCACCCTGGATGTCTTGTTTTTTGCAAGATAGCACAGCAATCCACACATAGCTCTGTGATTAGGACCAGACCCCAGGGATCCGGAGGCCATGGGAATTGACTTCTCAGTCTGACCACAGAGCCTGGGACTGCTGCAGGGCATTTAATTTCACTTGCTCCCCCGCCTGGTCGCTGCAGTCCTTCCAGCCCTTCCTTGGGAGGCCAGAAGAAACCTAACCCTGCTCCTCAGGAGCTGAGGGCATCCTGGGCACTGCAGGGAAAGATGCTGTGGTAAGTCCAGGAGCATCTGACCACCTGAGACTCCCCTTGGCCAATCTAGGTCAAGTGTGGCACCACACCCTTGCCTGGCATCCCCTGGCCTCCTGTGCCGTGGCACAGGGTCATGATGATACTCGTCAGTCATGCCGTCATTTTTTCTTCATGACAAAGAGACCTTGAGTTTCTCTTTTTCCCTTCTGAGTTTTGTATTAATACAGTTCCTGAATCTTAATTTAGGTGCCACCTCCTTGGGTTTTTCTTAAGTTCTAATATAGACCATGAGGCTTTTGTTTTTGGTTTGCTTTTTCCCCAGGAAATTGTTGATGTTCCTTTTCCTCCTTTCAGGGGAGATGTCTGCAGGTGTGCTGCCTCAGGTGCCAGGTGGGATAGGCTGGCTCCTGCCCCCTGCGACCAGGAGTCTTACCCACTTGCCCCTGCACCTGAATGAGGGAGCATGTGGCGCCCTCTGCTGGGAGCGGAGGGTGGGGCTCAGACGGACTTCACGGATACTTTCCAGGGAGCCAGGCGCTTGATAGAGACATTGTAGCCTTTTGATCAGTTCCTACATTGGATCAGTCTTACACACTCGATTTGGCAGTGGCTAGCATTTCAGGATAATCACCACAGTCCTGGAAATATTCTTGAGTGTCTCAATTTCAAAAATTAAGATTGCTGGGCATGGTGGCTCAGGCCTGTAATCCCAGCACTTTGGAAGACTGAGTCGAGTGGATCACTTGAGTTCGGGAGTTAAAGACCAGTCTGGCCAACATGGTGAAACCCTCTCTACTAAATGTACAAAAATTAGCTGGGTGTGATGGCACACACCTAATGCCAGTTACTCGGGAGGCTGAGGCAGGAGAATCGATTGAACCTGGGAGGCGGAGGTTGCAGTGAACTGAGATCACGCCACTGCACTCCAGCCTGGGCAACAGAGTGAGACTCCATCTCGAAAAAAAAAAGTAAAAAATTACTTAAAAAAATTAAGTAAGAAATTGGCCCTGTCCCATCCACTAATAGGGTATGAAGGCAGGTTTGTGAGGAAGGCGCTGTTTCTTTTCTCTCCCATTGAGCGCTCACTGCGTGCCAGGCATTTGTGAGGGTCTAGGCTGGAGGGAGCCTACAGCTTTGGCCCTGGGTGGCTTCTCATGGAGTGGGAGGGCCGGGGAGCTCAGGAAGAGAGCTGTGGTGGGCTGAGCAGGGCTGAGCAGGGCTGGGGCAGGGGAACCCTGAGGGAAGGAGATTTCTCAGTGGACGTTGCCCTGGAGGGCTTCCCCAAGGAGGGGAACTGGTGCTTGACTTGAGCTTTGAGGAATAAGTCGGAGGTGGGAAGGATATTCTAGGGGAAGCGAATATATGGGTGGAGGCGGGGAGTCATGAAGTGGCTGCCACTCTGGACGGGTGAGAAAGGAGGGGGAGGTGGGAGGGATGCTGTGTGAGCAGTGCCCCTTCACGAGGGGCCTGATGGACCTGCTGGGAACACTGGAAGACAGGACACTTGGGTCACTCCTCAGAAAGAGCCTTCTGGCCCAGGGCAGAGGCCAGAGATAGAAGGCAGGAGAGCCTGGGAAAGGAGAGGCGGGGCGGCAGCAGGGAGTGAGGAAGAGGGCAGGTGACTGTCGGGGCGAGCAGAGTTTCCTGGGTCAGCTTCCTCCTCAGCTGACGGCTGTGGAAAGCCAGCATTCCTGCCTCCTGGACAGGCCTTGCACCAGATCCCAGGCACTTGCGGGTGGGCATGCTCAATGGCAGAGCACATGGGGCTGAGGCCTGTGAGAGGTGGGACCCATAGAAGGGGCTGGGGCCGAATGGGTGTAAAGGTGGCAGGTGACGCCAGGCCTGTGCCAGCTCCTGGGCATTCTGTTTTTTGGGCCTTCAGAGGCATCGCAGAGATTAGAAGTGCAAACCCAATCCTTGTGCAACCTCCCAACAGCCACGTCAGGGTGGCACCCAAGGAACACCTGTGTCTGTTACCCTCAGGAAGTGGCTTCTTGGTGGCCAGTGACATTTTGGAGGTCACCCCATCCACCCCCAGGTGTCTGATCTGCATTCTCATTCTCTCTGCAGCTGCTTACCGCAATCTTGGTCAGAATTTGTGGGGGCCCCATAGGTATGGGTGCCTGGCGGGGGTCCGGGTACGGACAGTGGTCTCGGGCTCCTGTGCTGCACACAGCCTCCTCATCACCACGGAAGGGAAGCTGTGGAGCTGGGGTGAGTACCGCGTGGGGGCTGGGCACTGGGGACCACTGTCACCAGCTGTCCCCACACAGCATTTTCTTCTGTTTGCCTGGAAAAGAGACTCGCGTCTTAGAAGGCTGGGCTCCTTCGTTCACAGCCCACGTCTTTTTTCCTAATTCCCAGCTTGTCTCTTGTCTACGTGCTACATGCAGATCCCCTTCCTCCCCCTGACATTTTTTGCCCGTACACAGCCCCTACTTCTTTGATTCCTTGTGTTTAAGCAATATTTTCTTGAATCTTCTGCCCGGAGCTTCATCTTTCTGATACTGAGGTATGTGAATTTGTTAGGTAGGCTGTCCTTCCAGCAGACAATTTCCTTCCTCTTTGAGGCATGATATGACATGACACCCTCTGTTCCTGCCACTTGAAATGCCACTGGCTTTTATACCTGCCACCTTATGTCATAGGATGCTGCGTCCCTGCTGCCTTGGCCCTCGTGTCTGAGGTCTGCGCAAGTCTGCTCTGCAGGCTTGGTTGCTCACTGTCCGTGTTGTCTGCTTCTTAGGATATTTCCCCAGATACCTCAGTTTCCTTTTTTGGAGTTTTGTTTGCCTTTCCCTTCTGTTTTTCCTCAACCTGGGCACTCGGGATGGATTCCAGTTCTTCTGTTAGCCTCTGTCCACGGCACTGTCCTCTGCAGCTGGCCGGCTCATTCCTGCCTGTGTCCTCTTCCAGATCGTTCCAGTCATAGGGTGTGGGCTAAGGCTCATTTTATCCCCAGCCCTTTTGGTGGCTCCTGGCCTCTGCCTCCAGCGGGGTATATTGGCGTTTGTCCCCACCCTTTGTTGCTGGTCCTCTGGCTAGCTTTTAGTCCATATGACTGCATTTTTATTTTGGGCTGTTTGAACTGTTTTTTTGTGATTTCATGAGCTGCTATACCAAAGTCCAAATACATTAACATCTGTTGTCTTCCCTGCACACGGCTAATTTTGTAATTTCTGTTGAAAAAAGCTAAAGTGTGTCTGGCCCAAATTTATGCTTTATAGTCTCTTGATGGCATGCTGACATTGCCCGAGTTTTTGTTTTCCCCCGGTTGGCATCCCGGTTGGCACAGATGTGTGTAACTTCCCCCAGAGCACCCCTCCTACTTCGTGTTCCAACACTGAACACAGCCTTTTATGTCAGTGTTCCAAACCTAAAATACCTTAGTTCTGGTCTCTCGCAGAGCTTCATTTGCTTGGTGGCTCTAAAAGCGCCCTCGGTTCTGACCTGTGGGCAGGAACAATGTATGTCCCGCCGTCGAGACATGTGATCCCTGAGCAGGCAGTGCAGTTCATGAGGACAGGGTTGGAGGATCATAGGCCCACTGCTTGCCACTCCAGAAGGCAGAGGGGCACCGTCTGGTGTGAGTGTAGAGGATCACGGGAGGGTGGCTGACGCATTGCTCATGGGGGGTCTCTGTCTGTGGCGCCCCCCCCCCCCCGGCCATCCTGCGGCAACTCGGTCCACTAAGCCTCGCGCTTGTTGCTCTGTATTCACCTGCCTTTCACCGTGAACTTGGGCAGCTCCCACTGGAAGCTGGTGTATCTGCGTCTCCTGCTCGAGTGCCAGCGTTGGTCCTTCAGCCTGCCGTTCCTTAGAGAGCGAGGCAGAGGCTGGTTTCCCTTAGTCGTAATTCCTTCTGTAGTCAGAGGCTGCTCCTGCAAGCCTTCTCCAGGGCAGCTGGAACTTATCTTAATGGCTCTGCTGTCTGCCTTTATCACGACCTAAGGGTGAAAAGTTCATTACTGGAGAAGGTTGGAAAACCCCCTAGAATCACTCTGACTTCTCACGCCTGTAAGATCTCCGTCAGTGTCCCCAGACGTTAGGTTACAGGTGCGGTTTTTCTCTTACCGGGAGGGATCCGAGAGGGGCCGGTTGAATTTTTGTTTCGGAACTTGGTAGTCTGTGTTGGAACGTAGATGAGGTGTAGGGGCTCCCAGCCCTCCTTTTGGCCCCACCCAACTTCCATGTCTGTTTTGGAGCTGAATTTGGTGCTGCAGAGGACTCGGGGGCAGGGGTTGGCCTCAGGCCTGCCTTCCGCTGGAATTGACAGGTGCAGGGCCTTGGTTGCACCCGCAGCAGCCCTGGAGGTGGGGCTGGGCGTGTTGTGTTCAGGGCGGATCTGTGCTTTGTCACCAGGGTTCCTGTTGCTGAGAGTCCTTGAGGGGCGATCCCTAGGGGTGGGATTGGCACTGTTCCGTGAGCACCATTTACAGGGTAGAAAAAGGAGACATTTTGGGCAGACAGCAAATGGTCCTCAGTGGATGCCCAGAGCACCAGAGGGATTAAACTCTGGTGAGCTAGGTGTCAAAATGGGTGCTGTCTTAACACACATCCCAGAGGGTAGAGACGGGGCGGTTGTCTTGCAGGCACTCCAAGTGGGAACAGCGCATTTCTGTGAGCATGCCCGCCTGTGCTTGGTGTCCGTACCACACTGAGCCTCTCTCGTTTCCCTTCTTTGTAGCAGAGATGTGGGAGGTGCGCACGGGTGGTCCCGCTGCTGCCCCAAGGAAGGAGGTCAGGGGAGCTGCAGCAGGTGCCATTCCAGTGGGCGGAGGGCCGGGACGGTCTTTGCTTTGGATCTTGGCTGCTATTGGGATTTTGGAGGGTGCCTTCCGGAGACACAGATGGGCGTCATTTGAGAGTGTGTTGGTACTCGTCTTCGCCTGGTGGTGCCACCTGGACCACCCTCTCTCTTTTCTACTTTCATGTGATCTACAGGTCGAAATGAGAAGGGGCAGCTGGGACATGGTGACACCAAGAGAGTAGAAGCCCCCAGACTCATCGAGGGTCTCAGCCACGAAGTGATTGTGTCTGCAGCATGTGGGCGGAACCACACCTTGGCCTTGACGGGTAAGGAGGTGGCTGCTGGTGTTTCTTAGTTTGGCAAGAGGCCAAATGGTCTGCCTTGGGGATGGGGCGTGGGGGGAGGGGTGGAGTTACCCTTGTGACTCTTGGTCAAGATCAGAAAGAGGCCCTGAGAACCTGGGTATGGAGTGGCTTCTGAGGGCATTGGGAGCCTCCCCAGTGGCCATAGGAGGCCCATCTGGGAGTGGGAGACGCTGCCCTGCGTATCTCAGCACACCCAGTTTCTGATGTGAAATGACTTTGCTGTGAAGCGTCTGCACTGCCAGCTTTTGGGCAGTCTCACTTGCCTTCTGCCTGAGCTGCTTTTATTATTTTGATGCTTTTGATTCTAAATGTAGTTCAAAACATTCACCATTATCTTCCCTTTTGTGATTTTTTTCTTTCCTTCCAGAAACGGGTTCCGTGTTTGCTTTTGGGGAAAACAAGATGGGGCAGCTGGGCCTTGGCAACCAGACAGACGCTGTCCCCAGCCCCGCGCAGGTGACCCCTCCTCAGCTCTGGCTCTGTGGCTTTTCGTTTCTCTTTACTTTTGTGTTTGATTTTCTGAGGTGGGGTCTCCGTTGTTTGAGTTAATTCACCCCTTGTAAAAAGAGGTCCTGGATGTTTAGTTATATGCTGTAGGGTTTTCTTGTTTTGATTTTGTTTTGTTTTTTTTGAGAATGGAGTTTCGCTCTTGTTGCCCAGGCTGGAGTGCAATGATGCAATCTCTGCTCACTGCAACCTCCGCCTCCCAGGTTCAAGTGATTTCTTCTGCCTCACCCTCCAGAGTAGCTGGGATTACAGGCATGCACCACCACCCCTGGCTAATTTTGTATTTTTAGTAGAGACAGGGTTTCTCCATGTTGGTCAGGCTGGTCTGGAACTCCTGACCTCAGGTGATCTGCCCACCTCGGCCTCCCAAAGTACTGGGATTACAGATGTGAGCCACTGTGCACAGCTTTGCTGTAGTTTTTAAGGCAGGCGTAGTCTGTGGTCAGGTTGAAAACCATCCTGAAAACATTTTGTTTCCAAATGGAGAAATGTGTTAGAAATGCCTTGTCCTAAGCCTGTTCTGTTCCAAGGAAAGTGAGACGTGTTGTGTGGATGTAATTGTACTTACCTGCAAATACTTTGTTTTGACCTTGTATAAAGTCACCAGCCAGGTTCTTAGAACACAAATAAAAGATAGGCAGTCTTTTTTTTTCTTTTATTTTTTTGAGGCGGAGTCTCGCTCTGTCGCCCAGGCTGGAGTGCAGTGGCCGGATCTCGGCTCACTGCAAACTCCGCCTCCCGGGTTCACGCCATTCTCCAGCTTCAGCCTCCCGAGTAGCTGGGACTACAGGCGCCCGCCACCTCGTCCGGCTAGTTTTTTGTATTTTTTTAGTAGAGACGGGGTTTCACTGTGTTAGCCAGGATGGTCTCGATCTCCTGATCTCGTGATCCGCCCGTCTCGGCCTCCCAAAGTGCTGGGATTACAGGCTTGAGCCACCGCGCCCGGCCTTTTTTTTTTTTTTTCTAAGAAACTTGAGCTGGAGGGGTGAGATTTATACCTTAAAAACAAACTACTGCTAATGGCAGAAGAATGCTAAGTGCCTAATTAGTGGTTTAGGTGATGAAGGAAGGGAGGGACTTGGTCTTATTGATCTTAAAAAGAGACAGTGGCTGGGCTTTGAACTGTGCTCAGTGCTTGGAAGGTGGGGGTCGTGAGGGTGCTTCTTTACATATCTTCTAAGCTTTGTGTTCTAGAAATGCCGTCAGCTTTTGCCTTCAGAATTGTTGAGTGTATTAAACTTCCCTTTGTAACCTAGTAATTGTTTCCCACCAACATGCAGAGAGGTAGAGGCTTTTATCAGTCTTTAAAAAAAAAAATGAAAGTCTCCTTTCTTTTCTTTTCAGATAATGTACAACGGCCAGCCAATTACCAAAATGGCCTGTGGGGCTGAATTCAGTATGATAATGGACTGCAAAGGAAACCTCTATTCCTTTGGGTGCCCTGAATATGGTCAGCTGGGTATGGAAGTACATTTTTTTAAAAGCTCTAATCTAGCTATGTATATTCAGAACCAGAGATCACTGTGTGGCTGCACACACGTGTTAGAAATGTGGGTAATTGATCTCAGATAATAGCCTTTGTCCATTAAGTGGATCTCACGTGCAGCGGAACAGCGCGTCCTCATTCACAGGATTGTGGAGTATTGCAACACTGCCTCAATGGACAAGTTGGGACTGGAGTGTGACAAAAGATTTCTCTTCTTGTGATTTGGGAATTCATTTATATAAAAGGATTTCGACGTTTAAAAAAAAAAAATCAGGCCACCTTCATTCAATTTCACATTTAAAGATTATGCCTTTATTGAAAATGAAAAAATTACACAGGATGAAGGTTGTTCTGGAAACCCTGGCCTGGGCGATTATTTCAGGTTGCCACGTGAGGAGCCCCGGTGGACCCCCTCCCCGTGCGTCATCCCTAGCCAGAATCTAGTTGTCCAGAAACTTGTTTCTTCGATCTAACTGGTAGAAAAGGAGAATTCAGGAATTAGTTCTCAGTCAGTGTGGGGAGTGTCTGGCGACTTGGTGGTCTCCGTTATCCTTCTTGTCCCACCCCTAAGTGTGGTTCCCCTTTGCGGCTCCGCCTCCAGCCTCTCTAGGGAGGCCTCCGCGAGGTGTGGCGCGGGCGCCCTCTGCTGGCCACGCCTGCTCCTGCAGCCGCAGCGCCTGGCAGATGGAAAAGGTAAAAATAGTGCGGAGCCCGCTGGCCTTAGCCTCGGGGAACAGTGACTTTGTGAAACTAAATATACCTCAAGTCAGAAGTGAATAAGAGAGAACAGCCCCTTACGATTTTGCGTTGGTTGCCCGGGCGGAGCCCGAGACAGTTGGAGAGCGGTTTCCATGGCCACGGCCCTGCTGCGGTGCCCGGCAGCGGTCCGCTTCCTGCCACGTGCGCGCTCCTGCTGCCTCGGCCTCCCCTCTGCACCCTGGCAAGTCGATTTTCCATCAGGAAGTGTGACATGCTGTTGGTGATTAAAAATGGCTCACGTTCATGGAGCAGTGACTGCGTGTGCCAGGCACCATGTAAGTACTTTGTACACATTCTCAGGTGCTCAGTTACACTCAGCTTGCAGGATTGGCTTGATTTGTAGCTACAGAATCGTTTATTCTCAGTGTATTACTTGTTTTAAGGCAGGTTTTTGTTTCGTTGTCCAAATCCAGGTAGATCACTTAGAATGAGAACCTAAATCCGACTGTGGCCATGTCTCACCCACACACACTCATGCCTTGTGCCCCCTTTTTTGCAGTGCACTTACTGGGCTGGGCAATGCCCATATAAGAGAGACGAAGTCTGTCTCTGTCGCCCAGGCTGGAGTGCAGTGGTGTGATCTCAGTTCACTGCAACCTCCACCTCCCCGGGTTCAAGTGCTTCTCCTGCCTCAGCCTCATGAGTAGTTGGGACTACAGGCACCCGCCGCCATACCCAGCTAACTTTTTTGTATTTTTAGTAGAGACGGGGTTTCACCATGTTGACCAGGCTTGTCTCAAACTCTTGATCTCAAGTGATCTACCCGCCTCGGCCTCCCGAAGTGTTGGGATTACAGGCATGAGCCACTGTGCCCGGCCATGCTATTTAACTTTATTTTAAAGAGCTGTCACCCCTCTAGAAGGACAGGGAAGCCCCCTGTTCCATGTTTTCTGGAGTAGTTTCTGTTCTGTACTTCTGGAGAAAGCAGATGTGTACAGCTTTTTAAAGGAGGTGGAAAAAACAGTCCCCAAATGTGCCTCCTTTACTGTCTGGGGATTGTGTCTGTTCAGTATCCACTGTGTCGATAGCAAATAAAGGGACTCTAATCATTTGTTGACTGCCTTGCTGAAACCTTGTCCAGAAGAGTGCAAGTGTTTAAAATACCATTTTGTGAGAGAAGTAGCATCTATATCCTGAAGTGCATTCTATTTGCTATGATGTCCTTAAATTCATCATATTCTAGAAGGTGGGGGAATTTCTTAGTGGGAACCCTCAGACTTTTTTTTTTTTTTGATACGGAGTCTCGCTCTGTGGCCAGGCTGGAGTGCAGTGGCGTGATCTCGGGTCACTGCACCCTCTGCCTCCTGGGTTCAAGCGATTCTCCTGCCTCAGCCTCCCAAGTAGCTGGGACCACAGGTATGTGCCAACATGCCTGGCTAATTTTTGTACTTTTAGTAGAGACGGGGTTTCACCATGTTGGCCAGGATGGTCTAGATCTCTTGATCTCGTGATCCGCCCGCCTCAGCCTCCCAAAGTGCTGGGATTACAGGCATGAGCCACTGCGCCCAGCCAAGACCCTCAGACTTTTAAATGGACAGACATTCCACTGGAACGGATTATGTCAACAGCAGAGAACTGTTGTCATAATAGAACCTGCTTACGAGATGAGTGTTATAAAGCAACACCCTGTAAACAAGCCCAGTAATTTTACTATGCGTAGTTTAGTTGTGATTCCAGGGTACAGCTGCTCCTTAGTTACGTGGGAGATTGCTTCTAGTACCCCCTATAGATACCAAGATCTGGAGATGCTTAAGCAACTTACATAAAATGGCATCGTATTTGCATGTAACCTATATCCTTAAAATCCTCTCTAGATTACTTCAGTACTTAATGTGATGTAAATGTCATGTAAATAGTTCTACTGTATGGTCTTACTTGTATTATTTGTATTATCTTTTTTTTCTTGTTTACCCCTCCCCCCAGATGTTTCTGTACCACAGTTGGTTGAACCTGTGGCCATGGAGGGCTGACTATATTTAAATAGCACAGTGCTCAAAAACACACATACCAGTAAGGGCTGAGGTGCACACAAGCATGCCGTATGGAGAGGGATTAGCCAGAACCTGGGGGGCTAGTTTACAAACTGACACAACCATTTTTTTTGTTTTGTTTTTTGGAGACAGAGTCTTGCTGTGTCACCCAGGCTGGAGTGCTGTGGCCTGATCTTTGCTCACTGCAAGCTCCGCCTCCCAGCTTCAAGCGATTCTCCTGCCTCAGCCTCCTGAGTAGCTGGGACTACAGGCGCCCGCCACCACGCCCGGCTAATTTTTGTATTTTTAGTAGAGACAGTTTCACCGGGTTAGCCAAGATGGTCTCAATCTCCTAACCTCGTGATCCGTCCACCTCAGCCTCCCAAAGTGCTGGGATGATAGGCATGAGCCACCGCGCACAGCCTTGTGTTTAAGTAGAGACAGGAGGACTTCATTGTGTTGGCCAGGCTGGTCTCGAACACCTCACTTCAGATGATCCACCTGCCTCGGCCTCCCAACGTGCTGGGATTACAGGCGTGACCCACTGTGCCCGACCAAACTGATGATCACAATGTAGGAATAGGAGCAGTTTAAAACTACAAACTACTCAGCAGCCCTGCTGCTGCGGGTGGCTGCAGGAGCATGGGTGTCTGGCGTGTTCTCAGGACTGGAGCAGCCGGTCTCCTGTTGTGTGGTGTGCTGAGCTGGGTCCTTGCAAACCAGTCCCTGGGTCAGTCGGAGTGTGGGAAGTGCAGGTTTTAGCCACCCATAACCATATGTTTAGGTTACTGGCAATTCATAAAAGCAGGCCTGGGATTGTGTGTGGAGCTTTTCTGTCTATTCTTGGCCCATCAGGGGCTCCTTGTGGGCCCTCCAGTCGAGTAGAGATGTTACTTGATAGACCATTCCTTGATCAGCAGCTTCAACTTTTGACTGCAACCCATTGTAAGAAATAAGTTTTCTATTGCAACCCAATCTGAACCTATAATACCTTACCTAGAATTGTTATAACATGGCGGCATTATTATGTGTAGAGTATTCTTTGTCATTCTGTTCTATTTTTAAAAAATAACTGGTCCACGCTCACAAAATTGATTTCACTGACCCACTCACTGTGCTGTGCCTGAGATTGGAAACGCTGCCTTTGTTGACCATCGTGTGCTGGTATAAGGCCCAGAAGGGCCAGATTGGGGTGATGCCGGGGCTCACTACAGACTCCGTGTGGGCACAGTGACACGTCTCTTGTGCTTGTGCTGCCACTGATGACCAGCTCTGTGGTCTCTACAGGACACAACTCAGATGGGAAGTTCATCGCCCGGGCACAGCGGATAGAGTATGACTGCGAACTAGTTCCCCGGCGAGTGGCCATCTTCATTGAGAAGACGAAAGATGGACAGATTCTACCTGTACCAAACGTGGTTGTGCGAGACGTGGCCTGTGGCGCTAACCACACGGTGAGCCTCGGCTTTTCTCACTTCCTGAGAGTCGGACGGGGATAGAGGGGTCTTTATGCTCAAGTTTCCTGACGCTTGGCTTTGGCTAGGAACTGATTCCAGGTAGACATCTGCTTGCTTCTTTAAGAGGGCTTTGCACCCTGGCCAAAGGGTCCTTGGTCCCAGGGCAGGGTTCCCTGTCACTGGCTCTCCTATGTTAACTTCTCCCATGATTTAAATAGACACATCTTAAACAAGTAGATGTTTTGCCGTCCTCACCTGCACCTTAAGGTAAGCACTTTCTGTTTTTGGCTTTTGTCTAACATAACATCACAGACA
The DNA here is from genome assembly GCF_001698545.2 of Rhinopithecus bieti. Lineage (NCBI taxonomy): Eukaryota > Metazoa > Chordata > Mammalia > Primates > Cercopithecidae > Rhinopithecus > Rhinopithecus bieti. The sequence goes on along the minus strand of NW_016814761.1, from coordinate 497,815 downwards.
TCTTTCCAGGTCAGTAGATGGTGCCCCATACTGGGGATGTGAGTCGTTTTTAATCAGTAGGTTGTTCCTTTTTTTTTTTTAAGATGGTTTCACTCTTGTTGCCCAGGCTGGAGCGCAATCTCGGCTCAGCACAACTTCTGCCTCCCAGATTCCAGCAGTTCTCTTGCCTCAGCCTCCCAAGTAGCTGGGATTACAGGCGTGCTCCATCACGCCCCGGCTAATTTTGTGTTTTTAGTAGAGATGGGGTTTCTCCATGTTGGTCAGGCTGGTCTCAAACTCCCGACCTCAGGTGATCCGCCTGCCTCAGCCTCCCAGAGTGCTGGGATTACAGGTGTGAGCCACCACGCCCGGCCTAGGTTGTTTCTTTAAAGGTCACTTTAGATAAACCGCAGTGCAATCTTTTGTTTGTGTATCTTTTTTGTTTGTTTGTTTTGAGACGGGGTTTCACTTTTTCACCTAGGCTGGAGTGCAGTGGCGGGATCTCGGCTTACTGCAACCTCTGCCTTCCGGTTTCAAGCGATTCTCCTGCCTCAGCCTCCTGAGTAGCTGGAATTACAGGCGCCTGCCACCATGCTTGGCTAATTTTTGTATTTTTAGTAGAGATGGGGTTTCACCATGTTGGCCAGGGTGGTCTCAAACTCCTGACCTCGTGATCCACCTGCCTCGGCCTCCCAAAATGCTGGGATTACAGGTGTGAGCCACCGTGCCTGGCAGGTGTTAGAGTGTGTTTTAATTTTAATGGCCTTCCTGTGGTTCTTCATTCTGAGAATGCCTAGGAGTCTCTGTTCTGTGCTTTGTTGAAAGAGCCTGGGCCGGGAGTCCAGAGATCAAGTTGGTCCTCCCCACTGAGTGGTCTCAGCCCACCAGCTCCTTCCCTTGGAATCTTCTTCCCGATGAAGAAGACCCAGTGAATTGGGCTAGGACTAGAGTAGGAGATTTCAGTTTGTGCAAGTCCAAAAACTGTGATTTGTTTTGTCTAATGTAGTCGGGGAAATAAAGTTGGCTTTTGTTTAGGGCCTTACAGGTCAAGCTTTTTAGTAAGTTGTAGATTCACATGGTTTAGACATGAAACGTGAAAGAACTGAATTGGCATGTCAGAAGATGGGAAGACAAGACTGAAGAAGATAGATCTGAAACACTTGAAGTGTCTTTTGAATTCATTTCATCAGTGACCAGGTACAGGTTACCTCTGTGTACCTGTGGGCAAGGGGGAAGTCTAAAGAAGAATCCAGGCCGGGCGCAGTGGTTCATGTTTGTAATCTGAGGACTTTGGGAGACCAAGGTGGGCGGATCATCTGAGACCAGCCTGGGCAACATGGTGAGACCCCATCTCTACCACAAAACACAAAATTAGCTGGGCATGGTGGTGCACACCCAAGTCCTAGCTACTTGGGAGGCTGAGGTAGGAGATTCACTTGAGCCCAGGAGGTGGAGGTTGTGGTGAGCCGAGATTACGCCACTGCATTCCAGCCTGGGTGACAGAGCATGAGACCCTCTCAAGGGGGAAAAAAGAAATGAAAAATCTAGGAACAGCTAGACCTTTTCTCTTTTGTTCTTTCTGCAGTCGAATCTGGTTTTTTTTTTTGAGATGGAGTCTCACTCTGTCACCCAGGCTGGAGTGCAGTGACACAGTCTCGGCTCACTGCAACCTCTGCCTCCCAGGTTCAAGAGATTCTCCTGTCTCAGCCTCCCGAGTAGCTGGGATTACAGGTGCACACCAGCATGCCCAGCTTATTTTTTGTGTTTTAGTAGAGACGGGTTTCACCATGTTGCCCAGGCTAGTCTTGAACTCCTGAGTTCAGGCAATCTACCCGCCTCGGCCTCCCAAAGTGCTAGGATTACAGGCATGAGCCACTGCACCTGGCGGAATCTCTGTTGTAATAGGAATCAGACGGTTGCCCTGCTGTCTGAAGACGTAGCCCTGTTGCTTCTGACTAAGGAAAGGGTTAAGACTTGTAGCTTAAATAAATAAACAGAACAAAAAAGGATTGGAAAATGGAGTCCCTGGCAGAGAAAATAGCAAACCGGGTTTATTGAATGCATGCCATTTTGCTACACTTGCTCCTGTTACCTCCTCCCCCACTGCTGGAGGCAGGAGGTAGAGGATCTTTCTTTTGGAGGCAGGCAGAGGATATTTCTCTGGTTGTTAGAGACTGGGTTTCACCATGTTGGCCAGGCTGGTCTCGAACTCTTGACCTCAAGTGATCCACCTGCCGTGGCCTCCCAAAGTGTTGGTATTGGACGTGAGTGACCGCGCCCAGCTGGTAGGGGATCTTGGATGTTGCTGTTCCTTTGCCCTTAGCATTTGCATCAGTTTGTCTGGACAGAAACGATAACCCCTCTTGTTGCCTGTTGGAAGCCTGTTTGTTCCAACCCTGTGTTTTCTTTCCTTGCAGCTGGTCCTGGACTCCCAGAAGCGAGTCTTCTCCTGGGGCTTCGGTGGCTATGGCCGACTAGGCCACGCAGAGCAGAAGGATGAGATGGTCCCCCGCCTGGTGAAGCTGTTTGACTTCCCTGGACGTGGAGCTTCCCAGATCTATGCTGGTTACACCTGCTCCTTTGCCGTCAGTGAAGTGGGTTAGTGATTGCTGCTCCCTGGCTTATCATGCTCTGGTGGGGAACCGTGTAGCCATTGTCCTGTCCCTAGACCACAAACCCCAGTTCTCTTTACCTCCCATTGTTCTTTATTTTTTTGAGATAGGAGCTCATTGTGTTGTCCAGGCTGGTCTTGACCTCCTGGGCTCAAGCAGTCCTACCACCTTAGCGTCCTGAGTAGCTAGGACTGCATAGGCACGCCACCATGCCCGGCTCCAGTTATCTTTTAGACGGAACACTTGTTTGCCATCCTGTCTTCTTACTCTTCACCCTGATAATGCTAAAGATGAGACTCGGCTCTCGATGTCTGGTCACGCTGGGAACATGTTTTGTCTTCCCTCAGGTGGTCTGTTTTTCTGGGGGGCCACCAACACCTCCCGTGAATCTACCATGTACCCAAAAGCAGTGCAGGACCTCTGCGGCTGGAGAATCCGGAGCCTGGCTTGTGGGTAGGTGGCAGCACCTCCTGTAGGTATGAGGTCTCTTCCTTTCTTGGGGGTGTCAGACACACCCATGGGGTGCCCTTCCCTGATGGGGCTCTGTTGCTGCTGCCTGTTGGGCTGTCCTCAGCAGGCCATGTGACACACTGAATCCTGGAGTCCGGGGGCCCAGGAGGGGAGAGGGCCCATTCGCTGCTAGGACAGATGGCTGTTCCCTGTCTTGTGGGAAGAAAGTCATTTTGAAGGTTTCTGTTAAAAGAAATACACAGCAGAGCTTGATGTATTCCTACGTTGCAGGTTGAAAATTATACGTAGTTGGAAACATAGTAGGACTGGAGTTGCTCTGACACTGGGAAGACGACATTGTCTTGACAGCAGTGGTTCGTGGTTCATTTCAGGACTCCTGTTGAGTTAGCTAGCACTTCTTGCTGAGGAGCTGGATTCGTCAGCTGGCGGGTGTGGGTGGAACAGCATAAGGGGCGTGGCTTTAATCTGTCGAGGCCTCTAGCCCTGCCCAAATTACTATGCATGAAGGCTGCTCCCTCTGCAACAGGCTTTTACTCCGTCCTGATCTGGTCTCCTCTTCCCAAAGCAACCTCCCCTGAGAGAGCCCTAGGACCCAGGGCGGGGTGCACAGCAAGGTCCCTCGCCTTTGGCCCCTAGGCCTGTCTAAGGGCTTTGTCATTTTGTTGAAACATTGAGTGGCCTGCACAGAACAATCTTTAGAGTTCAGGAGAAGCCTGTTGGCCCTGTTGTTGTGTTTGCTACTTGGAATATGTACACCACCTGAAAAGCGGCAGCTCACACCCATGCCCTTGGAGCTGTAGCTGGGTGGGTCCAGGGCTGGGGCTGCTGGGCCTGTGGTGACAGCCTGCCTGTTTGCAGGAAGAGCAGCATCATTGTGGCCGCTGACGAGAGCACCATCAGCTGGGGCCCATCACCGACCTTTGGGGAACTGGTAAGCTGTCACCTGTGCGGGTCAGAGGAAGTGGAGCCAGTCAGGGTGGCTCTTGGCCTTTGGGTTCGCTCCACCTGTCTCCCAAAACACATAGAAGAAAGACATTTGGGATTCTCCTCCCCTTATTGTATTAAGGTCTGCAGCAAAATTGAGTCCCATGAGTTTTCAAGGACAATTCTGTGCTAGTCAGATAATTCTGAGTCATCTCTGCACATTTGTAAACTCTGAAAATTGGGACTTTTCAGATCCAGTTTCCCCTTGCATTTTGTAAACCACAGTTGGGATATGGTAGGAAAGGGGCCTGTTTGTTCCCTCTCCCCTGGAGGCCTAAGTCAGTGGGAAACTCACAGTATTGGGTGATTTGGGGACATTCTTCATTTTTCCAAACTGAGTTTAAACCTGTGTTTTTGTTGTTAATACCAGTTACTTGAGCAATGAGGTTAGAACCCGTGGCCCTCAATTTCACACACGTGGCCTTCCTTAAACAAATGTCTTTCATTCTTAGGTCCTGGTGCTAGATGAGTCTTTTTTTTTTTTTGAAATGGAGTTTCTCTGTCACCCAGGAGTACAGTGGCACGATCTTGGCTCACTGCAACCTCTGCCTGCCAGGTTCAATGATTCTCAGTTCTCCTGCTTCAGCCTCCTGAGTAGCTGGGACTGCAAGCGTTTGCCACCACGCCTGGCTCATTTTTGTATTTTTGGTAGAGATGGGGTTTCACCATGTTGGCCAGGCTGGTCTCGAACTCCTGACCTTAGGTGATTCACTCGCCTCGACCTACCAAAGTGATGGGGTTACAGGCGTGAGCCACTGCGCCCGGCCAAGGTGGGTCTTAGAGTTTTTGTTAGGAAGACTTGCTTGGCTGTGGAGTGCATCCTGATCTGCCTGCGCTAGTCACGGTTTGATTCTCCGCTTGATTAACTCTTAGTGGTCTTAGTTTTAGTCCCTCATTTCTTGTTAGAAATACAGTCTGCCTCCCTCTTCTGTAACCTCACGGTTGCAAGCTGATGTGGTTGTTGGAGAGGAGGGGGAAGGAAGGGCGGTCCTTGGTCCCTCGAGCTGTGGCAAGGATGGATGGTGAATGCACCTTTTTCTCGGGGTTCTGCACACCCTTGCAGTCTGGCTCAGACGCTCTGCTGGCCCGATTTGAAACATTGACAGGAGAGAGACAGAACCTGGCCCAGTTTCTACAGATTGTTCTTAGCGGAGGACGGATGTTTTCTGGGGCCTATCAGAAATAGACTTTGACCTTCTAAATATAAATTTTGAAACGAGGGGAGCAAGGGAGACTTTCTGGGGAGCTTCTCAAGGGTGAGAAGGTGGCCTGGCACCTTGGAGGGAACGTCTACTGTGTGGGAAGGCCGGGGTGGGGCCTGGCAGGAGATGAAACCAGGGACACGTGAGCAGGCCTGGGCTGGGGAGGGAGGGCAGGCCTGGGCTGGGGAGGGAGGGCAGGCCTGGGCTGCGGAGGGAGGGCGGGCCTGGGCTGCGGAGGGAGGGCGGGCCTGGGCTGCGGAGGGAGGCTCTGCCTCTCCTGCCCTGTGGGACCTTCTGTTTCAGCTGAGCCGGGGCCGTCAGCCTTTCATTTGCCCAGCTCCACACCTTTGCACAAGACTCCCCCTTAGCAATGCCAATTTGTCCAGTTCCTTCTACCTCTGGGAGGGAAGCTGGTTCCCTGGTGCCATTGCTAATAAATAGTCTCCCTGTCATGCTTAAGCCCTTTTGTTTTGTTTTGGGTGGTGATTATTCCACTCTCTGGACGGTAGAGGCATCAAGGGCATGTGGTCATCCGTGTTCTTGGTGACTTTGGTCCAGAGGGCTGCAGTTGCTGTTCTTCCTGCACTCGTGGTGTCATCTCCTGTCACCAGTGCCATACTCCCCAGAAGGGACTTGAGCGCACAGAAGTCCCACAGGCTAGAGTTGGGCACCTTGGTCTTCCCTAGGTTAAGCACTAGTCGCCTGCTGGCAGCAGCTTTCGTGGATAAACTTGGATGATTCCACCTGGCCCTTGTGTGCAAGGGTGGCCGGGCTTGGTCATGGGCCAATGGGCATCATCACTGGCTTCTGGTTAGTGGGGGCTGGGAAACGTTGCCATGATTCCCCACTTGTGGACTGAGCCACACGGATTCCCGATTGCAAACATCTTGTTTGCTTCACCAGGGCTATGGGGACCACAAGCCCAAGTCTTCCACTGCAGCCCAGGAGGTGAAGACTCTGGATGGCATTTTCTCAGAGCAGGTAAGCGGGGGTGGCTGTGCCAGCTCGGGGACGTGTCCATATCCAGTGGTACGTCACTCCTCACGCTTTTGATCGCCGCAGTCTGTTTGGGTTGTCTTGTTTAACAACTCCTCAGCTGGCTTTCCTGGTGCCTCATGCTAAGGTTTGCTGAGGGGTAACAGTCATCTGCAGAAGAGAGTGCAGAGGGTCGCTGGCCAGGCTGGGTGGCTGTCCTCACCCTTGATGACAGGTGCCACCAACTGGCTGCAGCAGATCACTCTCGGGCGAGCACATCGCTCGCGTCTGCATCACACCCAGGACTCAGATTCGCTGGGCTGGAGGCAGGTCCGCAGGTCCATGGAGCAGAGGCTGTGTGGCTGCAGGAGTCAGATGGCGGAGTGAGGCCCCTGTGGCTTAGCCAGGCTGCCAGCCCTGTCTGCCAAGACACAGAGAGGGGTCGTGCACCTCACTCAGGCAGGATCATGGGCCAGAGAGGAGAATGGAAGTGGAGCTGGAGCTATGTCCCCACCTGTCCCTGCTGACGAGAGGTGGCCCAGTGGGCTTCCTTCCAGCTGGGTCTCAGGGCAGCCTGGAAGGCTCTGATTGGCAGAGTGTTGGTGACAGTCACATGGAAACTAGCTGTCTTGGGCAGAGGGGCTTTTTGCGGTTTTCAAGGGCACCCCGTTTTTCTCCATGCTGACCCGCTTTGGCAGCCCAGTTTCCAGAGTCTCCTCAACGCGTTCATTAGTCCAGGCGCTGCAGGCACACCCAATGCTGATTTGTCCCCCAGGTCGCCATGGGCTACTCACACTCCTTGGTGATAGCAAGAGACGAAAGTGAGAATGAGAAAGAGAAGATCAAGAAACTGCCAGAATACAACCCCCGAACCCTCTGATTCTCCCGGAGACTCTCCGACTCCACACCTCTCGCGGCAGCTGTCATTTCCATGTGCACTGGGACGGGAAGTCAAACGAGGAATTTAAAAAGGCAAAAGTTGACCGAAGGTGCATTTTTGTTTAGACTCCCTGAGGTTCCGTTTTATAAATGATCCAACGTTAACTACCTTTTTTTCTGTATGCTTTCCAAAGTCCCTTTTCCCCTTCATGTCGAATTAAAACACTTGCTCATAGTTGACTTACCATTCCTACAAAAGAGGCAGAAACTTTGAGCAATCTAGGTTTTTTTTTTTTAAGTTTTTTCTTTCTTCCTCTCCTGAATACACTCCCCAAAACACCCCTTTCCAGTTATAATTAGCATCGTGATCCAAGCGGATGCTACATGGAAGAGGAATCGCCATTTACTCGGAAAAAATGTCCCTTACAGGAACCGGCAGCAGCTAGGCAAAGTCGCCGGCCCGCCTCCATCCCAAATCACGCTCGCATGCTTCGGAAGCATCCGGGTCACTCCTTTCCTGCTTTTTCTTGCAGATCGGCCTAGGCCGGTGTTGATTCTGTTTCTCCCCTTGGCTGCCTGTACGCCCACAGCCTTCTGGCTGCGACATTAGAGAATCGGCCGTGTCCCCCCTGGTGGGGGATTGGGGATCTGTGTTTAGCCATTTATATCTACTTTAGCTGTTAAAGAAGTCCAAATGAAAATCAGGTGATTGTGGAACCATGGGGACTTGCGGGTGGGGCAGAGGTGGGAACATTTGTATCAGTTGAGTTAGCTTCGTGGCTCCCTGTGGAGCCAGGGCTGAGCCTTGTCACGTGCACTCGCCAATTAGAGATTGATCAGCCAGCAGTCAAGTGCATTCTCCAGTCCTTGCAAGAAGGATCAGCCCTTTCTGTACCAGCCTCGATCGCCTTGTGCTTTGGTCTCCTTTTCTCCCCCGCCTGGATCCTGCCTCGCGCGGGCCATCCTGTCGCTGAGACTCGGGGGACCGTTCTGCTGACCCAGCTCCCTTTAGTCACGTTTGCTTGGCTCTGGTACCAAATAGTTGGGATTACCGAAGAGTCCCCTTCCTCGAGTGTCAGCACGGATGCTGTGACTGCCACCTGCGTCCCTGTCAAGTGCCCGTGCCCGAGCTCGCTGCTGTGTGCACTGCGCTGAGTGAGTTATGAGGTGCCTTTCCCGGAACCCTCCTCTCGCCTGGACCCAAGAGAGGCGACAGCTGCGGCTGGGGCTCTTGGTTTCCAGAGGGTCTGGACTGGTTTGGGTGCTTTAAAATAGATATTTAGTTCAGTGGTGCTTATGGGGGAGATGCGACTAGAACTTAAGTGTGAGACTTGGGTGGATGGGAAAGTTAAATATTGGTCTCTTCAAGTTTTTTTTTTTTTTT
>NW_016814761.1:482080-488582 GCF_001698545.2 Rhinopithecus bieti | reverse complement strand
TCCTGGCTTTTTTGCGTTCCTTTTTCGGTTGGAATGGAGCTCTGTTTTTCTTAACTCCTTGTATGTGTACCTCCTAAGCCCTGGCACCCACAGCAGGTGGTGTCAGGAGACACGTGGCCCCAGGGGAGCTTCCAGGTTTAAACCACACTGGTTAAAGTGAGTGGATCCCCCAACTCCACCCAAAATGCTAGGGGAGAGGGACCATGTCAGTTCCTCAGTTGTCCAATTCAGAAGAGGAGTTCTTCCCATTTTCACGGGGCTTTGAGAGGGAAAATAAGTCATGGGAGGCATCCAGAACAGTGACTGCATGTGCTATGTGCCTAGCAATACGCATGTGCACCCAGTCCCCAGACTTCAGCAGGGGGTCCTGTGGTCAGGCCCCAGCCGTGGCTTCAGGCCAGGGCTGCTCCTTGCAGGCAGTGTGGCCAACTGCCCACCAGAGGGCACCAGGAGGCTGGTCGTCGCTTCTCCCAGGCTGGCAGGCATTCATTCGCCTTTACGCTGCTGCTGAGTCTATCAGACAGACTCCTAGACAAGACCCTTGCACAGGACACTGGCTCCCTGCAGTCACAGAGATACCTGGGATCCCTGGAACCTCAAGTGCTGGCCGCCCTGTGTTTACTGGCTGAATAGTGTCCAGACCAGCCCCTCCTGGCAGGCATTGGCCCAGTTTGGGAGAGGAGGAAACCGTCTCCCATGGCCTATTAGCTGCAGAAGCAGCATGTGCACTGTTGCAGGACAGTCCAAATGTAAAACACAGTGTTTTCCCCATCTCCCACTTTGGCAGTTTGGAGCTTCCCATCAGATGCTTCTGCCCTGGAAGAGCCCCTGTGGGCAGGGAAGCCACTGCTGGGGGCAGCGTCCCGGCTGACACACTGGCTGTCATGTGTTGGGCACGTGCTGCAAATTGAGTGTTGTGTGTCTCGCCCCTGACTCCTGCAGTCTTGTTTATTGTTTTTTTTTTTTTGAGACAGAGTTTTGCTCTTTGGCCCAGGCTGGAGTACGGTGGCGTAATCTCGGCTCACTGCAACCTCCGCCTCCTGGGTTCAAGTGATTCTTCTGCCTCAGCCTCCTGAGTAGCTGGGATTACGGGTGCCCACCACACTCCTGGCTAATTTTTGTATTTTTAGTAGAGACGGGGTTTCACCATGTTGGCCAGGCTGGTCTCGACCTCCTGACCTCGTGATCCTCCCACCTTGGCCTCCCAAACTGCTGGGATTACAGGCGTGAGCCACTGTGCCTGGCCTTGTATTTTTGAGGCAGAGCCTTGCTCTGTCGCCCAGGCTAGAGTGCAGTGGTGTGATCTCTGCTCACTGCAACTTCTGCCTCCTGGGTTCAAGCAATTCTCCTGCCTGTGGCTGGAGGATGGGAGAAGCCTCCTGAAGTCAGGGGCAGAGAAGGCAGGCTCCCCACAGGCGGCTCTGGAGTTTGTTTTTTAAGATGTCCCCCAGGCCAGAGTGCAGTGTCACAGTCTTGGCTCCCCGCAACCTCCCCCTCCTGGGTTCAAGTAATTCTCCTGCTTCAGCCTTGTGATTAGCTAGGATTACAGGCGCACACTACCACACCCGGCTAATTTTTTTAGTAAAGGTGGGGTTTTGCCATGTTGACCAGACTGGTCTCGAACTCTTGAACTCAGGTGATTCCCCCCCACCTCAGCCTCCCGAAGTGCTAGGATTACAGGCGTGAGCCACCGCGCCTGGCCTTTGGCTCTGGGGTTTTCTCACCTGCAAAGCTGCTGCCTCCTGCTGCTGTCCTGCCCCGTCAAGCCAGCAGCCTTGCTGGCCAATGTCCTCCACTCAGAGGCTCCTTAGGCTCCCGGGGAACAGCGGAAAGGGCTGGAAGGATGGCGAACGGGGAAGGGGACTTGCCTCTTCCTACCCAGTCCTGCTTTGCCCCAGCCCCACATTGAAGGGTGGGGACCTGCGGGAGGGTCACGTGGGATGGCCACGCTGGAGGGTCTCAGCATCCAGCTTAGCTGGTGTTAACACCAGACGGTAGCAGTGGAGCCCACTTTCCAGACTGGGAGGACTCAGCAGGCAGGGATGCAGGGAGGGGAGAAGGGGAGACAGGAAGAGCCCCTTAAACACTTTGGAAGGGAAATGGGGGTCGCCTCCTTCTAAGAGCATTCCGGGCACTGAAGCAGCCTGGAGGGGAGAGGACTCCGTGCCTTTAAAGAACGAAAAGATGGCCTGTTGCAGGTTAGGAGGCACATGGGAGGGCTGGAATCTCCAAAACCCTTGGCTGCCCTCACACTGGGTCCCCAGCACTGCCCCCCACCCCGCCACCACCCGCCTCTCCTGGCGTTTCCTGTGATTTTTTTTGTTTTGTTTTTTGAGACGAAGTCTCACTTTGTTGGCCAGGCTGGAGTGCAGTGGCATGATCTTGGAGCCTCCGCCTCCTGGGTTCAAGTGATTCTCCCAACTCAGCCTTTCAAGTAGCTGGGATTACAGGTGCATGCCACAACGCCCTACTAAATTTTGCATTTTTAGTAGAGACGGAGTTTCCCCCATGTTGGTTGCTGGCCAGGCTGACCTTGAACTCCTGGCCTCAACTGATCCATCTGCCTCAGCCTCCCAAAGTGCTGGGATTACAGGCGTGAGCCACCACGCCTGGCCCTCTGTCTGCTATGCAGGCAATGGAGGCTTTTGTACTTCTACAGAGATGTATTCCTCCAGCCTTCAGCAATGAGAGGTGCCACGTGTCTTTCTAGGGCTTTATGTAAATAACTCCAGTCTTCAGAACAACCTTGAGATAGGCACAACTCTTACCCACTTGTGCTGGTGAGGAAACAAGCACAGAGCCCACTTAGCTTGTTTTCTCACCTTTGACCAGTACAGGGAGCATTTCCTCTCCTTCCCTACAGCAGTAGTGCAAGCATGGTGCCAAATGACCACCGACCTTTGCAAGGGGATACAGTGGGGAGGATGGGGACTGGGGCCTTTTGGAGCACATCTTTGTCTAGAGGGTGTAGCCAGTGAATCTTCAGCCTCGGGCCCGGTGTGGTCAGTTCTAAAGACTTAGCAGCAGGAGCCGGAAATCCAGACTTTGAGTAAATTGTCAGTGCCTAACCTAGAAACGTTTATAACATTGTGCAAGCCAAGTATACCCAGCTGTCTGCTGCAGGTGTCTGCTAACAGCCAGGGCTGGGAGGGCACCTCCCCAGGTGCCATCAGGGCGGTGCTGCCTGGGAGGTAAAAGGAGAGAAGTGTGTCAAGCTGCCAAGATCTCCTGCGGGACCCTTAGGCAGGCGGGGTGGGAAGGGCCCGGGGCTGACCTGAAAAGCCCTGGGTGAGGGTCTAGTTAGGGGTCAGAGGATGGACAAATTCATCCACCCTAAGGCAGCCCTTGGCAGAGGCGGGTGAGTTCCCTGGGAAAAGCTCGTGGGAGTGGAAGAGTGGACATTTTGTCCCCCTTCTGGCCCTAGGGCTTCCCTCTTCCCCTTTTCCCTAGAGATGGAGCCCCATCTCTAGATGGACCACCCTTGGGAGCCAGAGTCCCCTATTTCTTTTGGCTTTTCTAGACTATCTGAAAATGCAGATGAGCTCATCCATCCCTCCCCCATATTTAAGATTCATTTGAAGGCCTGGTCTGGTTTCAGTCCCAGGCTGGTATAGGGGTCAGAGCCATGAAGACAAGACATCTCTAGTATATTCCACAGACTGCACCACCATGGACAGGCTAACGAGATGTCATAAGATGTCCTGGGGTAGCTGGCACAGCAGGTTGCAGCTCCTGGATAAAGACCCACGTCTGATCCAGTGAACAGCCCTGCTGCCCCAACCCTGGCTTCTGCCTCTTGGCTGCCTTGCTTCCTTAGAATGACCCTCCTCCACTGCCCCAGCAGCTGGCAGAGGCTGGCTAGGTCCTGCCTGCTGCCCACAGCCCCGGGTGCTGGGACTGGGGCTAGTTCGAGGCCCAGCTCTGCCTTCAACTCCCTGTGGGACATGGACACAGGGCTCCCTTCTCAGGTCCTACCCTGAGGGTTAGAGTGTCCTAGAGGATCCATCACCCAGGAGGAGCAGGACGGGAGCCATAGCGCCTGTTAAAGCTTATCAGCATCCCTGTGCCATTAACACAGGAATGGTCAGATGGGAATACGCGGCTTTGGGCCTTGGGAAGGGGCACTTCAGGCTGAGGGTCACCCAGGTCCACCCCTGCTGTGTCTTCTGAGGCCATACCTACAGACCCAAGGAGACCACAGCTTCCACTTGCTGCCACCGGGCATGGCACCACCCCCACCCCGGGCCTGCCCTCAACCTTCCTCCAGCCTGGGCCCTGGACTCGAGACCCAGCTTGTCCCAGTTGCTTAAACCAGAGCAGCATTTGGATAATCTAAGTCCATCTGAATAAGTCTAACCACTTCCTGCCATAGACATAATTTAGAGATGAGGGGAAGGACAGCAACTCATGTAGCCAAGTCTCTTTCCCCCCACACAAGAAGGCCAGCACGGCCATAGGCATCTCAGCTCAGCCTTGTCCTCAGCTGGCACACATCCCCTCCCCAAACGAGGAGGTCACTGCCAAGATGCATTCATGCCTACCAGCACTTTATTGGCTATTTAGTAAATGCCATTTGGCTGAACACTTTTCCATCTTTTCCCCACAGGGGTTCAAGCTGGCAGCATTTGCCATCCTACTGGGTCTGAGGGTCAGGGTGGATAGGGAAGAAAGGGTTGTGTTGCCTGGACTCTCCAGCCTCTACTGGGCAAGGATTCGTGCTGCTGCATGGTGACAGTGGGCCATCCATGCTGGGGCAGAGCTGGCAGCTCCAGGGCCCAGGTCTAAGGTACCATCTTCCACCACTTGAAGGCAAAGGGCACCCGGCGGACGTTGGCACAGGCACAGATGTCTCCGACCTCCGTCAGGTAACAGTCAAAGTCATTGATGAAGGTGCACTTGAAACCCAGGGGCTCCAGCAAGCGGCAAATCTTTTCCTCCAGGCAGCAGGTCCCTTTGATTTGGGGCCCAAAAGGCTTGGGGATCCCCAGGTTCTTGCCCATCACAATCATCCGCAGCTGTCAGAAAGAAAGGGTGAGGCCTGGACAGGGATCAGAGGCCTGAAAGCCAGCCCTCCACCTGCCTTCTCTGTGGTCAGGCCAGACCAGGCGTAGCAGGCAGGCAGCCGCCTCCTCCAGGTCAGTGAAACCCAGCTCGCTTCTGCTTAGCTTTCCAAAGGCTGTTTCTCAATAGCAAGACAAAATCCTGCCTGGCCAAGGACTGGGATTGTCAACTTCTCCAGTTTCTATGTTTTGATTATTCTGGCCTCTTATGGTCTGGATGCAACACACGGCTGCTGCCTCCACTGGAACCCTCTCCCCACCCCCACTTTGTCAGTTGACTGCTATACATCCTTCATATCTCAACTCCTTCTCAAAGCATCTTCTTGCCACTACTCACCCCTACCGGACCACACTGAGCTGATCAAGTTAGAAGACACCCATGGCATGCAGAGCCTGTGTCCCTAGGACCCAGGGAAGAGGTTAGCAAGTGTTTAGAGAATTGGGGCACTCAAATGCCTCCGTTCATTTTAAATACCTATATAAATGGGTCACTTGTTACATGAGAAAGTTCAGATGTGAGCCACAGTTGGCATAGGCTTGGTGAAGCCAGGACCTCTTGTACTCACAACCCCACTCTTGATTATGACTTCTGGTTTAGAATAAGTAGGAACAGAATTTTTAAAAACAAAAATAAACAGTTTTGCTCTTGTTGCCCAGGCTAGAGTGCAGTGGCATGGTCTCGGCTCACTGCAGCCTCTGCTGGAAGGTTCAAGCGATTCTCCTGCCTCAGCCTCCTGAGTAGCTGGGATTACAGGCGTGCACCACCATACCTGGCTAATTTTGTATTTTTAGTAGAGGGGGAGTTTCTCCATGTTAGTCAGGCTGGTCTCGAACTCCTGACCTCAGGTGATCCTCCCACCTGGGCCTCCCAAAGTGCTGGGATTACAGGTGTGAGCCACCACACCCGGCCCCGGAATTTTTTTTTTTGGGGTTTGGTTTATCAGACAAGGTCTATGGTTTGTTGCCCAGGTTGGAGCGCAGTGGCTCATTGCAGCCTCCACCTCCTGGGCTCAAGAAATTGTCCTGCCTCAGCCTCCTGAGTGGCTGAGACTACAGGCATGGGTCACCCTACCCAGCTTTTTTTTTTTTTTTTTGGTGGGGGGGGGCGGGGGGGAGTGGAGATAGTCTTGCTCTGTTGCCCACCCAGGCTGGAGTCCAGTGGTGCAATCTCAGCTCACTGCAACCTCCACCTCCTGGATTCAAGGGATCTTCCTGCCTCAGCCTCTGATTAGCTGGGATTATGGGCATGCACCACCGCACCCAGCTAGTGTTTTGTATTTTTACTAGAGATGGGGTTTCAACCATGTTGGTCAGGCTGGTCTTGAACTCCAGACTTCAAAAGTGATCTGCCCTCCTTAGCCTCCCAAAGTGCTGAGATTACAGGCATGAGCTACTGCACCCTGGCCCCAGCTAATTTTTTTTTTTTTTTTTTTTTTTTTTTT
>NW_016814761.1:469254-481786 GCF_001698545.2 Rhinopithecus bieti | reverse complement strand
GCCGGCTTTTTTTTTTTTTTTTTTTTATAAGATGCAGGGTCTTACTATGTTGCCCTAGCTGGTCTCCAACTCCTGAGTTCAAGTGATCTTCCCACCTTAGCATCCCAGTGTGCTGGAGCTACAGGTGAGCCACCACGACCAGCCAGGCTGAACAGAATATTATTTTTGAGACAGAGTTTTGTTCTTGTTGCCCAGGCTGGAGTGCAATGGCGTGATTTAGGTTCACTGCAACTTCCACCTCCCGGGTTCAAGCAATTCTCCTGTCTCAGTCTCCCAAGTAGCTGGGATTACAGGCATGTGCCACCACATCCAGCTAATTTTGTATTTTTAGTAGAGACAGGGTTTCTCCTTGTTGGTTAGGCTGATCTCGAACTCCCGACCTCAGGTGATCCACCTGCCTCAGCCTCCCAAAGTGTTGGGATTACAGGCGTGAGCCACCGCGCCCGGCCTAGAACGTTATTTAAAGTGCTGATGTACCTCCATGTATCGGACACGGCTGCTCTGGACCCTGGGGATAGTGGACAGGAAGACCTACCCTGAGGCAGCTTGCCCAAGGCCTCACTGCTGGCGGATGCACGGCAGCCTCAGCTCTGAGTTACATAGCACCCCATCTGAAGTGGGCCTCACAGGTTCATCCTTTTAGACTAGGGGTGCAGCTCACGGAGGCTCCTAAAGCTCCTGGCCCATAGTAACTGCCTGGGGAACCCTCCGAGCCTTCAGGCCCAGTGCACCTGCTCTCTGGGAGGCGTGTCCCTAACCGAGATGGGGAAGAAGGGGTCTCCTGCCCATTTCCTCATAAGTACCGTTATCTGCTGTCCCTCCCTCATCTCTGCAGTCCAGCACAGTGAGGCAGCAGCCAGTGTTGCTTGGACGGACCCTCCCCCACCCAGGGATGCCCAGTCGTCCCTCACCAGGTCAGGGAAGTATGGCCTCGCAAAGGGCCTCTTGGGCTGCTGGTCAGAGGGGATGTTAGTCAGCTTCTCCAAGCAGAACAGCTGAGGAATCTCGATGATGTCCTGTTCCACCAGGCCCAGCTCTGTCTTCAGGATGTCACGGTTCAAGTGAATGCACTTCTGTGGGGTGGGAGGGGCCAGGAGAGCTCATCAGGAATTAAAACCAGTTTCCTTCCATACTGAAGGTAGGCCATGGCCTGACACCACTGCCATCCCCATCACTCACTGTGCGCCAGGAGCCTCACACATCATACCAATCTTCCTAAGTGGGCAGTTCCCTTTTCACCTGGGGAAGTGGGGGGGCTCAGGAAAGGCCTAGTCTTTAGTCCAGGATCCCACAGCTAGACAGCGTCGGGCACTTCCCAACCCAGACCAGCTAAGCCCAATACCCAAGCATCTCCCTAGGTCTTGAAATAGGCTTCAGACACCCAGCACACCTGTCTCCCTAGGTCTTGAAATAAGCTTCAGACACAACCCAACACACCCTAAGCTGTCGCCAGGGGCTGGGAGATGCTGTCTCAGCCCCATGCTTGGCTGGCACCCACCCTGCTATGCCAGAAGGGCTGTTCTTGCAAAACAGGGCATCCATGCACTGTGCATGACATAGAACATTCCTTAGGAACATTTCTGGGAATGGTAAGGACCCAGTGAGCAAAGCAGTTTTGCTGACCATGCAACCTCAGCCGAGAAATTACCCTTCTCTGGGCCTAAGCTTCTTCTAGAAGTTGGGAAGACTCTGCTTCTCACAGCCAATGATTCACTTCTAAGATCTCTGAAGGTTGGTGACCCTGAACACCATTCTCAGGACCGCTGTGACAGGCCACTTCATCCAGAAAGCATTGAGTAGGCCCTTGTTTGAGTCTGATACTCAACTTCTCAGAAGTGAGGAGCTGGCCTCTTCAAGGAGGCTGCTGAGCTATGTCATTTTCCAGCAAATGGACCCTAGGCAGCTTGAGTAGCATAATGAGCAACACAGGAACTTGGGAGTTCAGACTCAACCCCCCACGATTGTCTTGGGCTAGTGGTTTTACTCTGCCTCACTCTCCTCATATGTAAGAGGTGTTTTACTTTATAGGGCTATCTGCAGGGTTTGTAGTGAGGTGTCTTGCACAAGGCTGGGGCCATCGTTGGTTCTCAGCTAGGAACCTGGATAAATCAGGGCTTTCCCAGCTTGGGGGAAAAGACCCAGCTGCACAGTCTTGGCAAAGAAACTCCCTGACAGTATCTTCAAGCAGTATCTGTCAACTGTTCTGACATGCCATGGTGCTCCTCCCTGTCCCTGTGCCACCCTGGGTCCTCAGCCATCTGACACCACAGAAAGCTGTTACCACTTCCAGCCCTCTTTCCAAGCATAAAGGTACATCATGCTGTGTTTGGCTCCAGAGACCTAACTCCTTACTCCTCTAGTCTCCCTACACTGGCATATATATGGCAAGCTCTAGCCCCAGACCTGGGCCTGTATCAAGACCTGGAAAGAAAGGGTGGCAGGCAGCTGCGCCCCCAACCCTTCACCCCTCAGGAGGGGTGGGTGGGAACCTTCCTGCAGGACCTTCGGCACCAGCCCTTTCTTGGGGACGGCCTCCCCTCGCGCTGGCCCTACCTCCACGTATTCATTCTGCTTCTTCAGGCTTTCATCAGCCAGAAGTTGGTCGATGGTTTTGGCTTCCCTTCCTGTAGGAAGAAGCAGTCAGGGAATGGCAGCACTGCCCAGAGCTGGACACACTCAGGTAAGGCCCAGCCACCCGGGTGTGTTCCTGAGCCAGTGACCATGGCGAGAGGAGAGGACTGGCCTATCTCCAGGGACCACCCCCTCAGGTCCAATATCTTCCTTCTGGGGACTGACCAGGGTCTACACCAGAAAGTCCAGGCAGGACTTACTGCCACTGGCCACTCTGTCCCCAGCATGAGGGAATAGCCTGTGCCAGGCTGAGGGATACAGCCTGGAGCTTGTTAGGATGACTTCGGCCCCTACTCCCCTTATGCCGATACAACCTGGCACCTTCTGCCTGTGGCCTTCATCAGGTTACATTACTTTTATTCCTCAATGGCCTCATCTTTGGGACAGGAATGCCCAATTCATTTGCCAACTCTGAGGTGACAGTCTTTGTCATGTGGTTCACGTTCAGCAGATGTCACCTTCCATGGTGCTTCTATGACCAGGAGTTCCTGGGCCCCACCCCAAAGGCTGAGTATCCAAGGAGGTTTGGAGCAGGGTGGAAATCCTGTATTTCTAAGAAGCTCCCAGGTGCACTGGGCCCTCAGATCACACTTTGGGTATTGAGGGTCTAGAAAAACCTAATACCCCCAAAGCCCCTTTCTGGGTTCATACAGCCTTTATTATTTTTTGAGACGGAGTCTTGCTCTGTGGCCCAGGCTGAAGTGCAATGGCATGATCTCAGCTCACTGGAACTTTCACCTCCCAGGTCAAAGCAATTCCCCTGCCTCAGCCTCCCGAATAACTGAGATTACAGGCATGCACCACCATGCCCTGTTAATTTTCACATTTTTAGTAGAGACAGGCTTTCATCATGTTGGCCAGGCTGATCTGGAACTTCTGGCCTCAGGTAATCTGCCCGCCTTGGCCTCCCAAAGTGCTGTGGTTATAGGTGTGAGCCACCATGCCCAGCCCACTCCCACAGCTTTTAGATCAGAAGTACAATGGCACCAGCCACACCACCTCTGCTTGTCCACCTGTGTGTTTCCTTAATGTAACCAGGAGACCCACAAAGTCCCAATCCCTAAGTACTTAATCCGACGTGCCCTGAGTAAATCCAGGCACTAGCATTGTTAATACCCGTTTTCCCCCCCACTTGGGGCCACCTAAGTGAGTCCCCTTCAAATACATCCTAAAAGCCTCTAGGCCATCCCGGAACATCTGGTCTACTTGTGTTGTTGTAGTACCACTAGAGTAGCCCAGAAACACGACATTCTAATACAATTCCAACACCTTTTGTGCTTCCCTGGCATCCTTTCTGCCAAGCATGACAGAATGGCTATGTAGAAAGGGCCCCCGGAAAAAGGAGGAGGATCCCAGTTCTGTTCTGTGGAAAGGGAGTTCCCTTACCATTAGACAAGAGCTGATCTGCTCTAAGCTCGTCAAACAGAAGAGCATCGCCATAGCCTTCCTTCTGTTTCTCTCGGAACAGTTTATAGCAGGCACTGGGACTGGCCAGGAGCAGCTGGAAGCCCTGGGAAACAGAACTTGGGTCAGAAGCCAGCTTTCTCCGCTGGACATGATGGCTTATACCTGTAATCCCAGCACTCTGGAGGCTGAGGCAGGCAGATCACCTGAGGTCAGGAGTTCGAGACCAGCCTGGCCAACATGGTGAAATCCCATCTCTACTAAAAATACAAGAGTTAGCCAGGTGTGGTGGCATGTGCCTGTAATCCCAGCTACTCAGGAGGCTGAGGCACGAGAATCACTTTAACCTGGGGCGGAGGTTGCAGTGAGTGGAGATGGTGCCACTGCACTCCAGCCTGGGTGACACAGCGAGACTCAAAAAACAAAAGAAAACCAAGAAAAAGCCAGCTTTTTCTCCAGAATCTTCTAAGAGTCCCCAACAGAAGGCATGGGGACATGGTCAGATGTCCCTTCTGTAGACCCCAATACAGACCTTTCTGCCCTCATTCTTGTCATCTGTGGGGATGAAGCACATGAACTCATCCACGTGGCCCGACATTAGCCAATCCGAGTAGAGCTCCACTGGCGCTTGGACCTGCTGGGCATAGAGGAAGTCTCGGAGGGTCTTACTCATGGCCCGGCCCTCTGTGCTAGAAGGAAGATGGAAAGAACAGCTTTTGAGCCAGTGTGTCCCAGACTGGTCACCTGTCACTTGGTGTCATGCTGCCTCCAGGGAGCTGGCCTCTGCGACTGTTGTGTGATAGAGGCCGGTCCATAGCGGATGAATTGGTTATGAATCCCTTACACTGACCCCACTCAGAACAGAGCCTAGTGTTCTAGACAGGCAAGCCCGGACACAAGTATCATTTTAGATTTACGGCCACCAAGAAATCCAGCCACATATCTCTTGGAAATGACATCCTGGTGGACCAAATTCCACTTGTTTCAGTTTAAACCCTGGAATCAAAGAATAAACAGTTTATTCTAATCTTTAGTCTCCACATGAATCAAAAGCTCAAATGTCCTTCTAAGAAGTGTTCTACAGTGCGTGACTGGCCGAGGTGCTACAGGAAGCAGGCGGGGCCAGGGGAACGACCATGGTCCCTTCTTTTCATCTGAAGGTGTCTGGCCCGGTGGCTCACCTGGGGTAAAAGCTGCTGCCAATGAGGACTCTGCCCAGGGGGTACTCTTTCTCTTGGACCTTGACAGGTGGGGACACCATCAGGTTCCCAATGGAATCCATGCTGGCCACTTTATGGTCCTCAGTGTCCTGGATCATGTAGCCAATGCCAGGGCTCTGGGGAGAGACCCAGTGGGGAAGGGGTGTTAGCAGGGGATGGCTTTGGGCCCCAGTGTTATCCCTAAATCCAGGCTCTCAGGTAGACTTCCACATCCCCTCCCCCCCAGAGGCCACCTGGGTCCTCTCCCTCACTTGGTGCCCCATCATTTCTAAGCAGGCCCCAGGCCTGAGAGATTGGACTGAGCTCAGATTAGCCAAACCAAGTTCCACACCAATGAGTACTTCATGGGGAACTCATCAAGATCGGTGGCCTGAGGCGTGTCGAGGATCAAGGATGTTGTCTTGTGGGGAGCCTGGGTGTAGCAGAAGGCCATCTCATCCTGGAATGGAGAGGAAGACAGATCGTTTGCCAGTCACACATCTCCCTGGGCCCCATTTAGGGAAAAGGTACGGTAAGAACCCCCTTCCTTCCTGCCAACTCGTGCTCAACCCTCAACACCCAGCTCAGATATTGCCCTTTCTTGAAGGCTGTCTGATCCCTCTCCCCCCTACTCTTCAGGTTTAAGACTTGAACATCCATGGCCAGGCATAGTGGCTCATGCCTGTAATCCCAGCACTTTGGGAGGCCAAGGTGGGTGGATCACTTGAGCCTAGGAATTCAAGACCAGTCTGGGCAACATGGTGAGACCCTCACCTACTTAAAAAAAAAAAAAAAAAAAAAAAAAAAAAAAACCAAAAAAAGAAAAAAGAAAAAACAACAGAAAAAAACCCCAAAAAGTTAGCCAGGCATGGTGGCTCATGCCTGTAATCCCGGCTACTCAGGAGGAGGTAGAGGCTGCAGTGGAGCTGAGATCGTGCCACTGCACTCTAACTTGGGCGACAGAGACTTGAGCATCCAGATTCTTCCTTTCTTCTTCTATAAAGAATCCATTAACAAGCCTTACTGGCTTACATTCTGAGTCAACTCTGCACTGGTGCCACTCAGGAAACCACCGTGTCTCCACCCTACGCCCACTGCAACGCCTTCCAGTTTTCCTTCTATTCTTGCCCACTCTTAAGATTTGTTCCCTGTGTCTTAGCCAGAGGGGTCTTTTGAAAACCTAAACTGTAACCTTTCATTCCTGATTCATGCTTTTTGAGTGTCTCTTGTTTGCCTTTAGCTGAAAAGTTACCTTAACCAGGTGGTAACGCTGCCTCTCACCTTTGTTCACTGTGATTGGCTGCACCAGCCCTCTTCAAGACCTCCAATCACACCCCCACTTTTTTGTTTTCGGAGACAGTCTGTCAACCAGGCTGGAGTGCCAGTGGTGTGATCTGGGCATACTGCAAACTCCACCTCCTGGGTTCAAGCGATTCTCCTGCCTCAGCAACCCGAGTGAGTGCGACTACAGGCGCGCGCCACCACGTTCGGCTGATTTTTGTATTTTTAGTAGAGACAGTATTTTGCCATGTTTTCCATGCTGTTTTTAAACTCCTGACCTCAAGTGATCTGCCTGCCTCAGCCTCCCAAAGTGTTGGGATTACAGGCGTGAGCCACCATACCCGGCCAGGGACTCCTACTTTTAATCCTGGCCACTTCTACCCCAATCTCTGCATGGCCAGCTCCTTGTTTCCTTAAGTTTCATTTGTAGATTTTCCCGACTATTCTTGAACTGCCTCATTTGGTCTAATGACTCACGGTATCATCTCATTCTCTAACTTTCATAGCACTTAAAAGTTCTATCCTTGCTAACATGGGACAGCATATGTTCCAATTTATCTCTGGTGCTCAGGATAGTGAGCCTAGCACGTGACGATCACTCATCTGCAGAGGACAGAGCTCTAGAACTGAAGGCTGACTGGGGCTTTAGATTTGGTGCTGTGCCAGAGTCAGGCGGGACCCCAGGGCAGTGGCCCAGCTCTCACAGCCTTAGCCAAAGGCGTCAGAGCCTTCTGGGGCCTGGGGGTTAGGGTTCTGTGGTCTTGAACACATGTCCATTCTGGAGTGGGAAGGAGGTTAGACTCAACTCTATTCCTTAGTGGACATGACTCAGGCAAATCCTCATCTGAGCCTCCACTTAAGTCCTACGAACAGGGCCACCTCTAGTCAAGGCTTCTGTCTTTAAGGTTAGCCAGAAGTCTGAAGTTCCTCTTAGGTGGCAAATACTGAGTCTCCTCACCCCTCCCTCCCCCACAGGGGGTTTCCCAGGTGGGGTGTTACCTGGAGCCACCTGCCCAGGCGGTTGGGGTCCTCATAGACAGATGCCACCTGGCTGTTGCTCTTCTCACTCAGCTCCGTCACTGTGTCCACAAAACCCTGCAGCTGCAGCTCTCTGCCGTGGGAGAGAAGCCAGTTCTGGGAAGACTTTCACAGCTCCCTTACTGTAAAGTTATGGCCTCCCTGTGCCAGCAGAGGGAGAACACCTCCTTCTCACCAGGAGGTTACATCCCTGCCTGTGAGGTCAACAGAGCAGCCATCCCCTGACCTCAGCACAAGCCAGAAGCTCAGAGCCCATCTTGTCCAATGCCACTCAGCTTTGCCCAGAGCCAGGTTGGGTAGTGCCAGTGGCAGCCCCTTCCCTGGTAGCCAAGGCCTGCTCTGTTTATAACCTTCGGTCAGATTCTGCACATACCCTTCCTTTTTTGAGACAGTCTCGTTCTGTCACCCAGGCTGCAGTGCAGTGGCTGACTCACTCCTGACTCACTGCAACCTCTGCCTCCCGGATTCAAGCGAATCTCCTGCCTCAGCGCCTCCTCTCCGCTGCCCAGTAGCTGGGACTATAGGCCCCCGCCACCATGCCTGGCTAATTTTTATATTTCTAGTAGAGATGGAGTTTCACCACGTTGGTCAGGCTGGTCTCAAACTCCTGACCTCAGGTGATCCACCCACCTCGGCGTCCCAAAGTCCTGAGATTATAGGTGTGAGTCACTGTGCCCAGCCTGCAAGTACCCTTCTATCCCAGGGAATTTGGGGACTCCCCCGGTCTCTCCTGCCTCAGCCTATCCAAAGGTATTAGCTGACTCTCTACCCAAGGGGCTATATTTTTGTCCTGAGAAGCCATGAAGCTGGGTACCCCACCCTTGAGATGGCCAAAAAAGTTGTCATTTTTGTATGTGTGGCATGGGGTGGGTCTTGAGCCCTGGGATCTTCAAGGCATTGTGCACAGCATCAGGCTCACAGATCTACTGTGGACATCCCTTCCTTGAAGGGAAACAGCAGTGAGTGAGGCTGATGTTAAGACCACTCATCTGGCCGTGTGTGGTGGCTCACGCCTGTAGTCCTACCAGTTTGGGAGGCCGAGGCGGGCAGATCACCTGAGATTGGGAGTTTGAGACCAGCCTGGCCAACATGGTGAAACCCCATCTCTACTAGAAATACAGAAATTAGCTGGGTGTGGTGGCACGTGCCTGTAATCCCATAGCTACTTGGGAGGCTGAGGCAGGAGAATTGCTGGAACCCGGGAGGCGGAGGCTGCAGTGAGTCAAGATCATACCACTGCACTCCAGTCTGGGCAACAGAGCAAGACTCTATCTCAAAAATAAAAAATAAAGCCGGGCGCGGCGGCTCAAGCCTGTAATCCCAGCACTTCGGGAGGCCGAGACGGGCGGATCACAAGGTCAGGAGATCGAGACCATCCTGGCTAACCCGGTGAAACCCCGTCTCTACTAAAAAATACAAACAAACAAACAAACAAAAAAACTAGCCGGGCGAGGTGGCGGGCGCCTATAGTCGCAGCTACTCGGGAGGCTGAGGCAGGAGAATGGCATGAACTCGAAAGGCGGAGCTTGCAGTGAGCTGAGATCCGGCCACTGCACTCCAGTTTGGGCGACAGAGCGAGACTGTCTCAAAAAATAAATAAATAAATAAATAAAAACAAAAAAACAAAACACTTATCTGAAACGAATGGGTCCTCAAAAGTTGGAGGTCAGCAAGGCCCTAGTATTGGGAAATACCAAAATTGGGACTCTAGTCCAGCTTCAGGTCCAAAGCTCATGTTGCTACTAACAGAATACAGCAATGTAACTGCTGGCATAGCACATTCATAGTATCTATGCTACTGCTCCAAAGAACCTATTTCTTGGGTCTATGCAAAGCCACAGGGAGCTACCAGCCTGACAAGGTCTAGACCAGTCTGAGTCTTATTGGCGGAAGGGAGTGTAGACCCAGTCTTGCAGGTCATATGCAGCTCTCCTGGGTCAAACCATGCCTGAATACCACACTGTATGGAAGACTTAGGTTTCCTTGAACAAGTAGATACCCTCTGTGAATGAGAAACCCCTGTCTTCAAATATTCGAGATACCAAATCTCTCTGCTTTATGTCTTTTGTATCTGCCATCAGAATTCCATCAGACCTTCTGAGATTTTACCTTCTCATCCTGAAACCTGGTATTCCTCTGAGGACCACACTCCCCAGCAGCCCTGCCCTGGAAGAGCTGTCTGGCTTCTACACCCACTGAGCCTGGAAGAGGGGTAGAAGTTTTTTTTTCTTTTTTTTGAGATGGAATCTTACTCTGTCACCCAAGCTGGAGTATGGGGGTATAATCTCGGCTCACTGCAACCTCCACCTTCTGGGTTCAAGAGATTCTCCTGCCTCAGCCTTCCGAGCAGCTGGGATTACTGGGGTGCACCACCATGCCTGGCTAATTGTTTTTGTACTTTTAGTAGAGATGGGGTTTTACCATATTGGCCAGGCTGGTCTTGAACTCTTGACCTCAGGTGATCTGCCTGCCTCAGCTTCCCAAAGTGCTGGGATTACAGGCATGAACCACCATACCTGACAATTTTTATTTTTATGAGTTTTGCTCTTGTTTCCCAGGCTGCAGTGCAGTGGGGCTATTTCAGCTCACTGCAACCTCTGCCTCCTGGGTTCAAGGGATTCTCCTGCCTCAGCCTCACTGAATGGCTGGGATTACAGGCATGTACCACATCTGGCTAATTTTTCTATTTTTAGTGGAGACTGGGTTTCACCATGTTGGCCAGGCTGGTCTCGAACTTCTGACCCTCAGGTGATCCTCCTGCCTCAGCCTCCCAAAGTGCTGAGATTATAGGTGTGAGCCACCACACTGGCTACCTTTTCCTATTAGTGTTTCCCATCCCTGCTAGAGTGTCCCATCAACATTATCCTTTACCTACTTTAAAAAACAAAAAAAAAAGACAGCCTTCACATAAGGAATTTGCAATAAAGGGCAACGCGGTGGAAGTAATCTAGAGGTGGCTGGTGTGGAACAAGTGGGGCGGGGATATCTTGCCTGCAGACCAATCCCCACTCTAATGGCTGCTCTTGCCACCCTAGCTTGAGCCATGCTGTGTCTAGACTGGTCTCCCGCCTTTTATTTGTACCTGACTTTCCACGTGGCCAGAGTGATCATGCAGACAGAACCCTTGGCTTCCCACCATTCTACCTTCAGGATCCTTTCTCCTTTTCTCCTTAGGCATGTGGCTACATGGCTAGAGACTGTACCTGGATTCCCTGAAGCCGGACGTGGCCCCGTGCGTGTTCAGGCTTTTGGCACGTGAGGTGGTTCAGGAGACTTCCAGACCACTAGCAGCAAAAATAGGTTGCAGCGCCCAAATCTTGGCTCTTTCTCCCTCCTAGGGCCCAGGCCTAGACCGAGGATGTGTGTACCCAGCCTCCATAGAGGCGGCAGCCACCCCAGGGGAAAGTATAACAAGACTGAAAGGAACCAGGGCCTGTAAGTGGCAGTGGGTGAGCAGTACCATCTTCCTGCAGGTATCCAGGTGACAAAGCTTTCACCACTGTATTTAGAATACGTATGGCCCCAGATACCTCATCCTAACACTCAGGGCCCACAGGTCTCCGACTCCTTTCACCTATCCCCACACCTTCCCTTCCTGGGCTCACGCCTGTTCTCTGGCTCCATAGGAGTCTCATCATCCCTGGGACAGGTTCTCATCCTGACCTCTCCCTTCTTCACCCTGCTTTAGAGCACTTGGTACCGTTTAAAACCATGCCGTTTGACCCTAACATAACTGGGGGACTGTCTCATTCACTGTTCCATGCCCAGCTTTGGGAATATTCAGGCATGTATTGGACTGTCTTGGGGCAGGTCCAGACAGCTCAGACAGAAGTGTTTCAACTCTCCTGGTGAGAGGTCCTAATCCCACCCCACCCCACCCTCATACAGAAAGAGGGTGCCAGTTATGAGAACCACCTGGCACAGTCAGCCTGAGGGTCTCTCACCTGCACAGGTAAACCTCCAGAGGCACCTGAGTGCAGGGAATGAAGACGCAGGGAGCCACCCGGAACACCACTGTGTCTTTGTACAGCAGAGTCTCTGGAATTGACTGCAACAAGACGAGGTCCTGTTAGCAACCTGCTTCCACATTTACTCCCTCCCCTCTAACCCTCAGGGTTCTGGTCATTCAGCCCGGCCCCCAGCTGGGCCCCAGCTGCCTTCTGCAGCTCTCCCCCAGCAAAGCTCGAGCTCTGCCCAACTGTGGGAGATGCCTTTTCCCCCACCGGAGCATCCTAGTCCAAGGACCCATCTATTGTGGGGACATACCGGGTCTTGAGACTCCTCCACCAGGGACGCAGAGTAGGAGATGAGGCCCGAGAATTCGGCGGATGGGAACGCTATAGCTTCAACGTAGAAGGTCTCTTTCAAGTGGTTCCCAAGGAGGGCCAAGGTATAGGCGTGCTGGCCAGGCCCCAGCACCAACTCAAAGGTACTGGAGTTGTCTTCTAGGAGAGAAAGAAGGGATGGACCACCCACTGAAGTAACTTGGTGCCAGTCACATTTGATGGTCAAGGTACCAGCTTATTCCTCGTATCAGAGGCAAGGCTCTGAGTTCCAGGAGGGCTAGGGCTGGAGCTGAACTGGCTTGGCTGTCCCTGTTTCTAGCATTCAGGGCTTGGTAGACAACCAGATGTTTGGATACAAGCAACGGCCAGTTCTCTGCCAACGTTCCTTGAAGACCTATCACACACCAG
This sequence comes from Rhinopithecus bieti, assembly GCF_001698545.2. Taxonomy (NCBI): domain Eukaryota; kingdom Metazoa; phylum Chordata; class Mammalia; order Primates; family Cercopithecidae; genus Rhinopithecus; species Rhinopithecus bieti. The sequence continues at coordinate 469,539 of NW_016814761.1, read as the reverse complement.
GAGTTGGAGCTCAGGTGATGAAGGCATGCCTTCATGCCTCCTGCCTGGTATGAAGCCTCAGGGTAAGTGGTTCTGAATTTTGAGCCATGAATCCAACTCCTGTGATAATATCATAAAGTCCTAAAGGTGAGAAACTCTCCCAGGCTGAGCTCGGCAGCCTCATCTGAAAAAGATCAGACACTTACCGATGCTAGAAAGGTCAGTGAGAACCATTTATTGGATGGATTATGCCTCCATCAAGGTTTCTGAAGAAACCACGTGGTTTTTTTTTTTTTTTTTTTTTTT
>NW_016814761.1:445384-469025 GCF_001698545.2 Rhinopithecus bieti | reverse complement strand
CAGGATGGTCTCGATCTCCTGACTTCGTGATCCGCCCGTCTCGGCCTCCCAATATGCTGGGATTACAGGCTTGAGCCACCGCGCCCGGCCAGAAACCACATGTTCTTATGATTATACATGTTAAGACTCTCCTAGTTTTAGGTCATTAAATACAAAACCATACACAGAAGAGATCAGAAGGAAGTTGACCACACGTGGTAGTTGTCATTTGCTAACTAGATCCTAAGGTTTGTTTTTTGTTTGTTTGTTTTTTTTTTTTTGAGATGGAGTCCTGCTCTGTTGAGCAGGCTAGAGTGCAGCAGCGCTATCTCGGCTCACTTCAACCTCCATCTCCCGGGTTCAAGCGATTCTTGTGCCTCAGCCTCCTGAGCAGGTGACTATAGGTGTGCACCACCATGCCCGGCTAGTTTTTTGTATTTTTAGTAGAGATGGGGTTTTACCACCATGTTGCCCAGGCCGGTCTCCAACTCCTGAGCTCAGGCAATCCACCTGCCTCAGCCTCCCGAAGTGCTGGGATTACAGGCATAAGCCACTGCATCCAGCCCAAGTCTGTCCATTTTCTAGGCCAGAAATTACCCTGACCCAAGCTTCTCCCACCTGGGTCACTAGAACCTCCTCTTTCCTGGCCTGTCCTGTTTATCTGTTCCCGATGTGGCAGCTGTAGGCCTGATGATGGCTGTTTCTGCTTAAGATTCCAGGTGACTTATTTCAGGGAATCCTAAGCTAGATTTACCTTGGCCACCAGAACCCCAAGAGATCCAGGAACTGTAGCATCCTCAGACCTTCTCCACAGCACTGCCAGCTGCCTCCATCTTTAGCTCTTCCAATGTGGAGCAGATGGCTGCAGCTGTGGCCATGGCTGCCGCCGGTCAGGCGCTGCCCTGGGTCCAGACCCCAGCAGCCTTCCCGATGGACTCTGCAGTTCTCCTGCAGCCCCTTCTTGGAGGCCCTGGGGATGCTGGTTACAGGCCCAGCCTCAGTCCTGCTGCTGGCTGTGAGGGAACTGGGCCCACCGGGACCATTCCTGTGCTGGTTTCCTGCTTCTCATCTACCTAGAGGTTTCACCAGCCCTGAGCCAGGCCTCATGGGGCAAGACCAGACAAGGCAATCTTCCCCCAGGAACCCCTGCAGCTTCCTAATGCAGACACAGCCCCCTTGACCTGCTATAGCATCAGCCGGCCCATGGCACCCAGCCCAAGAACTTCTCCACACCTAGGGCCTGCTCCTGTTCTGGGGACCTGGGCTCCCTGGGGCCATTCCACCCAAGGGTGATTCACCACCAGGCAGTAAGGGTGAGAGGGTCACAGTCTGTTTGCCACAAGCCGCTACTGGCTGGCTGTCCTGTGGTTGACCCTCTCGGGGACCTTCTTATAGCTAGTTTGTTGTAAAGCTGAAGCACAGCTAACATTTCGCTGTGGGCTTACTATCTTTGCTAGTAGCTGTGGTAGGTGTTTCAGGCTCGTGGCCTTACATCCTCCGGACCCTTCAAGGCAGGCATTTGTTGTCCCCATTAAAAAGAAGCATGTCCCCATTAAAAAGAAGCATGAGGGAGGCCAGAAGCCCTGCGACCCAGGCACACACAACAATTGCCTCTGCCTGGAAGGCCCTTCCTGCCCTCAGTCCTCACAGAGCTGCGCAGGAGGCCTTAGCTACCTCAAACTCTCCCTACCCACACTGGGGGCATCTTAAAGGGCTCCCTCCAGCTTCTGCTGGGTCCTTGGCTATCTGTTCATCTTTCGTAGCAGGCTCTGAGAGCAGGTAACATGGTTTCTTCTTCCAGAGCTGGATCCTCGGGGCACAGAGCAAATACTGATGATTCGAGCTGAGCTTTTTCCTACCTGCTATGTACTGCTGGACCTACAGGAAGGCAGGTACCCTTCTTGGTTCTTCACTGGCACTTTGAGGCCATTTCTCTATTCCTCAAGAATCCCAGTTCCTATGAAGTGCTGACTATCAGATAACACCAGCTACCCCTTTCTTTTGGGGACGATGTCATCCTCTCCATCCTTCGTGGATTGTTCTAGCACCACTTGCCTCCACTGCTGTTGTCTCACTGGTATCTGACAATGGACTAGAACATTCAGACATTTTGATCTCTCTTCAACCTTATTTCAATGAACCTGGGTTCTGTACCACCTTAGACATCTATTACAATGGTCATAACACAGACTCAATGCCTTCCGATCTGTTTAACTCGCCTATGCTCCCACCCCAGCGAGTCCCCAGTCTCAGTCCCAGATCCTCCTACCGATCCCCACCCTTCATCCTCACTTCCCTTTGACCCTTCTCAGAGCTCAAAACCCATCACTACATCCTCTCTTATGCACACTGTCCACTCCATTCCCACACCCTTTTCTAGTTTGTTTTCCTGGAAAACCTCCATTCTGGTCACACCAGGTCTTTAAAGCTCATTCTTGCACCTGAGGAGCTGGAGAAAACCATCACACCCAAAGGCCTCATTTCAGGCTACGACCAGACCTTAGGCAAGCCACCAACACTACTCAAACACTCTTGTCTCATTCCTGTCCACAGACTCGCCTGTATTCCATAGTCCTAAAAGGTGATCCTCCTGCCTTGGCCTCCCAAAGTGCTGGGATTACAGGTGTGAGCCACCACATCCAGCCTGTTTAGAACCTTGTCTTCTGGCTTTCCATCCCTCTGCAAACTTCTCAGATCTTTCCCTAGGATCCATTTCCCTACCCCTGTTGGATCAGTTCCAGCTACACATCTGCCCGTGTACTACCAGCTTCAGACATGCTCGACTGCGTGCCAGCCCCCCATAATTACCACCACAAGTCTCCCTTTACCGAGGATTCTTTCCGTGGCCTAGATTTACTGTGCCTACCCATTTCAACCTGACTTTTCACCGTTCTTATCAGAGTCACTAATGACCGCCATTCTGAGGATTGTGACTTAGGCATCTTAGTCTATCAACAGCATTTGCCAGGGTTGGCCACTGCCTTACTTCGCCCAGGCTGGAGTGCAGTGGTGCAATGTCAGCTCACTGCAGCCTCTGCCTCTGGGTTCACATGATCCTCCCCACTCAGTCTCCCGAGTAGCTAGGATTACAAGAGTAGCTAGGATTACAAGAGTAGCTAGGATTACAAGAGTAGCTAGGATTACAAGAGTAGCTAGGATTACAAGCTAGTGCCACCACACCCAGCTAATTTTGGTATTTTTAGCAGATGGTTTACCATGTTGGCCAGGCTGGTCTCAAACTCCTTACCTCAAGTGATATACCAATCTTGGCCTACTCAAGTGCTGGGATTACAGGCATGAGCCACCACACCTGGCCAGGATTCTTTATAAAAATAATATTTTATCTTAGAGACACAGGGTCTGTGTTGCCAAGGCTGGTCTTGAACTCCTGTGCCCAAGTAATCCTCCTGCCTTGGTCTCCCAAAGTGCTGGGATTACAGGTGTGAGCCACCACACCCGGCCTGTTTCTAGAATCCTGTATTCTGGCTTTCTATTCCTCTGCAAACTTTTCAGACTCTTGCTTTTTTTGTGGTTCAAGCTTTAGCATGTTTCAGAGTCACCTGGAGGGCCTGTTAAAACATAACATGCTGTGTTGCCCTACCCTAGATTGTTGAATAAGCTTTTTTGTTTTTTTGAGACAGAGTTGTACTCTGTCACCCAGCCTGGGGTGCAGTGGTGCAATGTTGGCTCACTGTAGCCTCTGCCTCCTGGGTTCACTCCTACCTTGGCCTCCTGAATAGCTGAGATTACAGGCATACATCACAATGCCCAGCTCATTTTTGTAGTTTTTAGTAGAGATGGGGTTTTGCCATGTTGGCCGGGCTGGTCTCGAACTCCTGACCTCAGGTGACCTGCCCGCCTTGGCCTCCCGAAGTGTTGGGATTATAGGCATGAGCCCTGTGCCCAGCCCCCTAGATTATTGAATAAGCTTTTTTTTAAATTATTTTTTTGAGTCTCACTCAGGCTGGAGTACAGTGGCGTGATCTTGACTGACTACAACCTCTGCCTTTCGGGTTCAAGCAATTCTCCTGCCTCAACCTCCTGAGTAACTGGCGGGCATGCCCGCTACCATGCCCAGCTAATTTTTGTATTTTTAGTAGAGACAGGGTTTCTCCATGTTGTCCAGGCTGTTCTTGAACTCCTGACCTCAGGTGATCTGTCTGCCTCAGCCTCCCAAAGTGTTGAGATTACAGGCATGAGCCACCACGCCCAGCCTGAATAAGCTTTGTCAATAAAGAAACCAGTAGTTCGCTATGATCCACATGATGAAGTATGGCATCCTTAGCAGGCTACATGAACTGTCGGACTCCAAGGCCCGCCTGGCCTAATCCACCTACTTCAGCATTGGTAGGCTTCCCAGGGCCAGAGTAGCCCTTGTGATCTGAACTAGACCTAGACCTCTGGTTTCTTAGGCTCACTCCAGCTCACATGTAAGATGGCCACGTCCAAGCTGGGCTACCTTTTCTGGCTAATCCCAGGCTACTTTGAAATCCAGCTGTGACCTATGGTCTGCCAAAGAGATGGAGTAGGAGATGAAGCCAAGGCCCCAGAGTGCAGGCCAGGAAGTGGCAGAAACACACTCTCCAATGCTGGCAACAGAGATGGTGCCCTCTGACAACGGGCACAGTATAGACCACAGGGCTCTCTGCATTGCCCAGCTGAAGCTAAGCATGGTTTATAAGAGAAGGTAGCAGGTTGGGCTGGGTGCAGTAGCTCGCATCTGTAATCCCAGCACTTTGGGAGGCCAAGGCAGGAGGATTGTTTGCATCCAGGAGTTTGAAACTCGTCTGGGCAAAGTGAGACCCCATCTCTACATGAAAAATGAATTGCCAGTTGTGGTGGCACACACCTGTCATACCAGCTACTTGGGAAGCTTAGGTGGGAAGACTGCTTGAGTCCAGGAAGCTAAGTCTACAGTGAGCTGTAATCACACTACTGCACTCCAGCCTGGGTGACTGAGCTAGACCCTGTCTCAAAGGGGAAAAACCAAACAAAACCCAAAAAAGCATGCTGGCATGTCCCTCCAGAAGCAGAGAGCTAGCTCTCATTGAGAGATTTAGAGGTACGCTAAGTACTGAGTCAGTTTAGGGAAGTCAAAAGACGCACAAGGCTCTTGCTGGAGTTGGGCATGTCTACCTCCTAACCAGTCCTCCATCTGTAGAATAGGGTGTGCTACCTGCCTCCCAGCGAGAGGGCTGAAGATGGGTGGTGGACGGTGTGGTTGCTGGGATGCAGGTGCTACCATGGCCACCACTCTAGGTTTTAGCCTCGGATTTCTGGGAATTTAACATAGTGGATCTTGATTTAGAGTGAAGATGGATTCTCCTGAGAAGAGTCACTGGGAGCTGTGATCTAATCTGTGTAAGGCAATAGCTACTGTTTCAGCTAATATGTCTCTCTCCTCTTCCAGCCTGCAGGGAAGGCACAGCTACCCCCATTTTACAAGTGGAGAAAGTGGCTTAGAGGTGCAATAACTCACGCATGTGTACAGACTTAGCCTATGGTGAAGGTGGCAGCCAGAGAATCCTAGAAACACAAGTACAGCCACAGTAGCCTCTCATCTGCAGCTCTAGGTCTCCAGCAGGCTTCTGCCGGGGACCTTGCTGGGAGGAGGTGTGGGTACAACTTGCCTGGCATGTCGAGAGCAGGCAAAGCTGGAGCTGGCACAAGAACACTCACTTTGGGGCCAGTAGACTCTCGCCTTCTTCGACTCTTCCTTGGAGGTATGGAGGACTAGCCGATATTTCTTTAAGATACAGCTGGGGCCTTGGACACTCAGTGTCATCTGGGACAGATTCTTTATTTCTGGGCAAAAGACAAAGCAGAAGTTAAGGAATGCCTGGAGGCCAGCACTCTGGGGGTGGAGGGAGGAGCAGTAGAGAGGGGCTGGGAGTTTGAACAGAGCACCAAGGACCCCCTGCCTTTTGCTAGGGCCCAGGCCTGAAGCATTATCACTTCACTGCTTGTTCTGGGTGGTTACAGGCAAGCTGCAAACCCCAGGGCCTCCTTTTGAGGGAGGATGGCACTTATCCCATGGTCCCCACAAACAAAATAGGGCCTACCTCGATCAGTTCAGTGAGGGTTCACCTCCAGCCTCAGTAAGAACCAAGACATTCCATTCTACAGCTAAGACCCAGAACCCTGGTCCCAACCACAAGTCAGGATCCAAGACAATTTTTCTTTTTTTTGAGATGGAGTCTTGCTCTGTCACCCAGGCTGGAGTGCAGTGGCGCAATCTCGGCTCACTGCCTGCTTAGCCTCCCAGGCTCATGCCATTCTCCTGCCTCAGCCTCCCAAGTAGCTGGGACTACAGGCACCCACTGCCACGCCTGGCTAATTTTTTGCATTTTTAGTGGAGACGGGGTTTCACCGTATTAGCCAGGATGGTCTTGATCTCCTGACCTCATGATCCGCCCGCCTTGGCCTCCCAAAGTGCTGGGATTACAGCGTGAGCCACCGCACCCGGCCCCAAGACAATTTTTCCCCAAGACAGTCTAAAGTTCCCGGCCCAGACAACGAGAGGCTTTTTAGAAAGCAGGGCATATACCCCTGTTGTCTTCATTTAGTATTGTCAGCCAATGATACAGTTGGGAGGGCAACTGTATCATCCCCATTTTACACATAGGGAAACAAGATCAGGGAAGCTAGTGTGCTCAAGTTCACAGCTAGGAAATAAGTTTGTAACCACCCACGCTCTTTGCATGGCACCATGTGACCTCTCTTCCCAATTACACATCTACAACCCAGGACAAAAGATTTGATCAGCCCAGGCATGGGGACTGGGGAAGAGAGTGTGTGGGGTGGTGGGAGGGAGCAGGGGTGGAGAAAATTAGTCTGGAATCTATTTGCTGAGAAGCAGGGCAGCAAAAGCTGAGACCAAGAAGGAAAGGCAGAGACAGTCTGAGGTCCTACCCTCTGAAAAGATCACTTTCTTGGTTTTCTTGTCCTCAGGCTGCTGGCCCACATCAGCAGGGTTGCAGTTCACAAGCAGGATGGCACCCCAACCGCTGGGACCCCAGATCCATTTTTTCTGCAAATGAGATAGGAACGTTGGCTTAGGAAGGAGCCAAGTAGGCCGGGCGCGGTGGCTCAAGCCTGTAATCCCAGCACTTTGGGAGGCCGAGACGGGCGGATCACAAGGTCAGGAGATCGAGACCATCCTGGTTAACACAGTGAAACCCCTCTCTACTAAAATACAAAAAAACTAGCCGGGCGAGGTGGCGGGCGCCTGTAGTCCCAGCTACTCGGGAGGCTGAGGCAGGAGAATGGTGTAAACCTGGGAGGCGGAGCTTGCAGTGAGCTGAGATCCGGCCACTGCACTCCAGTCCGGGCGACAGAGCGAGACTCCGCCTCAAAAAAAAAAAAAAAAAAAAAGGAAGGAGCCAAGTAAATCCTCTGCTTCTCAGATGCCACCTCATAGCAGAAAGGCCCAGCTAAGCCTTTTCCCAGGGTCACAGGGACCTGTGGAACAGGACCAGTGAGGTCAAGAATCTGTAGGCACAGGAAGGTAACAATCAGGTAAGGAGGCTAAGAGGAAGGGAAAGCTAGGTTCAGGGTTACCAGTTATCTACCTCATATTTCAGGGTCAGAGAATCAGGGACGAGGCAAACTGGAAAAGAGATGTACCACCTGGCAGCAGCAGCTAATCCTCTCATCTAGGAGACTCCACAACCAGGGTAGGGCATGAGCCTAGAGTTGCCAGACATTCTAGTTTTGTTTTAGTGAGGTAGAGGTTTAATCAATTCTGATCCCAGTACTTTGGGAGGCTGAGGCAGGCGGACCACTGGAGGTCAGGAGTTTGAGACCATCCTGGCTAACACTGAAACCCCGTCTCTACTAAAAATACAAAAAAAAAAAAATTAGCCAGGCATGGTGGCAGGCACCTGTAGTCCCAGCTACTTGGGAGGCTGAGGCAGAATGGCGTGAACCTGGGAGACAGAGCTTGCAATGAGCCGAGATTGTGCCACTGCACTCCAGCCTGGGCAACAGAGTGAGACTCTCTCAAAAAAAAAAAAAAAAAAAAAAAAAAAAAAAAAAAAAAAAAAAAAAAAAAAAAAAAAAAAAAAAAAAAAGAAAAGAAAATTAGCCTGGTGTGGTAGCACACGCTTATAACCCCAGTTACTGGGAGGCTGAGGCAGGAGAATTGCTTGAACCTGGGAGGCAGAGGTGGCAGTGAGCTAAGATCATGCCACTGTACTCCAGTCAGCGTGACAGAGGGAGATTCCATCAAAAACAAAAAACAAAAACCTCACAGAAGAAAAAGAATTTAATCAGCTCTGATTTGTACCATGACTGTTTCCCCGCCCCCCATATTTAATCCATCAGCAATGTTACAGCAATTTGGCTAGATACTAGGAAGGTCAGATCAAGTGAGCCTGTGGGCAGATTTGGCTTATAGGGGTCCCTTCCCCGCCCCCTTTTGCTCGCAGACTCACCTTAGCCTGTTTGTCACTTGACATCTCAACTTGCCCACTGCGGTAGATGTCTACCTCTAGAGAGACCTCTGAAAAAGAAGAAAAGGGTGTCCCAGCCACCTAGACCTGCCAGATGGAACCTCAAAGTTACAGGTTATCTCCTGCGGGGCTGCCCAAGGCTGGCATCAGGGTATCCAGCCTTTCTGGCATGCTATCAGTTTAGAAGCAGAAACCATCCTCAAAGGTGACAGCTTCACACTTCACATCAGCAAGCCTAGAGAGGTCCAAGTAGTCACATGTCTATCCCAAACCTCCCGGGAACTCATAAAACAAGCCCATCATGGTCCTCATGCCATCTCATGCCTTTCGGCCTCTACCCAAGTGATTCTTACTTGCAAAGTCTACCTCTCTAGCCTTCTGGAAAACTTTATGCTCCAAGACGTAGGAAAGGCTTAATATGGCTGGGCACAGTGGCTCACTCCTGTAATCCCAACGCTTTGGGAGGCTGAGGTGAATGGATCACTTGAGGTCAGGAGTTCGAGACCAGCCTGGGCAACATGGTGAAACCTCATCTCTACCAAAGATACAAAAATTAGCTAGGCATCGTGGAGGTCATCTGTAGTCCCAGGCTCTTGGGAGGCTGAGGCAGGAGTGTCACTTGAGCTTGGGAGGTGGAGGTTGCAGTGAACTGAGATCACACCACTGCATTTTAGCCTGGGTGACAGAGCAAGATTCTGTCTAAAAAAAGAAAAATAAAATTTCAATACATGACAATTCTAAGCCCCTTTAAAACTTAAGGATTAACTGGGCATAGTGGCTCATGCCTGTAACCCCAGCACTTTGGGAGGCCAAGGCAGGCAGATCACCTGAGATCAGGAGTTCAAGACCAGAATGACCAACATGGCAAAACCTTGTCTCTACCAAAAATACAAAAATTAGCCAGCTATGGTGGCAGGTGCCTGCAGTTCCAGCCACTCAGGAAGCTGAGGCAGGATAATCGCTTGAACCCAGGAGGTGGTGATTGCAGTGAGCCGAGATCACACCACTGCACTCCAGCCTGAGTGACAGAGTGAGGCTCCATTCTCAAAACAAAACAAAAAAACCAAAAACAACCCCTCTCCTCCCCGCCCCCCACAAAACAAAACACACTTAAGAATCTAGGTTTTTGCCCAGGTACTGTCATAGGGACTGCCCCGCCGCCTTAGCATATCAGCTCCCATCCCTTCCACCACACAAGGGACAACCACGTGACTCTAGTGTGGTCTTTTGTTCACAGCTCTTATTGGACATGCCGATTCCTAACTGGAACATCAGGGCCACAAATGTAGGACTTGTTTCCTGTTACGTCATCAGCACCAGGCCAGCAGATGCTCAGGGACCAGATGCCCACTGCGAACTGGGCTGCCCCAGGTCCTAGGGATCTAGCAGTGTGCAAGACGGAGACCTCGTCTCTTTAGAGCTTACATGAGCACGAATGTGTGCACCAGGGGAGGGGCAAGCAGATCTATCATGTTTGATGGCAATAATCACTGAGGGATATGGGAGAAGGAATGGAGTGGGGGTATTTCAGTTTTAGATGATCAAGGAAGCCTAAGTTGACATTTGAAAAGAGATCTGAAAGAGGCAAGAAAATCTGGGTTAACATCTAGGGTAAGACCCATTAGAGGAAATAGGAAGCCCCAGGTGGCAAGGCCAAGGATCAGAGTGACCAACAGCACCCAGAGCAGAATGAGCAGGATGACGCAGGAGGAAGATTCGCAGGTGGTAAAGACAGAGGCAGCCCAGGTTTACTTGTGTAGTTTTGTGGGCAGTGACTTTGGCTTTAATCCAAGCAACATGGAAGCAGTTGGAAGGTGTTATCCAATATTCCACTTAAAGATGTGCCACTCTGGCTGCTGGATCAAGGCTAGAGGTCTAGTCAGAAGGGCAAGGGTGCCAGCATGAACCCCACTGGGAGGTCTGGGCTGTGAACCCAGGTGAAAGGATAGGGGCTTGAGCCAGGGTGAGCACACTGAGAGTATGAGTTGCTGGATTCTGGTGAAACATCAGGTAACACTCACAAGATTCAGACTGCTGTGGGGTAAGAAGAGTCAGGTGATGCCAAGGTTTACACTAGAAGGATGGAGCTACCTACTACTGTGATGGAGGGACTACTAGAAAAACAAGTTTTCAGGAGTAGAGAGAATCCATTTGCATTTCAGACATCTGTCAGATACCCAAGCGATCATGCTGGTTAGGCAATATCCAAGTTGGGTTTGTGGGAGCAGCCTGTCCATAGGTAACATCAGAGCCATGTGACCAGCCTCCTGAGCTCGAGACACTTCACTGATTGAAAGCAGGGGGACAAAGGACCAGGAAGAGCTCCTCTGAGCTCCAAAGTGTTCTGAGAAGGAACAGGCAGGAGGAAAAATAAGTTGAACATCCCTGAAGCGTTAAAGTGTGTTAAGAAGGGATGACCAGCAGGTACGTGGCTCACGCCTGTAACTCCAGCACTTTGGGAGGCTGAGGCAGGAGGATCACTTGAGGTCAGGAGTTCGAGACCAGGTTGGGCAATATGGTAAAAGCCTCTCTAAGGGGGAAAAATAAAAATAAAATAAAATAAAATCAGCTGGGCATGGTGGTGCGTGCCTGTAGTCCCAGCTACTCTGGAGATTGAGGTGGGAAGAGCCTGGGCAACATAGGGAAACCTATGTCTGCATAAAAAATTAAACAGGTATGGTAATGTAACACCTATGGTCCAGGCTACTGGAGAGGCTGAGGTGGGAGGATCATTTGAGGCTGCAATGAGCCATGATCATATCTCTTCACTCCAGTTCAGCTTGGGCTACACAGTGAGACTCTGTCTCAAAAACAAAACAAGACCAAAAAAAAAAAAAAAAAAGAAAAAAGAAAAAGAACAAAAAACAAAAAAAACCCACACAAACTAAAAACTTACTGTTGTAGATGTTAGAGTTCTACAAGAACGCCGTTGGTGGTAGGTATCTAATTTGAGAAGATTCTAGAGAAATTGAGGACACAGATGGCTCCTCAGGAACAGAGGTGGGAGAACAGACTTTAAAAGACAACCTAGGCCGGGCGCAGTGGCTCACGCCTGTAATCCCAGCATTCTGGGAGGCTGAGGCGGGCGGATCACAAGGTAGAGTCCCATCCTGGTTAACATGGTGAAACCCCATCTCCACTAAAAGTAAAAAAATTAGCCGGGCATGGTGGTGGGCATCTGTAGTCCCAGCTACTCTGGGAGGCTGAGGCAGGAGAATGGCATGGACCCGGGAGGCAGAGGTTGCAGTGAACCAAGATCGTACCACTGCACTCCAACCTGGGCAACAGAGCAAGACTCCATCTTAAAAAACAAAACAAAACAAAACACAACACACCCATAAACCCTAGAATCAGGTTGAAGAGATATGGCCAGGCACAGTGGCTCACACCTGATAATCTCAGCACTTGGAGAGACCGAGGCAGGTGGATCATGAGGTCAGGAGTTCGAGACCAGCCTGGCCAACATGGTGAAAACCTGTCTCTACTAAAAATATAAAAATTAGCCAGGAATGGTGGCGTACGCCTATAGTCCCAGCTAATCCGGAGGCCGAGGTAGGAGAATCACTTGAACCTGGGAGGCATAGGTTGCATGATCCTGTACTCCAGCCTCAGTGACAATAAGACTTCATCTAAAAAAAAAAAAAAAAAAAAAAAAAGAAAAGATGTTATAGAGCTTGTTCCTGAGTTGATGGGGGTGATCTAGAGAACGGGGAAGGGTGACAGCTTCTTACATTGGTAAGAATTGACAAAGGAATGTTCTTGAATGAGAAGAAAGGATCTAGTAAGACAAGAAAGATTAACTTTGGACCAGACACGTCAACTGTAACAAAGGAAGAAGGTAGGCACCAGACAGGCGTAGGTGGGTAGATGGCAGCGACACGGAAGTTCTGGCTGTTCTATTCTCAGAATTAGGTCGGCAATGCATGAAGATGGAGCAGCGACTGAACGTCAAGGAGGGCATGTGAGTGGGTATCTCAAATGAATCCATTTAAGAGTTTGTTCAGGAGTTTCTGGGGCCCACAGGAGGCATCTTGTTAGAGAGAATCCTTTTTGGCTCTTCTTGCAATCCCACCCCTTCCCCCACCCCAGCGGTGGGCTGGGACCCAGGCTCCCAGTTGAAGCAACACTCACCAATGCCAGTGAGGTACACCACAGCTGTGCCCACGGGGGCATCCTCATTGGGCCCATAGTATGCGATCGAGACCTGTGGAGACAGCATTTTGAATCTATAGGCAGTGTTGGAGGGACCAGGAACAGAGCCCCAGGCAATGTGCTGAGTCTAGGCCTGCGACCTTGGTCTTGGTGTTACGCCTTCTGGAGTCTCACCATGAGCTGGTACGGGGGCCACAGCCCCGCACTTAGGCCTGAGTCAGTCCCCCGAGGACTTAGAACCTGCCATGACCCCCAACCCCAACCTTGTGGAGAGCCAGGCTTGCAACCACCTGTCCAGGTGAGAGCTGTATCCCTGATGGCAGTGGGATCAAGGGACTTACCCCATACCACTCAAAGGGATTTAAGATCCAGGCTGCCTGGCTCTAGAGCCCAAGTTTGAAACCAAACTATATATTCTCCCTGCTAAATCCTAAATCCACCCTCCCAGGTCCCATCCACTACTCCATAAGGTGCACAGTGGGGAAACAGGCCTCTGGTGGCTTAAGCTGCTAAGGACACCCAGGTGGGGAAGCAGCATTGGGACTCAGTCTTTCCTGTGTCCCACGCCAGCCTCTACTTTATGCTTTTAGAAAGAGACCTGCACTCCAGCCACTGGCCCTGACCACAAGGTCTTGGTCATGAACCAGAGACCCAACCATTGACCAGAGCATGTGAGAGATCCACCCCGTCCTTAAATAGAAGCTTTAGTCCTCTAAGGTCAAGGTTCTTTGTTAGCCACTCCTGAGGGTGCTGGAGGCCAAGCCCTGGGCAGAGAATGGTTCTCAGGTAGTCTGGAGTTCCACTGGGACCTATTGTGGCCTCCGTTCTTATCTGAGGTACCTTTCTTTGCAATGGAGTTTTGTTCTTGTTGCCCAGGCCGGAATGCAGTAGGACAATCTCAGCTTACAACCTCCACCTCCTGGGTTCAAGCGATTCTCCAGCCTCAGCCTCCTGAGAACCTGAGATCGCAGGCACCTGCCACCACACCCGGCTAATTTTTGTATTTTTAGTAAAGACAGGGTTTTGCCACATTGGCCAGGCTGGTCTCGAACTCCCGACCTCAGGTGATCTGCCCATCTCAGGCTTCCAAAGTGCTGGGATTACAGGCGTGAGCCACCACACCCGGCCAGAGATGCTCAGTTGCTATCTAAGTCCACTACTTGCCTCTCGGGGAATTGCCTGCCCTGGGCACACAGCACAGGTGGGTGTGTACCCTACTCTGCAGCAGACATCTCCAGTAGGTCCTGCAGGGTGTAGGGGGAGGGAGGAAGAGCTCTCCCAGTCCTGAACTGCTCCATCATGGTTCTCATCCCCAGCCCCGCATTGGGGGCACCTGGAGAGCTTTAAACCGGAGGCCAGGGTCCTAGCCCTGAGCTTCCACTTTAATTGGTAGAGGGGGTGTGGCCTGGGTATTGATGTTATCAGGTTGCCGTGGTTCTCACCTGCAACCAAGGTGGAACACTCCTGCCCTGAATGAGCCACCTGCTTCTACCACAGGAGACCACTGCTGCCCCCTTGTGTACGAGGTGGAGGGAAACCTCCCCACCGTAGGCACCCCGTTAGGGAGACAGCTTACCCAGGGTAGAGAGTACACGCTTGGCTCAAGCTCAAATCCTGGGTCTGTCCCACTCTAGGTAGGCTACTTAGGTTTAGACACGGCACTCTGTCTCAGTTTCTTCATATGTGAAGTGATGGTAGGCCAGGCGCAGTGGCGCACGCCTGTAATCCCAGCACTTTGGGAGGTGGAGGCAGGTAGGTCACTTGAAGTCAGGAGTTCGAGACCAACCTGGCGAACATAGTGAAAGAAACCCCGTCTCTACTAAAAATACAAAATTAGCCCGGCGTGGTGGTGGCGCCTGTAGTCCCAGCTACTCGGGAAGCTGAGGCAGGAGAATCGCTTGAACCTGGGAAGCGGAGGTTGCAGTGAGCTGAGATCGTGCCATTGCACCCCAGCCTGGACAACGAGAGTGAGGCTCTCTAAAGTAAAAAGATAAAGATTAAAGATTAAAGATAAAGATAAAGCCATGGTAGAGGCCCACACTCCGGAACATGATCCAAGCTCTCTGGTATGTAGCATGCATTTAGGACACCTTAGCTATTGCATCTCTTTAAAGTCTCCACATCCAGAAGAGCTGCCTTCACCAAAAGCCTGTCTGAGTTAACGCTGCTAACACCTTGAAGCCAGACTGTGGTGCGGCTAGGTCTGAAGCCAGCCCCGCATCACCGTCAGGGGCTCGCATGACTGAGACGAACTCGCCCAGCTTGAATCCCAGTTCTGCCCATTGCTGACTTGGCAGAGCACCTTCTCTAGGTGCCTCCGTTTCTCTGTAAAATGGGGTCATGGCGTGCCCACCCCACTGGTCTGTTGCAGACACTGGATAAGATCAGACATGCAAAACAACGTGTTTCACAGGCTCGAGTCATGTCTGCAGCCAGGAGGGAGCCCCGGTTGCTGTGTTAGCTCCCATCCTTGGAAGATGCCCCTCACCTCTTCCCCTGAGGCTTACCTTATCCCCATCCACAGAAGGGCTGGGTGATATCATCTTCACTGTGGCGTACGTGGGATTAGACAGGGGCCACCAGATGGTGGCGTCCTCCTCCTCAGAAATCACTGTGTTGGCCACATCAATCAAGACCCTCCCAGAGCCATGGATGGTGAAGCACTCGCACTTCTGGGGGGCACATCTGGTTTGCCAGGTAAGAGACACATGTCAGGGCACACTCACTCACCTTCTCAGCCTAGGAGATGACTGGCATGGGGGAGGGGACGGCTCCCAAATCCTCATTCTCCTTTGGGTGTTGAGGCCGAGTGTTCTGGGGTCCTTATTCCTACCACCCCCTCCCAAAGGACCCCTGTGTTTGCTCTGACAAGCTCCAGCCCAAACCCCACCCCGCTACCAACACTGCAGAAGTTACCACAGCTACATCTTAGTAATAAGCACCCAACTCCCAAAAAGGGAGGAGCCACAAAGGATGCCCCTAAGGAAAAAGATCAGGGCAAGGGACTCAGGAGGTTGTATTGTGACCCTGCTGTCAGTCACCTCCACCTGCAAGCTCCAGCATCTAGCAGTCTCACTGGCCTACTCCTCACAGCCCCCTGTGGACGAGCCTCCCCGTGGTTTCACAGACAGGGGGACAGAGAGGCCAAGGCGCTTGCCTCACTAAGAGTCCATGGCAGCTGCTACAGGGCAGAGGCAGGATTTAAGTCAGAATCCTGCAGTGGTCAGAACTGGGAGCCCCGGCTAGAGACCCAAGGCTTCCCAAGATGGGGCAGGACAGTGAGGCTACAGAAGTAACCCCCGACTCCCAGATCAAGGGGACTGGGTCCCAGGCCTGCCTGCCTCTGTCTGCCAGCTCTGGCAGAGCTCCCAGAATCTCACCCGCTGAGATCCAAGCAGATTTCTGTGCCCAACACACAAACGGCATGGGCAGGGCTGTCCAGGGACAGGCGGACGATACTCTGGAAGGACATGGCTCGGCCCGCCACGCTGACCATCCTCAGGCCTGCACCACAGCCCTCACTCGGCACAGCAGTCTCAGATGCCCCAGGGCTCACCCTGCCCTCCCCTGTTATGCAGTCCAGGCCTGTGCAGCCCACCCCCTTGTTAAGAGGGGGAGGGGTCAGCAGCTGCCCAGATGGCACTGATTTTCCCTCTCAGAGCTTCCTGGTGACTGAGACTCGGGGGAGCAGGTGGCATCAGAACGCCTTCATCACCAATTTATCAGGCAGCTCGTGCCTGTAGAGCTGCAGGCCAGGGGAGTCTGAGGCCAGTTGCTTAGGCATCTCTGACCTTCAGCTGGGAAGAGGAGGGGCTCTGGGAAGTCGGTGCCTTGGAGTGGTCGACTTGGCCATGTTGCTGGAGGACTCAGCTGGAAGCTGTCAGGGCAAATACCTGCAGAGGGCAGTTGGGAGCAGCTGATGGGAGTGGTCAGGATGGCAGTGTGTGGCAGCATGCCCAGGCTCTGGGGTCTCAGTTCTAGGGTGTGTGTCTCCTGGAAATTGATGAAGGAGTTCGGCAAAGTGCTGGATGGGTGGTTTTGTTTTTGAGACAGGGTCTCTATCACCCATGCTAGAGTGCAGTGGCGCAATCACAGCTCACTGCAGCCTCAACCTCCCTGGCTCCAGTGATCCTCCCTATCTCAGCCTCCCAAGTAGCTGGGACTACAGGTGTGCACCGCCATGTCCGGCTGAGTTTTGTATTTTTTGTAGAGACCGGATTTCGCCATGTTCCCCAGGCTGGTCTCGAACTTCTCGATCCAAGCAATCCTCCTACCTCTACCGGCTAAAGTGCTGAGATTACAGGCGTGAGCCACAGTGCCTGCCCAGACTAGGTGGTTATTAACCCTCTGGTGGTTTCAAAAATTATCAAGGGTGCTTGTTAACATTGCAAATTCCCGGTCCCAGAAGGTCTAGGGTGTGGTCCGGGAACCTGCAGCCCAACCCCCAGTGATTAAGGTGAGCTCCTTGCTTACAGCTGTGTCACGGGGGTGGGGGCACAGCAAGTGTTGGTGGAATGAATACATCAAGCCAGGGTCACCAGCTGCTACCCATCTCAGCCGAGCCCACATAGCAAAGAAATAGGAACTCTTGCTCTGGCACAAGAAACTTATATAACTTACTTTAAAATTGTGTTCATTTCATGTCTTAAGCTTGGATTGAGCTCTTTTTTTTTTTTTTTTTTTTTTTTTTTTTTTTGAGACAGGGTCTCACTCCGTCACCCAGGCTGGAGTGAAGTGGCGTGATCATGGCTCACTGCAGCCTTGACCTCCCAGGCTCAAGTGGTCCTCCCACCTCAGCCTCCTGAGTAGCTGGACTACAGATCTGCATCACCACTCCCAGCTAATGGTTTTACATTTTTCGGCAGAGATGGGGGTCTTGTTATGTTGCCCAGGCTGGGTCATTCTTACTCTTGAATAGGTACCACATGCACATGATTCCAAGTTCAGAGTCTCCCTCCTGCCCTGTCCCTTACCCACCTGTAGGTGGAGGTAGTGACTGTTATCCGTTTCTTGTCTTTCCAAATAAATGTTATGCATGACCAAGTAAATATGTGTGTGTATCCTTTTCTTCTTCTCTTCCTCCTCAAATACTAGCATACAGTTAGATAAATTTGAAGGGGCTTTACTGTGAGAAAGGGAAGGACGTGGAGTCTATTTTAAGGTTAAGGGAAAAAGGCTTCTGCAAGTTCCTTCACGGTTACATCTCAAGACTAAAGAGAAAAGTTATAAAATGCAGTCAAAATTAAGCTGCTTGGTTACAATTACAAACTTTTCAGTTTAGTGGAGATGCCCCTGGAAGCCCATTGGGTTATCTTTTTTGAGGAAGGACAAGGAGGTCATTTAGTCATTTGCTCCACAAGAATTTGTTGAACACCTACTATGTCCGGGGCTCTTTTACTCTTTTCTTCTGTCCTCCTACTACCTCCTTCTTATATAAACGGTAGTATATGCCACCCAGTATTCCACACCTCGCCTCTTTCACTTCATAGTTATACTGGAGAGAAGTTCTTCGTATCAGTACGTAAAAAGCAGCCTTTACCCCTTTGTATGGCTGTGCATTTTACATAGGGTTGTACTGTAATATAAACATGTGTTTTCAGCCTTTGCTCTGATACGCAAAGCTGTGAGAGTCACCCGGGTGTACCCAGCACAGGAGATGGAGCTGAGGTACTGAGTGAAGACTGCTTGGTCAGCCAGGCTGGTGAAATTTGCAAGTTGCAGTAAAAAATCCCCTCCCTGGAGGTTTTAAGCATTCAACATAACTCTCAAGGATGACTCTGTTTTAGTTGCTCTTGGAGGCAGGGGCTTGATCAGCAAGACCCAAAACACCCCTCTGGTTGGATTGAAAGTGGCAAAATTAGGCAGGAGGCACTCAGAGTGCAGAGGCTCTGGTGAGGCTCATCCCAAAGGATTCACCCACCCTCACACACAAGCGGCCAGAGGCAGCTGGAGGTAGAAGACGGGTTGACTGGGGAGGGGTGGCTGAGGCCCAGTCCAGGCTCTGGGGTCTGGAGGAGGGCAGGCTGGAAGCTCGGACCTTCCCCACCCTGGGGCAGCCCTGCCTTGCGCCAGGGCTCTGTTTGGGCACAGTGAGGAAGGTTCCTCACCTAGCCTAGTGGACAGAGATGAAAGGGACTCAGACCCAGAGCACGTCCTGCTCCCCTCCAGGGGCTTCCTAGTCACCACTGAATCCCTAGCACCTGCAAAACAGCCCCGGACATAGTAGGTGCTCAACAAATTATTGTGGAGCAAATGACTAAATGACCTCCTTGTCCTCCCCCTAAAAAGATAATAACCCGGCTGGACACAGTGGCTCAGGCCTGCAATCCCAGCACTTTGGGAGGCAAACGTGGGTGGATCACCTGAGGTCAGGAGTTTGAGATCAGGCTGGCCAACATGGTGAAACCCCATCTCTACTAAAAATACAAAAATTAGCTGGGTGTGGTGTCACATGCATGTAATCCCAGCTACTCAGGAGGCTGAGGCAGGAGAATCGCTCGAGCTGGGGAGACGGAGGTTGCAGTGAGCCGAGATAATGCCACTGTACTCCAGCCTGGCTGACAGAGCAAGATTCTATCTCAAAAAAGGAAAAAAAAAAAAAAAAAAGAAAATAACCCAATGGGCTTCCAGGGGTGTCGCCACTGAACCGAGGGGTTTGTGATTGTACCTGAGCAGCTTAACTTCAAATGCATTTTACAACTTTTTCCCCTTCTCTTTAGTCTCAAGATGTAACCTTAAAGCAAACTGCAGAAGCCTTTTCCCTTAACCTTAAAATAGACTCTACGTCCCTCCCTTTCCCGCCATAAAGCCCCTTCACGTTTCTCTAACTGTATGCTAATATCTAATTACGTGCTTACTTAGAAGTTCCAGGCCAGGTGTGGTAGCTCATGCCTGTAATCCCAGAGCTTTGGGAGGCTGAGACGGAAGGATTCCTTGAGCCCAGGAGTTTGAGACCAGCCTGGGCAACATAATGAAACCCTGTCTCTAAATGATAATATAATAGTAGTAATAATAATAAAAGAAAGTCCAGGGGCTAATCTTGAGACAGACCAAGCCTGGAGATCCAGCTGCAAAATTCAAGTGATTACCTCCAGGCAGCTAGCCAACAACTCAGCACATAGCTGAAATGACGTCAGCCCGTGCTTTAGGGGAAGAAGACACAGACCTTGTACTCCTCACAATTCCTGCATGCCTCCTGTACCAAATTTTCTTTTCTTTTCTTTTCTTTTTTTGAGACAGAGTCTCACTGTGTCCCCTACACTGGAGTGCAGTGGCACGATCTTGGCTCACTGCCACCGGTCTTCCAGGTTCAAGCAATTCTCCTGCCTCACCTCCCAAGTAGCTGGGATTACAGGCGTCCACCACCATGTCCAGCTAATTTTTGTATTTTTAGTAGAGATGGGGTTTCACCTTGTTGGTCAGGCTGGTCTCAAACTCCTGACCTCAGGTGATCCACCCTGAATAAAGTCACTTTCTACCTAGTTATTGGGCTGGAGCTCTCCAAGTGGCATTGGCTGGACCTGCTTGGGTTACATGATCATAAAGTAACTTTGTATTGACTTTGTATTGTATTACATGATCATAAAGTAACTTTGTATTGACTCCCGCACTCCTCACATGCTTATTCCGTGCAGGGAGTTCTCTCTCGGCAACTCAGGTTTGCTCATCACGCTTAAGCCAACAGAAGTCCCATGGTCACTTGAGGTCACTGTGGTGGGTGCTGTGGTGTGGGTGCCGGCTGCAGCTGGCACGTGGTGATTTCCAACCTACAGTCAGTGGAATAATGGCACCCAAGAGATATCAGAGTGCCCCCCTTTATGGGGAGGCACTCACACCCCCAGCTGCTGCAAGTGTCGTAAGTCTCTCTTCTGGAATTGACTTCTGTGCTTAGGAGCGGCCTAGCACCTGGTTGTGTCCCCTTCTGGGGACAGCCACATCCAGTGTGGAGGAACAAAGGCCAGGTTGTCTTGTCTGAATGCAGGACAACTCTGAGGCCTTTCCCCAGCCCCCAAGATACCCCATGCATTGCCTAAAGCCTTGAGGCAACTGCTTCCCAGTTCAGTGTCTCTCTCTGAGCACCACACTCCCTCCCAGGTGCGCTTCCTGAAACACCCTCCCCGATAAACCGCCTGCACTCCCTCCCAGGTGCGCGTCCTGAAACATCCTCTAAGAATCTGTTTCCATCTAAGAATCTGTTGCCAGGAAGCAGACATAAAACATTCTCAATTCAGGAGTTGGAAAGTCGACTCCCACACAAAAGACTCGGTTTAATAAAGGGGAATCTTCACCCTTTTCTATGAGGGCTAAATGCAGGTGCAAGGCTTAGAGCTGTGGAAAGGAGGAGCCTGGCTTCTTTCTTTCCTATTCTGCCGGCTGCAGCTGGCACGTGGTGATTTCCAACCTGCAGTAGGTGGAATAATGGCACCCAAGAGATATCAGGTCCTAATCCCCGGAACCTGTAAGTTATTTCACGCAGAAAGAATCTGTGTGGCCGGGCGCGGTGGCTCACGCCTGTAATCTCAGCACTTTGGGAGGCCGAGGTGGGTGGATCACCTGAGGTTGGGGGTTCGAGATCAGCTTGACTAACATAGAGAAACCCCCGTCTCTACTAAAAATACAAAATGAGCTGGGAGTGGTGGCAGGCACCTGTAATCTCAGCTACTCAGGAAGCTGAGGCAGGAGAATCGCTTGAACCCAGGAGGCAGAGGTTGCGGTGAGCCGAGATCGTGCCACTTCACTCCAGCCTGAGCAACAAGAGCAAAACTCCATCTGAAAAGAAAAGAAAAGAAAAAAAGGAAAGAGTCTTTGTTTGCAGAGGTGAATGAAGATCTTGGGATGGGGAGATTGTCCCGGACTATCTGGATGGGCTCCAAATATCATCACAAGTGTCATCATAAGGGAGAGGCAGAGGGAGATTTGACACACACAGAAGAAAAAGCCATGTGACCAGGGAGGCAGAGATTGGCGTGAGGCGGCCACTAGCTGAGGAATGCTGGCGGAAGCTAGAAGAGAAATTCTCCTCCTAAAGCCTTTGGAGCTGGGATGGTCCTGCTGATACCCGAATTTCAGCCCAGCGAGACTGATTTTGATCTCCTGGTCTCCGGAACGGAGAGAGGGTCCATCTCTGTTGTTTTAAGTCATTTAGTTCATGATGATCTGTAACAGCAGCTTCAGGAAACGCCTATGTGGTCTCTGGGGAAGGGAGAGGTGGCAGCAAGGCTAAAGGAACAGGGAAGTTTTGTTTGATGGGCACGACCAGGGGATGGCTGTGTGCTCTAGGGGCTGGTAGCACTTTCTCTCCTCCAGAGACACCTCCCACCTGCAACCCACACGTGGCTGGGGTAACATATGTGCATCTCCATGTCCCCTGATGCCAGGGATGCTTTATCCACCAGCTTGTCTCTGAGTCCTTCCCCAGCCCTAGCAATCCAGCAAAATCGTCAGTTTTATCTGCTAAGTCCTGTTTGCTGCTCCAGGCAGCCCTATCTGCCAGGTTTGGGGCTGAACTCATACCAGCTTCCTCCGTCCCTGGCCCCCTTCTGGTCCACAGAAACACTCACGTCCTTTTCTCCAGCACATTTGGGGCTGGGGGAATAGCTGATTTTCTTCAGAGCAGCATGTTTTGACCCAGGTTTTATGGATCCCCTTCTCCTTAGTGGGCAGGGCAGAGGCTTTTCAAAAAAAAAAAAATATACAGTATTTATTTATTTATTTAGAGACAGCGTCTCACTCTGCCCAGGCTGGAGTGCAGTGGCACAATATTGGCTCATTGCAACCTCCACCTCCTGGGTTCAAGTGATTCTCGTGCCTCAGCCTCCTGAGTAGCTGGGACTACAGGCAAGCGCCACTACGCCCAGCTAATTTTTGTACTTTTAGTAGAGACAGGGTTTCACCATGTTGGCCAGCCTGGTCTCGAACTCCTGACCTCTGGTGATCTGACTGCCTTGGCCTCCCAAAGTGCTGGGATTACAGGTGTGAGCCACTGCACCTGGCCCATTTTAACCATTTTTAAGTGTACAGTTCAACAGTGTTAAGTATATTTACATTGTTGTGAAACAGATCTCCAGAACTTTCTCATCTTGCAAATCTGAAACTCTATACCCATTCAACAACTCCCCTCTTCTTGCTCCTCCAGTACCTGGCAACCACCATTCTACCTTTTTTTTTTTTTTTTTTTTTTCAGACTGTCTTCCTTTATTGCCCAGGCTGGAATGTATTGGGGTGATCTTGGCTCACTGCAACCTCCACCTCCCAGGCTCAAGAGATTCATGTGTCTCAGCCTCCCGAGTAGCTGAGATTACAGGCATGTGCACCCTACACCCGGCTAATTTTTCATATTTTTAGTAGAGATGGAGTTTCACTATCTTGACAAGGCTGGTCTCAAACTCCTGGCCTCAAGTGATCCACCTGCCTCAGATTCACAAAGTGCTGGGCTAACAGGTGTGAGTCACCTGGCCCAGCCTCTACTTTCTGTTCCTGTGAATTTTTCTAGATAACTCATGTAAGTGGAATCATACAGGATTTCTCTTTTTGTAACTGGCTATTTCCTATAGCATAATGTGCTCAAAGCATATTCATGTTGTAACACTGACAAGATTTCCTTCCTTATTTTCGAGACTGGGTCTCCCTCATTCTGTCACCCAGGCTGGAGTGCAGTAGTACAATCACAGCTCACTGCAGCCTCAACCTCCCTAGGCTCAGGTGATCCTCCCACATCTGACTCTCAAGTAGGTAGAACTATAGGTGAGCACCACCATGCCCAACCTTTTTTTTTTTTTTTTTTTTTTTTTGTATTTTTTTGTAGAGATAAGGTTTTGCTGTGTTGCCCAGGCTGATCTCAAATTCCTGGGCTCAAATGATTTGCCCACCTCGGCCTCCCCAAATGCTGGGGTTACAGGTGTGAGCCACCGTGCCTGGCCTTCCTTCCTTCCTTTTTAAGGCTGAATAATATTCCATAGCCAGGGTGAGCAGATTGCTTGAGCCTAGGAGTTTGAGACCAGCCTGGGCAACATGGTAAAACCCCCCATCTTAAAAAAAAAAAAAAAAAAAAAAAAAAA
>NW_016814761.1:439122-445212 GCF_001698545.2 Rhinopithecus bieti | reverse complement strand
AAAAAAAAAAAAAAAAAAAAAAAAGGAGATCTTGCTTTCAGATATCTACCCAGAAGTGGGATTGCTGGATCATATACCAGTTGTATTTCTAATTATTTTTAGGAACCTCTATACTTTTTTCCATAGCAGTTGCATCATTTCATTTTACAATCCCACCAATAGTGCACAAGAGTTCCAATTTCTCAATATCCTCACCAACACCTTTTTTTTTGATAGTAGCCATTCTAATGGGTGCGAGGTCACTGTGGCTTTGATTTGCATTTCTCTGATGGTTAGTGATGGTAAGCATCTCTTCATGTGCTTGTTGGCCATTTGAACATCATCTTTGGAGAAATGTTATACTCGAGGGTTTACTTCCAGGCTTTCTATTCTATTCCATAGGTCTATTTGTCTTTATGACCATGCCGTACTGTTTTGATGACTATAGCTTGTAGTATGTTTTGAAATCAGGAAGTGTGAAGGCAGAGGTTTTTGATATTCATCTTTTCCACCATCATATGTTCTCCATGACGTACACAAAAATAACAAGATCCCTGGGTGTTCTCTGAACATCTCGGACACTTTCAAGCCAATATCTGGTCTCAATTTTAATTATCTCAAGCCATCAAGTTTTATTTTCTACAGAGGAATCTAAGTCTTTATGTCAAAGCCATAAAAGGCAATATACAAAAAGAACACCGAGGAGATGAATTACTCCATTCCACAAAAATCCATCGCTGTCAGTATGTAGGTGAATGCCCAGTTGTAGGTGAATTTAAAGAGGGATATGCCCAGACCCCCAGTGGGGTTGACCCCTCCTCTGCTCCCTCCTCCTCTTCTTGGAAAGGTCCTGTGGGAAACTCAGAATGAACTAGGATCATGCAAAATTTTATAGCCCAAATACATGTCTGGGAGCAAAACACACACACAATAATGTGGCCTTCAGCGCAGCCTGTTAACACTTTTCAGTTTGTTTTGTAACAGTCAGTTCAACCATGACAAATGAGTGAATGAATGAATGACACCAACAACATCTTGACCTCATGTACAAAGTGACTTAAAAAAACTTTATTGCAGCTTCTTAGAGCAGAACTGATCTAAGTGCAATGCTAGGACCATCTTGGGGTCTTCAGAGTGGGAAACTGGGACATAGAAGAAGAAAGCAAGCCACGCTGGGAGGGCTGGCTGCCCCCAGAGAACCACAATATCCACAAGAGCTCTTGCTTGCCACACTGCAGAGGACCCAGCGACATCTGGCTGGGAGGGAGAGGATGCCAGGGAAGATGGGCTCAGGGCACCATGTTCCACCACTTGAAGGAGAAGGGCTTTCTGCGCACATTGGTGCCGCAGTGCACCTCCCCATGCCTGATGTGGTAGGTGTAGAAGTCATTGATGAAAGTGCAGTGGAGGCCCAGAGGCTCCAGCAGGGAACACACCTTCTCCTCTAGGCAGCAGCGGCCGTTGATGATGGGCCCGAAGGGCTTGGGGATGCCCAGGTGCTTCCCCAGCACCAGCATGTTCACCTGGAGAGAAATGAGGGCTCAGGTCACAGGCAGCAGCAGGCAGCCTGCAGCGCAATCTGAGCAGCCCCTCCCTTCTCTGACCTTTGGAAATAACAGCCCCTCCAGGCATAGTGGCTCAGACCTGTAGTTCCAGCACTTTGGGAGGCTGAGGCAGGAGGATCGTTTGAGCCTAAGAGTTTGAGACCAGCCTGGGCAACATGGCGAGACCCCATCTCTACAAAAAGTATTTTTAAAAATTAGCTGGGCATGGGGGTGCATGCGTGTGGTCCCAGCTACTTTGGTGGCTGAGGCAGGAGGATCACTTGAGCCCAGGAGGTCAAGGCTGCAGTGAGCTGTGATTATGCCACTGCACTCCAGCCTGGCAGCTTGGGCAACAGAGCGAGACTCTATCTCAAAAATAAAAATTGCCAGGTGTGGTGGCTCACTCCTGTAATCCCAGCACTTTGGGAGGCCAAGGCGAGTGGATCACCTGAGGTCAGGAGTTCGAGACCAGCTTGGCCAACATGGCGAAACCCCATCTCTACTAAAAATACAAAAATTAGCCAGGTGCGCCTGTAATCCCAGCTACTCAGGAGGCTGAGGCAGGGGAATCACTTGAACCCAGGTGGTGGAGGTTTCAGTGAGCCAAGATCATTCCAATGCACTCCAGCCTGGGTGACAGAGTAAGACTCTGTCTCAAAAAATAAAACAAAATAAAAATAATATCCCCACTTTACAAATGAGGAAACTGAGACCCAGATGTGGAAAATGGTTTGCCTAAGGCCACCCAGCTATTCTAGGACTACAGCTGTTAGACTCCAAGTTCCATACTCTTATTTATTTTAAATTAAAAAAATGTAGATTCGGGGGTACATATGCATATTTGTTGCACAGGTATATTGCTTACTGGTGGGCACAGGGCTTCTAGTGTATCCATTATGCAAATAGTGAACATCGTACCTGAGAGGTAAGTTTCCAGCCCTCACCTCGCTCTCATTCTCTCCATTTTGGTGATCCTCAGTGCCTATTATTTCCATCTCTGTGTCTATGCGCACCACTGTTTAGTTTCTACCTACATGTGAGAACATGCAGCATTTGATTTTCTGTTTTAGTTCATTTAGGATAATGCCTCCAGCTCCATCATGTTGCTGCAAAGGACATGATTTCATTTTTTTTTTTTTTTTTTCGAGTGAGACAGAGGGTCTCACTCTGTCACCCAGGCTAGAGTTCAGTGGTGCGATCTCAGCTCACTGCAATGTCCATCTCCTGGGCTCAAGCAATCCTCCTGCCTCAGCACATGCCACCATGCCTGGCTAATTTTTGTATTTTCTGTAGAGACAGAGTTTCTCCATGTTGCTCAGGCTGGTCTTGAACTCCAGGACTTAAGCGATCCTCCCGCCGAAGCCTCCCAAAGTGTGGGGATGACAGGTATGAGCCACCCCTCCTGGCTGATTTCATTCTTTCTGATGCTGCCCATGCTCTTAACACTACACTCTCCTCCCCTACCTGCCCCCTTCTGGTAAACTCTTTCTATTACTCAGGGCCCAGCTCAAGTGGCAGCACTTCTGTGAAATTGCTCATAAATCCCTGAGCTCTGGCAGTCACTCCTGCTCTGTGTTCCCATAACTCCCAGCACTGTGCCTTGCACATAGTAGGCACTCGATAAATATCTGTTGACTGGATGGATAAATGACTGCCTCTGTTATGGCACTTTCCATATGTAAATAATGTATGTAAATGACTCTGCTTCCTCCATTAGATTGGCAGGCGGCCCGGTGAGGAGGAAAGGTGAGGATTTTGGCTGTAGGCCTATGTGGGTTTGAATCCCAACTCTGCTGTTCAATAGCTGTGTAGCCTTAGGTAAGTCACATTACCCTTCTGAGCCTCATCAGCAAAATGAGCCCAACACACATTTCCATTGCAATGACAATTACGTAAGAACATGTAGGCACAGCATTGTGCTGGCACATAGTAGGTGCACAGCCATTTTCCATGGGTCCTAAAGGGGGCGGCGTCTCATTCTTTGCAACAGCCTAGACACAGCCTGTGTGTGCTAAGTGCCTCGCACTGTTCATCTCTTTGCCTGTTCCACTCCCTCTTCTCTGCCTCCCACAGCCAGCTCCCAGGAGAGAGGTCTCATGCTCAGGCTCCCTCTGGGGACCTTGAACAGTGAAGGTGCACAGTCAGCTCTCAGCACTACTGACTACCGTAGCCATGAGCATCCACTTTCATTCCTGCACTGGGAAGCCTGGCTTGGCTAAACTGGAGGGAAACAAAATGTTTGGGGTCAATAGTTTAAATTCTTTTGGCCAAGGGACCCTTTATCTACACACAGTCTTCTGCAGAATGTCCATGCAGAAACAGAAAATCTGAACCACTGGATTTGAGGCACTGCCTTCAAACTCAAGGGCCCTAGGGAACCCAGTTTGAAAACCACTGTGGTAGGGCCTGCTGGCTCCTCCCTGAACCGTAACCCCCAGCTCCAGAAGAAGGGGGTGGCTGGGGTTCCCCAGTAGAACTGGGTGAAGTGTCTGCCTGGGCCTCGGGTGTGCTCTGAAGAGAGGGAGGAATGGGGCCAAGGAATGGCAAAAACACAGTGGATGATATGAAGATAGCACTCGGGGGCCACAGTGAATGCTCAAGACAAAGGTGGGACCACCCTCAAGGGCAGCCTCCAGAAGGTGAATCCCACTCAGCCTAGGCAATGCCAGCCCCACCTCCTCATAGGCGCCTTCCCGGACCCCCTAGTCTGAGGTGGTGCCCCCACATGTGTCCCTGTTATGGTGCATAAGGCGACCTGTGGGCGTCTTGTTTGTTGCTTGACTCCCCATCCGTCCCTCCATCCCCCGCACCACCCCCAAGCCCCAGGGAAGCTGCTAGGTGGGAAGGCAGCATGGTGGTTATGGTGTGGGGTCTGAAGTCAGAGCCCTGGCAGAGGCGGCAATAGACTCTGACTCCCGGAATTGTTGTGAGATACCAGAAGGTGCTCTGGAAGTGGTACAGGGCCATGTAAGCCTGTATAGCGCACCCTTGGCATAAGTGACTCCATCTTAGAAAAAGACTCCATCTTACATTTCAAAAGGCACCATGCTAATAGGAACCAGATGTTTGCCTAATCAACAGAGACTGCACCCAACCAGGCAGGGACATAAGCAGGCACACTCTATTACTATCAGTCCACACCAGAGGACTCCAGCTATAAAAAGATCAGGTCTTCACTAGCTCAAGATGACTGTCTTTTTTTTTTTTTTTTTTTTTCGAGATGGAGTCTCACTCTGTCGCCCAGGCTGGAGTGCAATAGTGCAATCTTGGCTCACTGCAACCTCTGTCTCCCGAGTTCAAGTGATTCTCCTGCCTCAGTCTCCCAAGTAGTCAGGATTACAGGCTCCTGCCACCACACCTGGCTAATTTTTGTATTTTTAGTAAAGATGGGGTGTCACCATGTTAGCCAGGCTAGTCTCGAACTCCTGACCTCAAGTGATCCACCCGCTTTGGCCTACGAAAGTGCTAGGATTACAACTGTGAGCCACCACGCCCGGCCTCAAGATGACTGTCTTAACAGACACTGTCTTGCTGTCACTAGTGATTAGCACCTGGCACCAGCTGTTGAAGGCTCTGCCAAAATTACACTCTTCCTTGCAAGACATTGATGTCCATTTAGATCAGCCTAGGACCCTCTCCTTGTCCACATCACTCTCCTTGGACTGGCTCATTGACCCCTTTTCCTATCCCTTTCTCTCTTGATGTTAAATATTGCTTTGTTTGATATGGAATGTTTCGTCTATAATATTTCTATGTTGATTAAGTACACTACTATGTATGGTTTGCAGTACTGACTGACTTGTGGAGTGGCTTGATCCTGCGTGCCCAGGGCTCTCCCCACCTGAGAACTGCCCCCGGGAAACTCCGTGTGGCTTGTGGATTTTATGATGGAAATAGCATCAGTAGAAGCCAGACCTCGTGGAAAGACACCAACGTGCACAGACCTGGTCACGTCTGACCTTGTACCACTCAGGACAAAACCACAAGTGGTTACAGAGAGGAGCCAAGCCCTCTGGGACTGCCCAGGTGCCCCGCCGGCCTCTTGGGCTGAGCTACCTCCATGCTACCCCCTGGGGTTTTAAAGCCGCCACCTCCTCACCATGTTGGGAAAAAAGGCTTCGGCCTTGGAGAACTCTTTGAGCTTGAAGAGCTGCGGAATGTCGATGATGTCACTCTCAGCCAGGCCCAGCTCCTGCTTCAGCAGCTCGCGGTTCCAGTCGATGCATCTCTGAGGGGAGGGGCAGGGGCAGTGAGTGGGGGACTGCTGGCGGTGGGGTTGGTGGGGGACAGTGTGGAACTCAGGCCCCCTGGCCGAGGGAAGGACCTGGGACAGTGTCAGGAAGGCAGTGAGGGCAGCTGCCAGGGCCCCCTGCACAGAGGGGCCTCTGGTCAGTACTCTCGGGGGGCCCTGGGGCCTCCTGCTTCCTCTGCTCCCTCAGCCTCTCCCAGTCTCTGCCTCGCCCCTGCTTCTGTGTCTCTGTCTTCCAGCACATCCTGAGATCCTGAGGGAGACTCCTGCGATGTGCCTCTAATCACTGGGAAAGTGGCTGGGGGTGGGGAGTCGGGG
>NW_016814761.1:408796-438951 GCF_001698545.2 Rhinopithecus bieti | reverse complement strand
GGGTGGGGCGCCAGGTCTGCTGGGGTGTGGGCACCCAGGCTCCTACCTCCACAAATGAATTATGTTCTCTCAATGTTGTGTTTGACAGAATGTTCTTTATTTTCTGATGGTTTTTTTCTGTCATGGAGAAAAAGAAAAAGAAAAAAAAGAGAAAAAGAAAAAGAAAAAAAGAAAAAAAAAAGGCAAATGAATTCAGAGGTCGATTTCCCTCTTCCCAGCCAGTGCCAGGAGGACTCAGTATTCTCACCTATAAAATGGAGGCAGTAATAATACTTACAATACAGGTTTGCTATGAGCATCTGTGAGTCAAATGCCTTTAATACAATATTTTAGCAGTATAAGTTCTCATTAAAAATGTTCTCACC
Organism: Rhinopithecus bieti; assembly: GCF_001698545.2. Classification (NCBI taxonomy): domain Eukaryota; kingdom Metazoa; phylum Chordata; class Mammalia; order Primates; family Cercopithecidae; genus Rhinopithecus; species Rhinopithecus bieti. The sequence goes on along the minus strand of NW_016814761.1, from coordinate 438,586 downwards.
TCATTTAAATTCTATTTTTAAAATACATTTTTATAGTTTAATTTAATTAATTAATTTATTTGAGAGAGAACCTTGCTCTGTCACCCAGGCTGGAGTGCAATGGCACGATCTTGGCTCACTACAACCTCCACCTCCCAGGTTCAAGCGATTCTCCTGCCTCAGCCTCCCCAGCAGCTGGGATTACAGGCACACACCACTGTACCTAGCTAACTTTTGTAATTTTAGTAGAGACAAGGTTTCACCATGTTGGCCAGGCTGATCTCGAACTCCTGACCTCAAGTGATCCACCCGCCTCAGCTTCCCAAAGTGCTGGGATTACAGGCGTGAGCCACCATGCCTGGCCTAGTTTAATGTATTTTGATAGCACACTTACAGGAACAGCACAAAAAACAGACAACATTAAAAATACCTATTTGCATGCAGGACAGACAGCTCAGAAAAGTATAGTGAATGGATGGAATCTACTGTGTGATAAAAATGCTACAAATACCATTTAGTTGCCGTCAATAAGAAATTTCCTTGTTTTAAGCCAGACTTGGTGGCTCATGCCTATAATCCCAGCACTTTGGGAGGCCAAGGTGGGCGGATCACCAAGTCAGGAGTTCAGGACCAACCTGGCCAGCCTGACAAAACCCTATCTCTACTAAAAATACAAAAATTAGCCAAGCATGGTGGTGCACGCCTGTAATCCCAGCTCCTTGGGAGGCTGGGGCAGGAGAATCACTTGAATCCAGGAGGTGGAGGCTGCAGAGAGCTGAGATTGCGCCACTGCACTCCAGCCTGGAAAATAGAGGAAAACTTTGTCTCAAAAAAAAGAACATCCAGAAAAATGTAACAGGTTTACTTATAATTATTAAAAAGTTGAACCACTGAAACTTGTTCACTAAAATATTTTGTCTTGCATTAATGCTAAATTCTCTTGTCTCCAAAGAGATCCCATTGAGAGAGGAAGAAACAGGTCCGCCCTCACCTGATGCCACACAACATACTGAGACCTGAGGTGGAGCTCTCAGCCACAGAGGCTCTTCAGCCCGTGGGCCTGGCCCGTGTCTGTGAGCTCTGCTGAAAGAGTAATATTTCATCTGTGCTCCAGCCAGACCGAACCTCCCCCAGGTCCTCACACACATCACGCTTTCTCCCGCCTCTGAGCCTTCACATGCCCTGTCCCTCTGCCTGTGGTATCTCTCTTCCTGTCATTTCCCTGCCCCGTTTGCCCAGCCAAGTCCTACTTGCATGCTCCTACTTGGCCTTTGCCTCCTCTAAGAAGGCTTCCCTGAGCTCCGTCCGCTCAGACACCCCTCAAAGCCCCTGTGTTGGAGCTGTTCTGTTGACTCACTTCCCCTGGCCTATGAGCCCAGAGGGTAGCGAGCTGCTCTGCCCTGTTCATGCAGTCTCCCCAGTGTTTGGCACAGTTCCTGGCACACAGTAGGTGCTCAGATGCTACCCTGTTGCCTGGATGATTCCCTCCAGGCAACAGCAGACCACGGGAAGCAGGAAGGTGCATGGATGGGAGAACTTACTCTTGATCCCTTGGAACAGCAGGGCATCCCCGTGGCCCTCATTCTGCTGCTCCTGGAACAGTTTGTAGCAGGACCTGGGGCTGGCCAGGAGGAGCCGGAAGCCCTGGAGGCAGAAACACTGGGGTTAGAAGTCAGCTTTGCCCCTGGGGCTCCCAAGGAGGGTGGATCTGCCGAGGGTGGAAGGAGTATGGACTTGGACCCAAGCTGGCCACCTCCTCTACTCCCATCCTTAGGGTGAAGGAAAAATAGACTCAGACAAGTAAAGTTGCTCCCACCCCAGGCAGAGGGTCTACTCAGGAAGGAGGCATGGCTTCCTGAGGCAGCCCCCAAGACTGTACCTTCCTGTCGGGTGCAGGCACAAAGCTCAGGAACTCATCCACGTGGCCCACGGTCAGCCAGTCAGAATAGAGCTTCACAGGGGCCTGCACCTGCTGGGCACTGAGGAAGTCCTGCAGGGCCTGGTGCATCTCCCGGCTGTCACTGCTATCATGGCAGGGTTAAAGGGGTATTATTGGCAGCAAGGACTACAGGGAAGTCTCTGAAGGACAAAGGGCCTGGCAAAAAGGTCAGGGTTCTCCTTCAGCTGAGAAAAGGATGCAGGAGGCTGGAATGCCTTTAGTTTATCCCCTAACATTTGAGAAATTAAGGAATTGTCATTCTAGTTTCATTGGGGGAAACTGAGGCACAGAGTCACTAAGGTAAGTAGGACAAAGCTTAGCCTCAGAAAGCACTGCCTCTTGAATTAGACGAGATGCTGGTGTTCTGGGTACACATGGGGTTTAGAGCCAGACTGACCTAAGCTGCTGATCTCTTGTTAGCCGTGTGGCCTTGGGGACATTCCTTCACCTGTTTGAGCCTCAGTTTTCTCTTAAAAAAAAAACATTAGTGTTCCATTGCCTTGCTCTTTTTTTTTTTTTTTTTTTTTTTGAGACAGAGTCTTCCTCTGTTGCCGAGGCTGGTGCGATCTCGGCTCACTGCAACCTCTGCCTCCCGGGATCAAGTGATTCTCCTGCCTCAGCCTCCCGAGTAGCTGAGATTACAGGCATGTGCCACCACACCCAGCTAATTTTTGTATCTTTGGTAGAGACAGGGTTTCCTCATGTTAGTCACGCTGGTCTCGAACTCCTGACCTTGGGTGATCCACCCACCTCAGCCTCCTGAAGCGCTGGGATTAGAGACGTGAGCCACTGTGCCCAGCCTTTTCTTCTTGTTCAATCGGTTCTAGCCATCCTGGCCTTGCACACAGGAGCTCATTCCTGCCTCAGGGCCTTTGCACATGCACTTTCATCTGCCTGGAACTCTCTGTCCCAGATCTCCAGATGGCCCTGTCCCTTCTGTCATTAGGCCTCAGTTCAAAAGTCCCTTCCCCAAAGAGGCCCTCCCTGGTCACCCTAACTGTTCCTCTTCCTCCTGTGCCCCTCTCTTTTGTTTTTGTCACTATTTGAAATTATCTTGTCTACTTTTCTATCATCTATTTCCCCACTAGAGTAGTGGTAAGGACTTGTCTTTCATGTCCACGGCTGCATTCCCAGCTCCCAGAACATTCTGGATGCTCAGTAAATATTCACTGACTGAAAGAGGGTAAGTGGCAGAGCTGGAATTGAACTTGGGTCTATGGGCTCCAAAGCCTGCATTCCTCACCCTGCACTTGGATTCCCCTCATACTCCCTCAAGCCTGTTGGGCCCTCTAGGGTCGGAAGCAGGTAAGCGAGGCTTCTACTCTGGCCTCTGCTTTTCCACTGCCTCCCTGGGTCCTGGCCGCCCCCTCCTGTTACTCCCCTCCTTACCTGGGATAACAGCTGTCCCCGAAGAGAATCCTGCCCAGCGGGTATTCCTTGCCCCTGACTGTGACCGGGGGGCTCACTTCCAGGTTCCCAAAGGAGTCCAGCCCACTGACACCCCCTGTTTGGGGCCCTCGAGTTACGTAGCCAAAATCTGGACCCTGAGATACGAGAAGGGAGTGCCAAGAGTTAGAGGAATGAGGTCCCTGGTGAAGGGTGTGGGGGTCCAAGTTTAGAGATGAACTTGGGCACAGGAAGTAACTCAGTACCGTCTGCAGCTGGTACATAGCAGGTGCTGTTATCACGTGTGGAATGTTAAAGGAATGTTGAGTTCATTCAGTGGACAAGAAAAGGGACTAGCTAACGCATGCCAGCTGCTTGGGAAACTTTAACTTTGGCATAAAATGAATCTGCAAAACATCATTTTTCCCCACCTTAAGACAGAGTCTCACTCTGTTGCCCAGGCTGGAGTGCAGTGGCGCCATCTCAGCTCACTACAACCTCTGCCTCTGGGTTCAAGCAATACTCCTCAGTCTCCTGAGTAGTGGAGACTACAGGCATGCCCCACCATACCCAGCTAATTTCTGTATATATAAATATAGTTTTTTATTATACTTTAAGTTCTAGGGTACATGTGCACAACGTGCAGGTTTGTTACACATGGATACATGTGCCATGCTGGTGTGCTGTACCCATTAACTCATCATTTACATTAGTTATATCCCCGAGTGCTATCCCTCCCCCCTCTTTTTTTTTTTTTTTTTTTTTTAAGTAGAGATGGGGTTTCACCATGTTGGCCAGGCGAGTCTCAGATTCCTGACCTCAAGTGATCTGCCTGCCTCAACCTCCCAAAGTGCTAGGATTACAGGCATGAGCCACTATGCCCAACCACATTTATTCTCTTAAAGTTCTGGAGGCCAGAAGTGTGAAATCAGTTTCACTGGGCTTAAGTCCAGGGATGGCAGAGCTGGTTCCTCCTGGAGGCCCTGAGGAAAAAATCTATTATATTTCCTTGTCTTATTCAGCTTCTAATAGCCGCCTTAGCTGGCAGCCCCTCCTTCCATCTTCAAAGATCTCTAGTCTCTGCTTCCATCATCACAGGCCCTTCCCCATTCCAGGATAAACCAGGATAATCACCCCATCGCAAGATCCCTAACATAATCACGTTCAGCAAAGTCCCTTTTACCATATAAGGAAACATCAGATTCGGGGGGATTAGGATGTACGGGGCCATTATTCAGGCCACCGCCCATCTTCCCCGCCTCCCAGGAGAGGGTACATCTAGCCTTCTACACATACATGGTCCATTCCCTGAGGCTTCATGGGGGCCATGAACTTCCTGAGAGTAGACTCCAAATTGTGTGCCCAGGTATGAGTTTCTGGGAAGACGAGTAGGTCTCAAGAAGGTCTGTGATCTCCAAATTTACTTCTTCACTGCAGTTTTGACCTCCTGGGCTCAAACGATCCTCCCGCCTCAGCTGCCCGAGTAGCTGGGACCACAGGTGCATGCCATCACAACCTGGCTAATGTTTAAAGTTGTTTTTTTCCTGTAGAGATGGGGTCTCACTATGTTGCCCAGGCTGGTCTCAAACTCTTGGGCTCAATCTTCCTGCCTTGGCTCCCAGAGTGTTGGGATTATAGGTGTGAGCTACTGCACCCAGCCTGATTCCACAAATTTAAAAACCACACTTCCAGTTCCTCTCTCCACTCCTCTCTAAAACCCAGACCAACCCGCCTTCCCCTGCCCATCAAAGCTTTCCTTGTCCAGGTCTCCATGAACACACAGCCAAACCCCAAGGGCAATGCCTGGCCCTCAGCTTCCCCCTCAGAAGCCCCTGAATCAGCCAGTCATGGCTGCATTCTCGGCACACTGTCTGCACTGGGCTTTCAGGACTCTGGGGGATCCTGGTTCACCTCCAACCCCACTTGCCCCTTCAGTGGTCCTGCCAAGTCTCATGGAATTCCATTCCTGAGCCGACAACCCTCGTGTTCGCATCTCTGGGTATCCCTTCCCTCCCAAACATCAGATGTGTACTGGGGCTCACCTGACTTCCCATTTGGATGTTGACCAATTATCTCCCACTTACCCTGAACAGAACTTTGGGCCCCCTCTTCCCACCTCCTCATTTTCCATCAACCTGTTCCTCCTCCCACAGTCCTCCCCTTCCAGGGGATGGTGCCTGCCACCCACAGAGGTCACAGCCTTGCTGTCGCCTTTGGCTTGCCTCTCTCATAGTGGGGGTCAGAATGTTCTGCTGGCTCCGCCTTCTAGACATAGCTGGAATCTTACAGCTTCTCGCCTCCTCCAGCCACGCCCTGCCTGCACTCCCAGCATCCTTCACCTGCCCACTCCCCTCCCCTTTGCCTCTGTTCTCTTTACACAACACGTAGCAGGGCTTGTTCTCTTTTCTAACAAACCAGATCATAATCCTCCTCTGTTTAAGACCCTGTGATGATTCTCAGTTTCTAAACAATGGCCTTACCAGTAGCCAACAAACCCAATCCCATCCTGTCATCCCGTCCCTTCCCCATCACCTCTGACCACAGCCTCTCCTACCACCTCCCATCACCTCCCTGAGCACTTCTCCTACCGCCTCCCATCTCCTCCCTGAACGCCTCTCCTCCCACCTCCCATCACCTCCCTGACTACCTCTCCTATGGCCTCCCATCACCTATCTGACCACAGCCTCTCCTACCACCTCCCATTACCTCCCTGACCACCCCTCCTACCACCTCCCATCACCTCCCCTGATACACTCCTACCCACCGTCCCATCACCTCCCCTGACCGGCCTCTCCTCCCCGCCTCACATCACCTCCCATCAGCCTCCCTGACACCACTCCGCTAACCACCTCCCATCACCTCTGGCTGCCATCTCTTACCACGTCCTATCTCCTCCCTGACCACCTCTCCTACCACCTCCTATCTCCTCCCTGACCGCCTCTCCTACCACCTCCTATCTCCTCTCTGACCACCTCTCCTCTCGCTCTTCTGGTTGCTCTGCTCCACCCCTCCAGGCCCTTTTGCTGTTCTTGAACACTCAAGTGAGGCTCCTGCCCCAGGGCCTTTGCACTGGCTATTTCACTGCCTACAACACTCTTCACCCAGACACCCATTCACATGGCCAACTCGCTCACCTCCCTCAAGCGTTTGCTGTAAGGTCAGCTTCTCTGTGAAGCCCACCCTGACCATCCTATTTAAGCATGCAATTTTCTTTTTTTTTTTTTTTTTTGAGACCAGGTCTCACTCCTATTGCCCATGCTGGAATGCAGTGGTGTGATCATGGCTCACTGCAGCCTCACCCTTCAGGGTTCAAGGATCCTCCCACCTCAGCCTCCTAAGTAGCTGGAACTATAGGCATGTACCACCATGCCCGAGGCTTATTTTTACTTAATTTTTTTTTTTTTTTTTTTGTAGAGGCAGGGTTTCACTATGGTGCCTAGGCTGGTCTCAAACTCGTAGGCTCAAGTAATCCACCAGCCTTGGCCTCCCAAAGTGCTGGGATTACTGGAATGAGCCACCAGACTTGGCTTTAAGAATGTAACCTAATCCACCTTCCCTACCATGCTGGTACCTGTGAGCCCCTCCATTCCGCTCTACTCTGTCTTTTCCTGCAGCTCTTTTTTTTTTTTTTTCCCTCTGAGACAAGGTCTCATCTGTCACCCAGACTGGAGTGCAGTGGTGCAATCATGACTCCTGGGCTCAAGTGATCCTCCCGCCTCAGCCTCTCTAGTACTTGGGACTACAGGCATGCGTTACCATGCCTAGCTAATTAAAACAATTTTTTTTTTTGTAGGGACAAGTTCTGCTTATGTTGCCCAGTCTGGTCTCAAACTCCTGGGCTCAAACAATTCTCACACCTTGGCCTTCCAAAGTGCTAGGATTGCAGGCATAAGCCACCACACCCAGCACCTGCAGCTCTTGATATCACCTTCTAAGGAACTGTATAACTGCTTTGTTCCATTAATTGTCTGCTGTCTGTCTCTCTGGGCCAGAATGTCCCCTCCATGAGGTCAGGGACCTTGGCATTGCTCCCTGTCATGTCCCAAGTGCCCAGAACAAGTCCTGGCTGAGTATGTGTTCAAACAGTGATGAATGAATGTAAATTTATCCACATCACTGCCCTGGCTGCTGCTGTGACAGGGGGTAAGTTATACAGCCTTCAGGCTTGGATTTCTGCAGGCAAAAGAAGGGGTGTCCATAGTCTGCAGAAGTGGCCCCCCAAGAGTGGGCTGTGCAGGGGATGCTCACGGGTGCCAGGTGATGCAGCCTGAGGCACACACAACGCTGGAAAGCTGTTGCCCTTCTCATTTTCCTCCCGTCTTTTCTGGCTTCCTCAAAAATTCAAGTTTCAGTGATGCAAACACATCCTTGACACCTGCTCATCTCTCATTTTAACAACCAGAGAGCTGACCTCCAGCTCAGAGATGCTGCAGTCACTTGTAATGAGCTGGCTTTGGTAGCAGGATCTTCTTTCAGTTTGTTTAACTTCACAGTTGCCTTCTATCTGTAGGAAATGCTGCTGGTTTCCCATTGATGGCAGTGATAGAAAATTGACTGACGATGGTTACGGGAAGAACCACCACTGTGTGCAGCTTCGTGCAAGCTGACCAATGGACAGCGTAAGGCATAACAGCCTCAGGCCCAGCAGCGTGGGCAACAAAAAACAGATGAAGGAGTCCGTGATTTTAACAAAATACACTGAAGAAGTCAACAGGGGGCTGTAGTGGAGAAGGCTAGGAGTTGGGGTGGGAGTAGGGATCCCTCCTTCAGCATCAGGGAAGGCCTCACTGAGCAGGGAATCGAAGCTGAAACCTGAAGGCTGAGAAGCAGCCAGCCCCGTGGACAGCGAACAGCGTTGCAGGCAGAGGGAATGGCATATGCAAAGGCCATGAGGTGGGGAAACGTTAGGCAAGTTTGAAGAATAGGACGGAGGTCAGTGGAGGGGGGGCTGGGTAAGGGACAGCGAGAGTGGCCCACAATGGTGCTGGAGAGGCAGGTGGGGCCAAAGCCTGGTGCCGAGTGTGATCTGTTCTCCAATTCTTTTCATTCTGAGTGATTTGGGTGGTTTTTTTGTTTTTGTTTTCTCTTTAGACACAGTCTTGCTCTGTCCCCCAGGCTGGAGTGCAGTGGTGCAATCTTGGCTCACTGCAACCTCTGCCTCCTGGGTTCAAGGGATTCTCCTGCCTCAGTCTCTTGAGTAGATGGGATTACAGGCACACGCCACCATGCCCAGCTAATTTTTGTATTTGTAGAGATTTTTAGAGATGGGATTTCGCCATGTTGGCCAGGCTGGTCTTGAACTTCTGACCTCAGGTGATCCGCCCTCCTTGGCCTCCCAAAGTGCTGGGATTACAGGTGTGAGCCACCGTGCCCAGCCTCATTCTGAGTGATCTGAGTCAGAATATGCAGATGTGCTTAGCTGAGGGACCAGTGCCGCCTGCCTTCATCCAAAGTTGTCTGTGGGAAAGGGGATGACAACGGTGCTGAGGTGTCCGTCTGTCTGTCCAGCAGGACTCATGGCATCAGAAAATCTGACCTTTGTTATACTTGGAGCATCAAAATAAGAGACACAGCCACTGAACCAGGCAGGACTGAAAGCAGCGGAAAGAGGGCAAAGTCACGGTAGCAGCTGGCTGGTTTGCCCCAGCGCTGCTGAAACAGGATGAACTCGACCCCATGGCTGAGTACACACTGTGAATCCAACAGCATCTCTGCATCTCCACTGCTCGGCACATAGCTTGGCCAGGAGGAAGCAAGCCTCGGGGCAAGTTGTTGAGTTTGACTGAAGTTTCATTCTGAAGCCTTCTGTGTGGGCAGGGCCACTCTCCCTTCCCTTGGGGCACAGTACAGATGCTTGTCGGAAAGCCATTTGTCCTAAGAAACCTTGGCCCCCACACTCCTTCCATCGTTTTCCCTGGGCACCTTGAGCCAAGGGCTGCCAGGGCTCAGAGCGCAGGCCTGGAGTCTTCCTCGGGAAGCAGGGAGAGGGAGGCAGGACGGGGAAGAGCATGCTCACCAAGCCGGACTGGCCGGGTTTGAATTCCAACTTCTCCACTCTGAGCCTCAGTTTCTTCTTCTATAAAATGGGCCTATTGATAGCATCTCCATAAAAGTTTATCAAATTAAATGAGTCAGTGCAGGTAAAGAATGCAGCACTGGCTAACACATGACTCATGCTCAATAAATGCAACTATTATTATTATTATTCTGTGCTGAGTTTGCATCAGCCTGCCAGGCTAGTCAAGCATGAGTCAGCAATATGTCACTTCCCACCCCCACATGGACAGCCTCTGGCTGGTAGAGTCACACCCAGGAAATGACCACTGATACACTGATCCCAAAATCCCCCACATCCCAGATGGAGCCCCTGAGGGCCAAACCCCACCCATAAGACAGAGCCTCCAGCTGGACGTTGGGAAAGATTCCAGCCCTGGCCCCACCTCCGCCGTGCAGCAAGAGCTTCTTTAAGAGCACAGGGAGGTCCAAGCCTGAGCCACCTCCTCAGCAGGGTTCCCTGGAGACCAAGCTGAGCTCACAGGCGACAAGGGCTTTGGGAAATGAAGAGCCAGATCTTATCTCAGTAATAACAAAAATAACAAGCCCCACCTACACGAGCCCACTTTGGCAGGAATTCCACCTGCTTGTCCTGGGTTACTCAGCCACAGACGCAGGCGGGGAAGCCAGGCTAAAAGGAGGGAGTCCCAAGACAAGAGGGTTTCGGCAGCTGTGCCCCCTCCCCACCCCAGGCAGGTACCATCACGCGTTTGACGGGAAACTCCTTCAGGCCTCTGTTCCTTGGAGAGTCAAATACCACGGGCAGCGTTTTGTGTGGGGCTTGGATGTAGCCGATCTCCATTTCATCCTGTGGGAGTGAGTGGAGAGGAGGCTGTTGTGCATGCGACCTGGGTCTTGGTACCCAACGCCAGGATGGGGGCATGAAACCATCCATGCACTCTTACCCTTGCAGTCAGGGGCACATTCCCATGAGATGTTTGATCTCAGAGAAGGGGCTCAGAAAGCGGAGCTTATTGCCCCATATTTGCCCAGTGCATGAGAGGCCATGAGCCTGCAGGAGCGCTCTTCCCTCCCACTCCTGGTGGTGCCTGGGCTGGTGCTGGTGACCCCTGGTGAGCAAAACTCAGACCCCTCCTCAAGGTGAGAAAACTGGGAGCCAGGCAGTGGGCACCAGGGTTAGGAGGTGATGAGGGGGTGAGGGGTTGAGGGGTCTGTGGGGACACGGAGGAGGGGCTCCTGATGCAGCTAGGATGGGCCAGAGAAGGCCTCTTGGTGCCAGGGCTCCTGGCTTCCTCCCCAAAGGAAGGCGGATAAGACCCAGCCTGGGCCACTGCAGCGGGCAGGAGGAGCATGGGGAGGTTTTAGAAATGAATCTGCTGCAAATTCTGCCTCCGCAGGCTTGTATTCTAGCAGGCAGATGTGATGTTGGACATAATCACTACTATAAGTTACTATTAGGATGAACCAGACAAAAGTTCCACTCTTACAAATCAAAAATGGCGCCTATCAGCAATTTCACACAAGTCAACCTGGTATCAAAAAAATGGAATGGTGGCCAGGTGCAGTAAGTCACGCCTGTAAGCCCAGCACTCTGGGAGGCTGAGGTGGGTGGATCACCTGAGGTCAGGAGTTCGAGACCAGCCTGACCAACAAGGAGAAATGCCATCTCCATTAAAATACAAAATTAGCCAGGCGTGGTGGCCCATGCCCGTAATCCCAGCTACTCGGGAGGCTGAGGCAGGAAAATCACTTGAACCCGGGAGGCAGAGGTTGTGGTGAGCTAAGATTGCGCCATTGCACTCCAGCCTGGGCAATGAGAGCGAAACTCCATCTCAAAAAAAAAAAAAAAAAAAAAGATGGAATGGCAAGAAAGGAAGAGAGGATGTTGTGTGGGGGGTGAAAAGAAAGAGGGTTGAATTCCTGCTGGGGGTGATGGGGGAGATTTATGGACGAGGAATTCGTGCTGGGATTCACGGGTGTGAATTGGAGATGGGTGATGGGAATGGGGAGGTGGGTCCAAAAGGCAGCACCACAGGGGTGCGGCATGGAAGGGCAGGGTCCCAAGGCAAAGCAAGGCAGTGCTGGGGAGGGTCAGTGCCACCCACCAAATGCCCACTGGCACTGCCCAGTGCCAGGCATTGGGGTGCTGGACTGGATGAGGCCTAGTCTCAGTCCTTGGGGTACTCCTGGCATGATGGGGGAGTGGCACGGAAACAGAGAATGGTAATCGGGTGTTTCCAGGCACAGTGGCAGGCTGGCCTCAGGGGAGGGAGCCAGGCAGGCTGAGAGGGCCCTGGAAACAGACTGAGCAGAAGGAGGTGGGAGCCATGGAAAGGGCTAGAGCGCTTCCTCCGAAGCCACGGCCTGAGCGCTACATCGGCCCCTTTTAGCCACGGCTGGAGCAACTGGGATGCAGGGCACCAAGTCCCTAGGCTGCATGTAGCATGGGGACCCTGGGCCTGGCCCACGAAACCATTTTCTCCTAGGCCTCCGGGCCTGTGACGGGAGGGGTTGCCATGAAGACCTCTGACATGACCTGGAGACATTTTCCCCATTGGCTTGGGGCTTAACAGTGACCTGGTTTGGTAGCTGAGCCCAAGATGGACAGCCTGGAGGGAGGACCACTTGAGGGGTTGGTTGAGCATCAATCTCCTGAGCTTCAAGCCACTTCCCAAGGCCACCCTAGTGTTTTCAAGCAGGAAGGTGGCTTTCACCTTGGTGACTGCAGTGGCCTGCAGTGGCCCACAGCAAACGTCAGACAAATCACTTGCTCGAGCCTCCCGACCCAAGACCTCTCAGGTTCCTACCTCCCTGTCCATCTAAGGAAGGGTGGCCAGTGAGGCACCAGGCTGAACCCCAGGAGCTGGGGTACCCCAAGTGTCTCTTGGCCCTTAGGGACATTCACCCTGCCTGCCCCACAGGGCACATACCTGCATCCACTGGTCATCCATGTTCTCCTCCTCAGGGCAGATGGTCAGCTTACACTTGGCTTTCATGGCCAGAGTAGTCACTGACTTCAGGAAGTCCTCATTTTCAAAAATACTAGAGAGAGCAGAAAAACAGCTCCTTAGTGCTCTGGATTTTGAAGCTCAGCCTGGAAGGATGGGGAGGGACACACAGGTGCTCAGGGGTCACCTGTGGCCTGAACAGAGGCTCCTGGCATGTCCGGTCCATCTGTTCTTAGTAGGCATTAGCTCACAGAATCTGTCTAACAGGCTATGAGGCAGGAACTAGTGGGTACCCCTTCCACCCGTGTATTAGTCCGTTTTCATACTGCTGATAAAGACATACCTGAGACTGGGAAGAAAAAGAGGTTTAATTAGACTTACAGTTCCACATGGCTGGGGAGGCCATGGCGGGAAGTGAAAGGCACTTCTTACATGGTGGTGGCAAGAGAAAATGAGGAAGAAGCAAAAGCAGAAACCCCTGATAAAACCTTCAGATCTCATGAGACTTATTCATTATCATGAGAACAGTATGGGAGAAACTGCCTCCATGATTCAAATTATCTCCCACTGGGTCCCTCCCACAACACGTGGGAATTATGGGAGTACATTTCAAGATGAGATTTGGGTGGGGACACAGAGCCAAACCATATCATCCTGCCCCTGCCCCCTCCAAATATCATGTTCTCACATTTCAAAACCAATCATGCCTTCCCAACAGTCCCCCAGAGTCTTAACTCATTTCAGCATTAACCCAAAAGTTCACAATCCAAAGTCTCATCTGAGACAGAGCAAGTTCCTTCCATCTATGAGCTATAAAATCAAAAGCAAGCTAGTTACTTCCTAGATACAATGGGGGTACAGGTGTTGGGTAAATACAGCCATTCCAAATGGGAGAAATTGATCAAAACAAGGGGGTTACAGGGCCAATGCAAGTCCAAAATCCAGCAGGGCAGCCAAATTTTAAAGCTCTAAAATGATCTTTGACTCCAGGTCTCACATCAAGGTCATGCTGACACAAGAGGTGGGTTCTCATGGTCTTGGACAGCTCTGCTCCTGTGGCTTTGCAGGGTATAACCTCCCTCCTGGGAGGCTGGTTTCACAGGCTAGTGTTGAGTGTCTGTGACTTTTCTAGCCACATGGTGCACGCTGTCAGTGGATCTACCCTTCTGGGGTCTCGAGGATAGTGGCCCTCTTCTCACAGCTCCATTACGTGGTATCCCAGCAGGGACTCTGTGTGGGGACTCCAACCCAACATTTCCCTTCTGCATTGCCATAGCAGAGGTTCTCCATGAGAACCCCACCCCTGCAGCAAACTTCTGCCAGGGCATCCAGGCATTTCCATACATCTTCAGAAATCAAGGCAGAGGTTTCCAAACCCCAATTCTTGACTTGTGCACTTGCAGGCTCAACACCATGTGGAAGCTGCCAAGGCTTGGGGCTTGCACCCTCTGAAGCCACGGCCTGAGCTCTATGTTGGCCCCTTTTAGTCATGGCTAGAGCAGCTGGGATGCAGAGCACCAAGTCCCTAGGCTGCACATAGCATGGGGACCCTGGGCCTGGCCCATAAAACCATTTTCTCCTAGGCCTCTGGGCCTGTGATGGGAGGGGCTGCTGTGAAGACCTCTGACATGCCCTGGAGACATTTTCCCCATTGCCTTGGGGCTTAACATTAAGCTCCTTGTTACTTATGCAAATTTCTGCAGTTGGCTTGAATTTATCCTCAGAAAATGAGATTTTCTTTTCTATTGCATTGTCAGGCTGCAACTTTTCTGAACTTTTATGCTCTGCTTCCCTTTTAAAACTGGATGCCTTTAACAGCACCCAAGTCACATCTTGAATGACTTGCTGCTTAGAAATTTCTTCTGCCAGATACCCTAAATCATCTCTCTCAAGTTCAAAGTTCCACAAATCTCTAGGGCAGGAACAAAATGCCACTAGTCTCTTTGCAAAACATAACAAGAGTCACCTTTGCTCCAGTTCCCAACAAGTTCCTCATCTCCATCTGAGACCATCTCAGTCTGGATTTCATTGTTCATATCATTATCAGTATTTTTGTCAAAGCCATTCAACAAGTCTTTAGAAAGTTCCAAACTTTCCCACATTTTCCTGTCTTCTTCTGAGCCCTCCAAACTGTTCCAACCTCTGTCTGTTACCCAGTTCCAAAGTGGCTTCCACATTTTGGGTATCTTTTCAGAAAGGCCCCCCTCTACTGGTAGCAATTTACTGTATTAGTCCATTTTCACACTGCTGATAAAAACATACCTGAGACTAGGAAGGAAAAGAGGTTTAATTGGACTTACACTCCCATGTGGCTGGAGACACCATGGCGGGAGGTGAAAGGCACTTTTTACATGGTGGTGGCAAGAGAAAATGAGGAAGATGCAAAAGCGGAAACCCCTGATAAAACCATCAGATCTCATGAAACTTATTTACTACCATGAGAACAGTATGGGTGGAACCACCTCCATGATTCAAATTATCTCCCACCAGGTCCCTCCCAGAACACGTGGGAATTATGGGAGTACAATTCAAAATGAGATTTGGGTGGGGACACAGAGTCAAACCATGTCAATCTGGGAGAAGACAGAATATGAGTTCACTGTTCAAGGTCACACCACCTGGAACAGTGCTGGGACTGGAATACAGTCCTCACTGGATTCCGGTCTGCGTCCTGTCCACCAGGTTACCCTCTTACTCTTCTGCCCCTGAAGCAATCAGAAGAGGGGAGGAGAGGGTCTTCTGAGACCTCAGCACACTTGTCAGGAGCTCTCAGACTGCAGGAAGATTGCCTGGACCTCCCCAAAACGCAGATTGGCCCTTCCCCAGGGATAAGACCCAGCAGCTCACAGGCAGCCAGAAAGGTACATTTTATTTAATTTTAATTTAATTTAATTTAATTTTTTATTTTATTATTTTATTTTCTCGAGACAGAGTCTTGCTCTGTCACCCAGGCTAGAGTGCAATGGTGTGATCTTGGCTCACTGCAACTTCAGCCTCCTGGGTTCAAGTGATTCTCCTGCTTCAGCCTCCCGAGTAGCTGGGATTACAGGTGCCTGCCACCACACCCAGCTAATTTTTTTGTATTTTTAGTAGAGACAAGGTTTCACCATGTTGGCCAGGCTGGTTTTCTCATTTCTGAGATGGAGTCTCGCTCTGTTGCCCAGGCTGGAGTGCAGTGGCGCAATTTCAGCTCACGGCAACCTCCGCTTCCAGGGTTCCAGCAATTCTCGTGCCTTGGCCTCCTGAGTAGCTGGGATTACAGGCATGTGCCACCATGCCCGACCAATTGTATTTTTTAGTAGAGACAGGGTTTCACTATGTTGGCTAGGCTGGTCTCAAACTTCTGACCTCAAGTGATCCACCTGCCTTGGCCTCCCAAATTGCTGGGGTTACAGGCATGAGCCACTGTGCCCAGTCCAGAAAGGTGCACTTTAAATGAGTTTCCAGGAGTTTCTGGTGCACAAGGTCCACGGGCCACACTCCACAGGCCC
Source organism: Rhinopithecus bieti (assembly GCF_001698545.2). NCBI lineage: Eukaryota > Metazoa > Chordata > Mammalia > Primates > Cercopithecidae > Rhinopithecus > Rhinopithecus bieti. Next base: position 422,828 of record NW_016814761.1, on the reverse strand, counting down.
CTGGGAGCTAACGTAGCCTTAGCTGCATCAAGGCAGGACTAAGGCAGTGACAACAACAGTGAGGAACCTCCCTGCCTTTTTAGAGCCCCCAAGAAGCGGCAAGCTCTCAGTGGGCAGGGAGGCGCGACTGTTTTCCCATCACACGGTGAGTGCTGCGGATGGAACTCAGGCTCTTTGTTGCTGGCCCAGGGCTCTTCCCGAGGTGTCTGGGCCCACCCCAGCACCCCCGGGCCTCTCACCTGCACACGTACACCTCCTGCGGGGGCTGGGTGTTAGGGGTCATGATCCAGGGCGCCACGCGGAAGACCACGCTGTCTTGGAACACCACGGCCTCGGGGAGCTCCTGCAGGGGGTGCGGGGTGGGGAGGCAGGGGCTGTCACCGCCACCAGGGCCCAGCACCTACCACTTCTGGTAGTTGTTTGGAGTCCCCCTGCCCAGCTGCGCTCTGTACCCTCTTCCCCAGCCACGCCACTGCCCGGAAGGCCAGGCCCCCGATGCAGGGCTGCCTTCTCGGCCTACCAGGCTGGACGTGTCCAACATGGAGACGGTGAGGGTAATGAGCCCTGGGAAGTTGGTGTCCGGGAAAGCGAGGGCCTCCACGTAGAAGTCCATGTTGTGTTTTCCGCCTGGGACCATCAGGTAGTGAGAGGGCTGCTTGGGACCCAGGACTACCCTGCACCTGGAGGACAGTCTGCCCCCTAGGAGAGAGGCAGGGGAGACTCGGGTCTGCGTCCCCACTTCTGAAGACCTTCCTCCTCTCCCCGGTGCTCCCCAGAAGCCTTTCCCAGGGTCACCACGTGCCACCATCAGAGAACCCCTTGCAGCCAAATCTGGTCAGTCCCCTTAGGAGAAAAGGACCAAAGTCTCAGCGGGACACTGCTCCCTGGCTGAAGTCCCGGAAGGGTGTGTCAGGGATGCCTGAGCCATTCCAAACTTTACAGGAAGTCCAGTATACACCATTCCTTCACTAATTCCTGAGCATCTGCTCTAGCCAGATGTCAGCAGGGTACAAGGACACAACAGGGGACCAGGGAGACAGAGTCACTGTCCTCCTATCCTTACCCCCAGAGAGTGCACAGTTCTTACGGGTGAGTAGGGAGGAGCAGAGATCATAAAAATAGCAGACAGCTGTGATAGAGGAAATCCCTGAGGACTTCCTGGAGGAGGTGATGCCTGGGTGGAGGCAATTAGTCAACCTGTCAGCAAATCAATGTCATTTTAATCACTTTAAGAATGAAACAGGCCGGGTGCGGTGGTTCATGCCTGTAATCCCAGTACTTTGGGAGGCCGAGGCAGGAGGGTCACAAGGTCAGGAGATCGAGACCAGCCTGGCCAACATGGTGAAACCCTGTCTCTACTAAAAATACAAAAATTAGCTGGAAGTGGTGATGCAAGCCTGTAGTCCCAGCTACTCGGGAGGCTGAGGCAGGAGAATTGCTTGAACCTGGGAGGTGGAGGTTGCAGTGAGTCGAGATAGCGCCACTGCATTCCAGCCTGGCGACAGAGAGAGATTCTGTCTCAAAAAAAAAAAAAAAGAAAAAAGAAAAAGAAACAGAGGCTGGGTGTGGTGCCTATAATCCTAGTGCTTGGGGAGGCTGAGGCAAGTGGATCATTTGAGGTCAGGAGTTCAAGACCAGTCTGGCCAGCCCGGTGAAATCCCGTCTCTACTAAAAATACAAAAATTAGCTGGATGTGGTGGCACATGCTTGTAACCTCAGCTACTGGGGAGGCTGAGGCAGGAGAATTGCTGGAACCCAGGAGGTGGAGGCTGCAGTGAGCCAAGATAGCACCACTGCATTCTAGCCTGGGCAACAGAGTGAGACTCTCTAAAAAAAAAAAAAAAAAAAAAAAAGCATGGAATAGATTAGACAGAATGATCAGGATCAGAATGATTGTCAGGCCCTGCAAAAAAACCCCTCCCATGGCCTTCTCCATCTCCTTCCATCCAGAAGCCAAAGTCAATATACGCCTACCTGACCTCACCCTTCCCCTCTGCCCTGTCTCTTCCACCCTCATCCACCACTTTAACCCTTGCACATTCCACCCCAACTGCACTGGCCTCCCTGCATTCCTCCAAACCACAGGCACGATCTCACCTCAGGCAGGGCCCACGCACTTGCTGTTCCCTCTGCCTGGAACACCCTTCCCCTAGGTGTCTGCCTGGCTGTTTCTGTACCTCCCTCTGCTCAAATGGCACCTCATGGGGGACACCTTCCCTGGCCACCCTCTCTCCACACACCCCCACTTCCACTCCTCACTCCACGTCTCCTTCCCTGCTGCATTCTTCTACATAGCATGTCACAGGGTTGGACACACTAGGTGTTTTATGTAATTATTTTACCTATAGTTCTCCCAGCCACTAAGATGAAAGCAACGTGAAGGCAGGGACTTGGTCACAGTCATGGCTCTGTGCCTCATGCCTAGGACCAAGCCTGGCACCTACTTAGTTACAGGTGCTTGTGGGCCACCGAGAAGTTCCTGACGTCTCTGATTAGCAGGATGTTGCAGAACAAATGATCACATGCCACATGCCATCAGCTTGCACTCAAAGTCTATAACCAGGAGTGGTGTGTGTGTGCATGTGTGTGTGTGTGTGTGTGTGTGTGTGTGTGAGAGAGAGAGAGAGAGAGAGAAGCAGGGAGCAATAATGAGTCATTTTGTCCGTGTCCTCCATCTAGAAGGTAATAGATGAGATGTCTGTCTTGCCTACTGCTGTGTCTGCTGTTCTTAGAACTCAGCACATAGCAGGTGCTCAGGATTTATCTGCCACACAGCTGTGTGACGGAATTGTGCCCCATTGGCCAGGGCAGGGAGGGAACACAGATGGGGATGACTTACGTGTGGCCTGAAACACCCTCACTTTGTCCATCTCAGACCTGGCCACGTGGAGCACCAGTGCATGCTTAGTGAAGAAGTCCGGGGGGGTCTTCGTGCTCAGGGTCATCAGGGACATGTCCTTCAGGTCTGGGATGAGAAGGGCATTGCCTGAGTCACAGGCCCCTGAGACCACTGCTGGTTTCCCATAGCCACCTCCTGGTGGAGCCTCGCACCCCACCGCTCCCCTGAGACCTCCCTTTACCATGTTGCCTGGTTTTCTTTTCTTTATGCTATTTTGAGTATTTTAATGATGGTTTTCATTTTGGAATGAGAACTCATTAAGGTTTTGGTCTCCTCCCACTAGGATGAGCTGAGGATGTAACCTCAGCAAAGCGGGGACTACATTTATTAATATTTTGTTCCTTGCAATGTTCCCTGAATCTTGAACCTAGAAAGCCGAGAACTCCCTAGAACAGTGACCAGCACGTGGCAGGAGCTCAGCTGAGATTTGTGCAATGAACAAGTGAAAGGTTTCTGTGCTGGTCCTGAGCGAGAAGTGAAGTTTGTGAACCAGCTTGAGCAATAGCCAAGAAGGGGTAGAGGGTGGGGAGAGTCAAGAGATGCCTTCCGAGGGGACTGACTGATAGCCAAGGGCTTAAAGGCTTTGGGGTCAATTTGGTTTGAATCTGGGATCTGTGTGGGCGTAGGAAAGTGATTTCAGCTCTCTCTGCCTCTGTTTCCTCATCACTAAGACAGGGGCAAGAGTTGTACCCAGCACAGAGCTGTCGTGAAGATAAAGTGAGGTGATACACAGTGCTTATACCAGCTCCTGGCACCCCAGGAGTGCCCACAAAGGGTAGCTGTTGTGATTATTACTGCATGCCAGGTACTGTACAGAGACTATCCCCTGGCATCGGGCCAGGCCAACTATATGCAACTTGAAAATACATCCATTTCTATGTTTTTCTAAGAGCTCCCCAGGAAGGCCTGCCAGCCCAAGCCCCTCAGCACCTTCCTCTAGCACAGGTGGATACTGTATCCTCACTTCAACCCCAGATCCACCCTCAGCAGCCCAGAGGTTTGCCTGCAGAGGTCCTGCATCCCCCACCATCCTCATGCCCCTAAACCCACTCCGGTGTTGGGACGTCTGGTGTTCAAACCCCGAGTCTGCTACATATCAGTGCTGTGACCTTGGGCAAATTGCTTAAGTTCCCCAGTGCCTTGGTTTTCCCGTCTATAAAGCTTTGTGTGGGAAGATCAAATGAGTTAATCATTCCAAAGTGCTCAGAGTGGTGCCCGGCCTATGGCAGAGGTCTCAGGGGCTGCTCTGATGTGAGTCTGGGAATGAGAAGCTTTCCTTTCGAATGATTTCAGGCTCCAGGTTTGACCTAAGAGGGTTTAGGTTGGGCAGCGGGGTGAGGCATGGAAACTGGGGCCAGTAGGAGGCATCAGGAGACAGAACTGGCCTCAGCTCTTCCCTGACCACTGTGTGAGCTTGGAGAGGTCACTTGCCCCCCGCAAGGGCCTTTGCCCATTGCTTCACCTATAAAACGGATGTGCCAACAAGAACATGCTTTCAATAACCCTTATTTCAGAGGGCCATCACCAGGTTCAGGCCTCGTGGGCAAAAGGGCTTTGTAAAAAGCCCTTCCCGTTAGCTAGCAAATGCTCTTTACCTTTGCTGTCAAGCACTTCGTCATCCTCACAGTCCATGGCAGAAGATTCAGGATTGTCTCTGTCACAGTTCACCAGCAGGATGGCACCCTGTCCACAAGGGCCCCAGGTCCAGGTCCTCTGGACACCAGCAGAGAATAGTCATGCTTAGAAACTAGCGTAGAGCCCTCCAACTCTCGCAAGAGGCATAGCAACTTCTCACCACCTCTTTTTTTTTTTGAGACGGAGTCTCACTGCGTCGCCAAGCTGGAGTGCAGTGGTGTGATCTCAGCTCACTGCAACCTTCACCTCCCGGGTTCAAGTGATTCTCTTGCCTCAGCCTCCTGAGTAGCTGGGACTACAGGCGCACGCCACCATGCCTGACTAATTTTTGTATTTTTAGTAAAGACAGGGTTTCACCATGTTGGCCAGGATGGTCTCAATCTCTTGACCTCATGATCCACCCACCTCGGCCTCCCAAAGTGCTGGGATTACAGGCGTGAGCCACCGCACCCGGCCCCCATCACCTCTTTAGCCCAGTGCAGTTTACACATCTTGCTCCCATATCAATTAATTCTTTGATCTCAAGAGTGGATTTTTGCCTTTTACTGCAAAAGTCACAACTAAATTCACCCAAAACACAATTCATCCATTTAAAAAAAGGAGGCCAAGACAGTCACATGAATTTTAATAGCTTTCAAGACATGTTAGCCAGGCGGGGTGGCTCACACCTGTAATCCCAGCACTTTGGGAGGCCAAGGCAGGCAGATCACCTGAGGTCAGGAGTTCAAGACCAGCCTGGCCAACATGGTGAAACCCTGTCTCTACTAAAAATACGAAAATTAGCTGGGCGTGGAGGCATGCACTTATAATCTCAGCTACTTGGGAAGCTGAGGTAGGAGAATTGCTTGAACCCGGGAGGCGGAAGTCTCAGTGAACCAAGATTGTGCCACTGCAGTCCAGCCTGGGAGACAGAGCGTGACTCCATGTCAAAAATAAATAAATAAATAAATAAATAAATAAATAAATAAATAAATAAATAAAATGTTGAGCTTGACAAACCAAATGCAGCTAAATATGTATGTCAAGATTGTAATCTAAATAGTTACTATTATGTGAACTCTTAATTACTCATTCAGCAAAGTGTGGTACTATTCTTAGAAGCCAGTTAATATCTGTCCAAAGATTAAAGCCAATTAAGCAGCCCCACCCTATAGGGATCTAATAGCAATGGCGCCTCCCTTCGAGGGAGAGTGTTTGCCCGCGGGAAATGACTGCATTTCGGGACGGATACAGGGACAGGTTCTACTCCCAGAGTTGTAATTTTTCTTCCCACTCTTGCTGACCCCACAAAGGATCTTCATCTTTTTACAGGTCACAGCCCCCAGTGCACACCAGCATCAAATGGTGCAGGCAGCTCTGGGGTTTCAGGTTTACCTGAAGACTCTGGTTTAAGACAGCATTCTCCTGTCCCTTCTGCACATACCACCATCTTGTCTTTCGACAACACACCTTCCCTCTCCCCACCTGGCTCCTTCCCGCCTCTCCCCCTGCCATTTCTTCCTTTCTCTGTTATTGCCCCATGTAGGCAGCTCTGCAGAAATCTCTCCCATCAGTCATAGAACACGGAATAGGGAGTTTTTGAGCCAGAATCGAGACCTGCCCACGAATTTCCTCTCTGCTGTGTGTTAACTGGGTGACTCAGTAGCGTTTCTAGTTTGTAGGATAACACATTTTCTGAACCCACAATTGGTGAGAATCAGATTTTGTAAAATAGATGGGAAATACATAAACCAAAATATTAATGGGGATGCTAATTTTCTTCCCTCCCCCTTTTTTATTTTAACAGTTAACATGGGATGCGTGAGACAGACCAGCATTTACCCCATCACCATAAGGGGGCGCCCGGGGAGAATCCAGCAGAACTAGGAAAGGAGCGTTTGGGTGAGCGGTACCTTGTCTTCCACAGCTCTGGTTGGCTTCACTTTGCCGGTGCGGGTGATGTCTGCGCACAGGGAGATTTCTGAAATTCCACCAAGTAAGAGGAGAGGGTTGGTGAGGGTCCGGGGTTGGGGCACCCAGCCTGGCCCCCAGTGGGCAGGTCCTTTCCCCAGGGGACTGTGTGCACCCATAGTGGGAGCCCCTCTTCCTGTCCTTCAGAGGAGACACAGGTTCAAAGCATCCCTCCCACATGGCCCCCAGGAAGTCTGGCTACAGTTCGGACAGCAGAGTTGGGGCCTCTGACCATACCTGTTCCCCTTCAGCGGGGCCACAACTGTGATGTCCACCAGACCCTGCGCGTCTGGCCACCCCCAGGGATTTTGGAAGGAATTCCCAGCCACCGCAAAGAGAGGTTCGATGTGAAACCTCTGCAGGCACACCCTGCCAGGCTCTCAAAAGACTGTGGCCCCAGGCTTCAGTGACCTTGGGATGGGGGACCCAGTGGTGACACCAGCCCCACCGGCTCTTCATGACATGTGTTGTAACTCTATCTGGGGACAAATTGCAACCCTGAACATGCCCCCACTCTGTCCAAATGGCTTGGCTGAGAAAGCAAACATTTGTTTGTAAATCCCTCCTCCTTCATCCGAATATATGACCGCAAGGTCATTCCAATAAAATAGATCTGTGTGCCCCACAGCATGATATGGTGACCCTTGTCCCACGTGAGACCGACCCAGATGACCTTCTAAACATATTCCTAGTCACGTCTTAGGGCCAGGGAAGCACTGTCCTTTTGTGGTCTGGACTTCCCGACACCTTTACTAACTAATTGGGTGACCTTGGACAAGTCTGTTTAACTCTGTGCCTCAGTTTCCTCATCTGTAAAATGGGATAGTAATAATACCAATTTCACTGGACTGCTGTAAGGATTAAATGTAAAGTCTTAGCACAATGCCTGGCAATTGAGTAAGTGCTGTGTTAGTATTATTTAAATATGTATTAATGAATGAAATGCATTAATGAAGTGAAACCTAAAGATTCTATATGCTACATATTATACATATATGTGTGTGTGTATATTTTTTTTTTTAGTTTTTGAAACTGGGTCTCACTCTTGTCACCCAGGCTGGAGTGCAGTGGCACAATCATGGCTCACTGCAGTCTTGACCTTCTGGGCTCAAGCAATCCTCACACATTGCTGGTAGCTGGTACTACAGGCACATGCCACAATGCTCAGCTAATTTTCTAAAATTTTTTGTAGAGACAGGATCTCACTATGTTGCCCAGGCTGGTCTCAAACTCCTGGGCTCAAGCGATCCTCCCGCCTCCGCCTTCCAAAGTGCTGGGATTGCAGGTGTGAGCCACCATGTCTGGCTGCTACTTACATATTTAATACTCATAATGATACTAATCATGATATTATTGTTCAAAATGAGGTCAAGTTAAAGAATGGATTTTATTTAAAGAAGAACATTACATAAATATGAGTATAGGTGGATCATTGATATGGCAGAAATGGTGAAGATGAGATATAAATAATGGAATTTGAGGAACACTGTCTAGATTATTGTATAAGACAGTGTCATCATCTACTTTTTGTTACAGATATTTGAGATATCAAAAAGAAATAGAGGGCTGGGCTCAGTGGTTCACGCCTGTAATCTCAGCACTTTGGGAGAGCAAGGAGGACAGATCACCTGAGGTCAGGAGTTTGAGACCATCCTGGCCAACATGGTGAAACCCCATTACTACTGAAAATACAAAAATTAGTCAGGCATGGTGTTGTGCACCTGTAGTCCCAGCTACTAGGGACGTTGAGGTGGGAGGATCGCTTGAACCCAGGAGGCGCAAGTTGCAGTGAGCCAAGATTGCACCACTGCACTCCAGCCTGGGTGACAGAGTAAGACTCTGTCTCAAAAAAAAGGAATGGAGATGCGTATATTGAAAATCCATGTACCTATTTCCTAACTTGAGAAGTAAAATGTTAAGATGTAATTAAAGTTCCCCACATCACCACTCCCACATTGTATTTCTTTGTGGTTCACTGACTAGGGATGGAATATTTCTGAACTCCCAGATGTCTGACTGGCTGGAAACCATGCTTTTTCTCTGCTCAGTCTAAAATAAGCTCCAGATGTAGTTTCTCCTACAGAGACATCCTGCAGGGATTAGGAGGTGGGAAGGGGATGAGACGGCAATCTAGGATCCTGGTTGTCACTTACCCACCCCGGTGAGATAGAGTAGAGCTTTGACTGGTGGAGTCTTGGGCCCATGGTATGAAATCTGAACCTATGGGAGAGCAGATCATTAATGACTTCTCTTAGTCATTCAACAAACACCCACTGGACCCCTGCTATGTGCCAGCTCAGGGTAGGGCACTGGGGAGACAAAGATGGGCCATAGCCTGTAAGGAGGGGCCCCATCCAATGGGAATGGAGGGAAAGCAAAAAGCTTGAATGACTGGTGCTACAGAAGAGCATCCTATGGGGGCCCAGCAATGGAGACACTCTGCCTGGCAGGGTGGTTTGTGAAGGAGTGTGCTTTGAGGTAGATCTTGGAAAGGGAGTAGGGGCCCAGCAGCTGGAGATGGGGCAGAAGAAGCGCTAGAAGGAGAGAGCTGATCATAAGCCACAGAACTGACTCTGGCAAGCAGAAGGGATCAAGGAAAGACCTGAAGAACCAGACCCTGGAGAGGCCGGGTCCTGGGGGATCTGGGGAGCAGGAGCTTTGAGTGGGTGGAGGTCTCTTCAGGAAGAAGTGAAAAAACACCAATCCCCCGTGCCCAAGGTTCAGAAATCCTAGGAGAACACCTCAGATTGACCAGAGGAGGGTGGAGCATGTGGGTGGACACATCCAAGCAAAATGGCGGTGGGAAGTTTCCCAAAGCAGAGCCAAAGAGCTGCCACCAGAGGAAGAGGAGCTCCTGAGGGGACACACTGAGGTGTTCAGATCTGCCCTGTAGACAGTGGAAATCCAGGAAAATGCCACGGCCATCACTGCCTCTGCCTGGACCATGGTGTCAGCCTTCTGTCAGGTATCCCTGCCTCCCATCCACTCCCTAGTTCCTGTCTACTTGCTAGGCCGCAGTCAGTGGCATCTTTCTAAATTACAAATGCTATCTTGCTATCCACTGGCTGAAAACTTTTTGTTGGCTTCCTGTTGTTCACAAAAAATGAGGTCCCTGATACCAAACTCTTCAAACTGACTCCCTCACCTCCCTCTCCATCTTCCTTTCTTGCCATATAGAACTTCCTCAGTTTCCCCAACACGTGTCTCACCCTTTTCTCATCCAGAGAGTGCACACAGGCTGCCCCTCTGCATCAAGCTGTCTCCTGTCTCCTGCTCTTAGGTGGGTAGTTCGTGTCATCCTTCAGCTTGCTGCTGCTTTCAGGAAGCCTTCCTTGACCACCCCCTCCCCCGCCTGCCTGGATAGTCAAGCTCTGTGTTCCCCCAGGGAGAAGCCTGCTTGGCTGGTTCTGCTGGGAACAAGTGGCTGTTGGCTCAGAGATTTGTGGGAACCCCAGAGGGTCCTGTTGAGCCCATCTACAGGCAAAGGGGGTGTGGTAGGTGGAATGGTGGTCCCCCAAAAAGATACATCCATATCCTAATCCCTGGAACTTGTGGATGTGATTTCATTTGGAAAAAAAGTCTTTGCAGTTGTAAGTTAAGGATCTTGAGAACAGAGGCGGTGGCTCATGCCTGTAATCCCAGCACTTTGGGAGGCCAAGGTGAGCGGATCACTTGAGGTCAGGAGTTTGAGACCAGCCTGACCAACATGGTGAAACCCTGTCTCTACTAAAAAAAAAATACAAAAATTAGCTGGGTGTGGTGACGGGTGCCTGTAGTCCCAGCTACTTTGGAGGCTGAGGCAGGAGAATTGTTTGAACCCAGGAGCCGAGATTGCGCCCCTGCACTCCAGCCTGGGCAACACAGCAAGACTCTGTCTCAATAAAAAAAAAAAAGAAAAAAAAAGGGGGGGATCTAGAGATAAGGAGATCACCCTGGACTCTCCAGTTGGGCCCTAAATCCCATGGCAAGTGCCCTTATGAGAGAGACAGAGGGGGATTCCACAGAGAAGGGGCAGAGGCAGTGTGACCATGGAAGCAGACTGGAATGATACAGCCACAAGTCAGACAGCCCCCAGGAGCTAGAAGAGGCAAATAATTACTCTCTCCTGGAGCCTCCAGAAAAATCTGGCCCTGCTGGCACCTTGACCTCAGACTTCTGAACCCCAGAACAGTGACAGGCTACATTTCTGTTGTTTTAAGCAAACCATGGTGATTTTCTTTCTTTTCTTTGTTTTGAGATGGAGTCTCGCTCTGTCACCCAGGCTGGAGTGAAGCGGCGCGATCTCGGCTCACTGCAACCTCCCCCTCCCGGGTTCAAGCAATTCTCCTGCCTCAGCCTCCCAAGTAGCTGGGATTACAGGCACTCGCCACTATGCCCAGCTAATTTTTGTATTTTTAGTAGAGATGAGGCTTCACCAGGTTGGCCTGGCTGGTCTCAAACTCCTGACCTCAGGTGATCCACCCGTCTCGGCCTCCCAAAGTGCTGGGATTGCAGGTATGAGCCACTGTGCCCGGCCACCATGGTGATTTTCTATACCAGACACAGGAAACCGATTCAGGAGCATGGACCAGCGTTCCACGGGGCTACCTGTCTGTGGCCTCCATAGAACTTAGCATCATTTGCAATTGTTTGTTTACCAGTAGATTCTCTGATGCCACCACTCATAGATTATATGAGCCCATGAGGACTGCACCCTCAGCTGTCTTATTCATTTCTGGATTCCCAGTGCCTGGCAGTGTCTAGCAGTGTCTGGCACGTGCTAGATACTGACGAAAGTTTTGCTGAATAGAGTTTAATCTAAACCCTGACCTCCACAAACCCCCGGCAGCCATACATTATTGTTCCTGCGGACACTATGGCTGGAAGAAGCCATCACAAGCTTTTCCACGGGGAAAGAGGCTCTGCCAGGTTGGTGCTGTGGATTACGGCAGGACAGAGTGCGAGCGGCTGCCTTGCTGAAATCCATCCACACTGCCACCCCACAGCTATGACACTCACCTTCTGGTCGCCTGTGCTGCCACTGGCCGCTTTCATCGTCAGGGTCACCTCTACCCCAGGGTCCAGGGGCCATGTGGAGGAACCTGTGGACTTCTTCTTGGCTGGAGGGCTGTGGGCAATATCCACGATCACCCCTGGAGAGGCGTTGACGCTGAAGGACGTGCAGTCCTCAGGGGCAGAGCTGTGGATAAGACAGATGGGGAAGCAGAGGATGCAGTGAGGAGGGGCTGGGCCGGCCACGGCTCTCCCAGCATTTCTCCTTGTGATGGTTAAAATTAGGTGTCCGCTTGATTGGACTGAAGGATGCAAAGTATTGTTTCTGGGTATATCTGTGAGGGTGTTGCCGGAGGAGGTTGGCATTTGAATCAGTGGACAGGGAGAGGAAGACCCACCCTCAGTGCCAGCGTGGCTACAACAAAAGCAGGTGGAAGAGGTGGGATCAGCTTTCTCGCTGGGGCTTCTGGCTGCCTTCTTTCTCCCGTGCTGGATGCTTCCTCCCGCTCCTCCTGCCCTTAGACACTAGACTCCAGGTTCATTGGCCTTTGGACTCTGGGACTTGCACCAGTGGCTTGCCAGGGGCTCTCGGGCCTTTGGCCACAGACTGAGGGCTGCATTGTCAGCTTCCTTGGTTTGAGGCTTTCAAATTCAGACTGAGCCACTGCTAGCTTCTCTCTTCCCCAGCTTGTAGATCGTGGGACTTTGCCTTGTGATCGTATGAGCCAGTTCTCCCTAATAAACTCTCTCTCTCTCTCTCTCTCTCACACACACACACACTGTATTATTCTGTCTCTGGAGAACCCTGACTAACACTTCTTTTCCCAGTAGGTATAAAAACCAGATAGCAGCCAGTGCTTACTCTGACCGTGGGGAGTAAGTACTGTAAGGTTGTCAGGAGGGAATGAGAGTGACAGAAAGCGAATCCCCTGACCTGAAGGATTTGCATTTCAGCTAGAAAACTAGCAGAGGGATGTGCACACTAATGGCTCCCACACACGGATGTAGGCATGGAGGGGTGTGTGCACCCAGAGGTTTCCACCACGCCACTGTGCATACGCAGGATTGTGCACGTACAAAGCATCATAGACTTCTGCTTCTGGAATTGTGGCAGACCAGGTACTCTGAAGGACCTCCCTCTTAAGAAGCAACAGGATCGTGGATAAAATATACGTTTTAAAGCATTACTGAGCTCATGAGAAATAAGGTAGATCTCCAAGGATTAGCCTTCTCCACATGCACATAAACACACGCACATGCACGTACACAGTAGTCAACGTGAAGAATATCAAAGACCAAGAGAGGATCTTAAAGGCATTCAGAAAGGAAAGTCAGATTATCTAGGAGGAGATAACAATTCGATTGGAAGTCAACAACAGTGATATCCAAAAAACAGTTGTGTCATCTCTTTATAGTATTTTGGGAAATAGTTCACCCTTGAACAGCACAGGTTTGAACTGTGTGGGTCCACTTCTACTCTGATTTCCTTCCTCCTCTGCCACCCCGGAGACAGCAAGACCAACCCCTCTTCCCCCTCAGCCTACTCAACATGAAGACGAGGCTGAAGACCCTTAGGATGATCCACTTCCACGTAATGAACAGTAAATATCTTTTCTCTTCCTTATGATTTTCTTTTCTTTCACTTACTTTGTGGTAAGACCACAGTGTATAATACATGTAACATACAAAATATCTGTCAATCACCTGTTTGTTACTGGTAAGCCTCCCACCAACAGTAGTCTATTAGTAGTTAATTTTTGGAGAGTCAAAGTTATATGCAGATTTTCAACTCCATTGGGGGTCAGCGGTCCTATCCGCAATGTTATTCAAGGGTCAATTGTAACTGTTAACCTTGAATTGTGCACTTGTCCAAAAAATATCTTAATAAAGATATTTTCGGATGAACAAAAACGGATATTTTAAAATCCAACTTTCACCAAGGCGATTTCTAAAGGCATAGTTTAGGAAGGAGGCATCTGATGTCATAAGAACGGTCTGAAGTGCAAGAAAGAATGGTGAACAAATAAAATGGTAAATATTTTAGTAAATCTAAACCAACATTGTATACAAAAAGTCATAAAAGCTGTGGGATAAAAAAGGCAGAATATAATTTGGCAGGAGGATGAGAGAGGTGAAGTATTTTGAGGTCCCTGATTAAAAGGGGAATTAAGATATTGTTTAACTCTAGATTTTTTAAACGTATTTATTTATTTTTTCTTTGAGACTGGGTCTCCCTCTGTCACCCAGGGTAGAGTACAGTGATGTGATCACAGCTCACTGCAGCTTTGACCTCCTATGCTCAAGTGGTCCTCCTGTCTCAGCCTCCCAAGTGGCAGGGACTACAGGTGAATGCCACCACACCCAGCTACTTTTCAAAGTTTTTTGTAGAGACAGAGTCTTGCTATGTTACCCAGGCTGGTCTCAAACTCCTGACCTCAAGCGATCCTTCTGCCTCAGTCTTCCAAAGTGGCTTCCAAATGAGCCACTGTGCCTGGCCTAAACTTTTATGTGCCTGGCCTATACTTTTTTTTTTTTTTTTTGTTTTTTTTTTTTTTT
>NW_016814761.1:403610-406410 GCF_001698545.2 Rhinopithecus bieti | reverse complement strand
GTCTCGATCTCCTGACCTCGTGATCCGCCCGTCTCGGCCTCCCAAAGTGCTGGGATTACAGGCTTGAGCCACGGCGCCCGGCCACCTGGCCTATACTTTTAAAAGTATTTGGCCGAGCATGGTGGCTCATGACTATAATCTCAGCTCTTTGGGAGGCCAAGGCAGGAGGATTGTTTGCACCCAGGAGTTTGAGACCAGCCTGGGCAACATAGGGAGATCCTGTCTCTACAAAAAATAAAATAATTAGCGGGCATGGTGGCTTGTGCCTGTAGTCATGGATACTCAAAATGCTGAAGAAGGACGATCACTTGAGTCCAGGAGGTCAAGGATGCAGTGAGCCATGATTCTGCACTCCACAACATCTGCACTCCATCCTGGGCAACAGAGTGAGAACCTGTCATAAAAAAAAAAAAAAAAAAAAAATAGGCCAGGCACTGTGGCTCATGCCTGTCTTGAAACCCTAGACTCAAGTGATCCACCACCTTGGCCTCCCAAAGTGCTGGGATTACAGGCATGAGTCACAGTACCTGGCCTGGGATTACATTTTCTATTTTTATCTTTGTATTGAATATTTGTCTTTATATTAAGAGTTATATGTATTCATTATAAAGAATTAGGAAAATACAGGAAAAGTATTTTTCAGATGGTCCCCAGTAATTCCCATTTCTGCTGTTCATGCCCTTGTGTAATTCTCTCCCCTTAAGTATGGGCTGGACCTACTGACTTCCTTCTAACCAATGGAAAATGGTAAGAGTGCTGGAATATCACTTCTGTCATAAGGTTACAATAGAATTCTCTCTCTCTGTCTCTCTCTCTGCCTGTCTCTTGCCTTCTTAGCTTGCTCACCTTGATGAAGCAAGCTGCCATTTTGTGGCATGGAGAGGCCAACATGTCAGGAAACTGAGGGAGGCTTCCAGCGAACAGCCATGGAGGAACTGAGGTTCCAACACCCTACAAGGCCCTGAATCCTACCAACAGCCATATGAGTGGGCTTGGAAGTGGCACCTTCCCTGGTCGAGCCTTAGCATGACTATGGCTCTACCAATACCTTGATTATGAGAAACCTTGGAGCAGAGAAGCCAGCTAAGCCATACTGGATTGCTGACGTGCAGAAATTATGATATAATAAATGTTATCATTTTGAGCCACTAAGTTTTGGGACAATTTGTTACACAGCATAGATAGCTAATACAGTATACCAGAAGAAAGAAGGAGTGGGAGGGGAAGAAGGGGAGAAGGAGAGAAAAAGAGAAAGAAGAAGGAAAGAAAGAAGGAAGGGAGGGAGGGAGGAAGAAGACATAAATTGCCTAGAAGAAAATGAATCTTACCACTTAGAGACTGTGAAAGGAAAATACATCTTGGGACCACAAACTCACTAAACCAAAGGGAAGAGTCCTGGGAACTGGGTCCCTCAAACCTGCCTCTCATGGTTCATAAATAAAATAACTATAAAGATAAAAATCTACATACTTCCCTCACAATTGGCCCATAGGGAAATTCCTTGTGGGCGCCAAAGATCTTTACCCTAAAATAGTTCTGTTGAATTTCTCCCTAGCAACAATGTAAATTTATAGCTCATCTTTGTTTTTCTTCTCTTTTTTTTTTTTTGAGATGGAGTCTCACTCTGTCGCCCAGGCTGGAGTGCAGTGGCACGATCTCAGCTCACTGCAACGTCCACCTCCCAGGTTCAAGCAATTCTCCTGTCTCAGCTTCCCAAGTAGCTGGGATCACAGGCGCATGCCACCACGCCCGGTTAATTTTTTGTATTTTTAGTAGAGATAGGGTTCCATATTGGTCAGGCTGGTCTCAAACTCCTGATCTCAGGTGATCCACCCACCTTGGCCTCCCAAAGTGTTGGGATTACAGGTGTGAGCCACCACCCCTGGCTGATAGCTTATCTTTACAGGTACAGGACAAAGGACAGAACTCAAAGTCATCCCTCTGCTCCCCTAAGACAAATGCATATCTAAGTGCTCCCTCTCCACTATGTTTATGTTATCTTATGTAAAAATGCAGATTCACTGAGCTAGATGAACACATAAGTGACTATTCCTCTATGTTGCCTCACAAGAAAATTGTGTTTTCAGTGAAAGGCTGATCAAAGACTCAAAAGGATGCAACTGTTTGTCTCTTATCCACCCACACATTAAAAACATTTCTTCCTCTTCTTCCAATATCCACCTTTTCTCCTTTAAATATCCAAGGCCTCAAAATCATCTTTAGAGAAGGGCAAAGACCTGCCTCCCATACACGTGTCCTGAACTTTGGCAAATAAACCTCCTAAAATGATTGAGACTTGTCTTGGTCATTTTCATTGATTTACAAGGCAATCACTAACATTCTGATGTTGATCCTTTAGGAGATAGAATTTGACATAACCTTTGAAGAACCTAAGAGGTCTGAAGTAGACAGAAGAGGAGATTTCATTCCATCTCCTGCTCACCCTGGCTTGGGCTCTCATTCTACCCTCATGAAGTCAATTTCACATTCTTTTTTTTTTTTTTTTTTTTGAGACGGAGTCTTGCTCTGTCGCCCAGGCTGGAGTGCAGTGGCTTGATCTCGGCTCACTGCAAGCTCCGCCTCCCGGGTTCATGCCATTCTCCTGCCTTAGCCTCCCGAGTAGCTGGGACTACAAGTGCCCGCAACCACACCCGGCTAATTTTTGTATTTTTAGTAGAGCTGGGGTTTCACCACGTTAGCCAGGATGCTCTTGATCTCCTGACCTCGTGATCCTCCCGCCTCGGCCTCCCAAAGTGCTGGGATCAATTTCATATTCTTTTTTTTTTTTTTTTTGAGACGG
>NW_016814761.1:372085-403104 GCF_001698545.2 Rhinopithecus bieti | reverse complement strand
TAGAGACGGGGTTTTCCCCTTGAGACCAAGGTGGTCTCGATCTCCTGACCTCGTGCTCCACCCGTCTCGGCCTCCCAAAGTGCTGGGATTACAGGCTTGAGCCACCGCGCCCGGCCTCAATTTCATATTCTTAAATGAAAGCAGTTACTTACAGGCAATTTACTCTGCTCCAGGCACTGTTCACATTCTTTCCACACATTAACTAATTCGGTTCTCACCACCAGCCTGTAAGGCGGGTACTGTTCATTTTACAGATGAGGAAGCTGAGGCACGGAGAGGTGAAGTAACTTTCCCAAACTCAGGGTTAGGCATATTGGATCTCTGCTTTGTAAAGAGAGTGGGGGTAGGCCCTGGCCTGGCCCCTAGTGGTCCCCCGGGCTGCTCTCCCTGTGCTATGGTCAGACTGAATGGCCCACAGTTCCTTGCACCTGCCCCCTACTTTCCCATCTCCCAGGCTTTGCGTATCACCTGTCCCTCATCTGGAGGGCTCTCCCCTCCCACATCCTTCTTGCAGAATCCAATCCAGCCCGGAAGGCCCATCTCAGTGGGTCCTCTGCCAATGAATCCTCCCTTTATCACTCCAACCAAAAGGGATTTCTTCCTTAAAATGAGATCAACCCTCTGTGGTAGGCAGAACAATGGTCTCCCAAAGATGACCACAAAGATGACCTAGTCCCCCAAACCTATGAATATGTTGCCTTACACCGAAAAGGAGACTTGCAAATGTGATTAAGTTAATGATCTTGAGATGGGGAGATTATGCTAGATTAGCCAGATGGGCCCAATGTAACCACAAGTGTCAGAGGCATTTGAACCAGAGCAACTCCATCTTGAATAGGGGCTGCGTAAAATAAGGCTGAGATCTGCTGGGCTGTATTCCCAGTAAGTTAGGCATTCTAAGTTACAGTATGATAGGAGGTCAGTACAAGATACAGGTCATAAAGACCTTGCTGATAAAACAGTTGGCGGTAAAGAAGCCAGTGAAACCGCATCAAAACCAAGATGATAAGAGTGACCTCTGGTTGTCCTCACTGCTCATTATACACTAATTGTAATACATTAGCATGCCTGGAAGTTACCCTATATGGTCTAAAAGGGGGAGGAACCCTCAGTTCAGGGAATTGCCCACCCTTTACCCCCAAAACTCATGAATAATCCACCCCTTGTTTAACATATAATCAAGAAATAACCATAAAAATGGGCAACCAGCAGCCTTTGGGACTGCTCTGCCTATGGAGTAGCCATTCTTTTATTCCTTTGCTTTCTTAATAAACTTGCTTTCACTTTATGGATCACCTTGAATTCTTTCTTGGGCAAAATCCAAGAACCCTGTCTTGGGGTCTGGATTGGGACCACTTTCTGGTAATACAAAGTTCTTTATGAGAAGGAGGCAGGAGGGTCTGAGTCAGGGAAACTGTGGTGATGGCAGCAGAGATCAGAGTGATGCTGTTGCTGGAAGGGGCCACAAGCCAAGGAATGTGGGCCCCTCTAGAAGATGCAAGGAATGAGTTCTCCTCTGGAGCCTCCAGAAGGAATGCAGCCCTGCCGACACCTTGATTTTAGCCAAGTGAGATTCATTTTTTGGACATCTGATCTTGCAAACTGGAAGGTAATAAATTTGTGCTGTTTGAAGTCACTAAGTTTGTGGTGATTTGTTACAGCAGCAATGTGTTATATTAAGTTTACCCCACAGCTGCCTCTTTGCATATTTTAAGTTCGGCTGAAAGGTTTCTTTGTACATAGTAAGCTATAACCTAACTGGAGGTGTAAACAACCCGTGACCTACTTTTATACCAACTACTGTTTTGGCCGATCTCAGGCAGCCAACTGTTCAAACCATGTTCAAATGAGGCAGATGCCAAGCTGTCGTCAATCCAGCTGTTTCTGAGCCTCGCTTCTGTGTTCTGTGAGTCAGTTTCCTTTTTCTGTTCATAAATATTGTTCAACCATGTGGCAGCTCCTGAGTCTTT
Organism: Rhinopithecus bieti; assembly: GCF_001698545.2. Taxonomy (NCBI): domain Eukaryota; kingdom Metazoa; phylum Chordata; class Mammalia; order Primates; family Cercopithecidae; genus Rhinopithecus; species Rhinopithecus bieti. The sequence goes on along the minus strand of NW_016814761.1, from coordinate 401,134 downwards.
CTGAACCTATTCTGGTTTGGGTAGAGGGGGCTGCCTGATTCACAAATTGTTATTTGCTCCACTAAACTGTTAAATTTAATTTGTCTTGTGTTTCTTGTAACAAACAGGAAACTAATACACCCTCTGTCTTTGAATGTCTCTCTCTCTCTTTTCTTAAGAGATGGGATCTCATTCTCTCATCCAGGCTAGAGTGCAGTGGCGCAATCACAGCTCACTGCAATTCAGCCTCCCAGGCTGAAGTGACCCTTCCACCTCAGCCTCCTGAGTAGCTGAGTAGCTGGGACCACAGGTACATGCTATCACCCCTGGCTAATTTTTAAAAAATTATTGCTTGTAGAGATGGAGTCTCCTTATCTCCAGGCTGGTCTCCAACTCCTGGGCTCAAGGGATCCTCCCATCTTGGCCTCCCAAAGTGCTGGCATTGCAGACATGAGCCACCACGCCACGCCTCTGTTTGTCTCTCTCTTGATCCTAGGTAAAACCCTGTACTCTTGAGTGTGATATGATGGCTGAGGTCTGGAAAAGTGGCAGGCCATCAAAAAAACACTTGAACCAAAATCAGCATCTTCATAAGAAAAAAGAAAAAGCAAGGGGCATGTGGTAGTCGATTTTTTAAAAAGTTAGTGTGCTGGCCAGGCACGATGGCTCACACCTGTAATCCCAGCATTTTGGGAGGCTGAGGTGGGAGGACTGCTTTTGACCAGCCTGGGCAAAATAGCGAGACCCTGTCTCCACAGAAAAGAAAAAAAAAGTCTGGGCGCGGTGGCTCACGCCTATAATCCCAGCACTTTGGGAGGCTGAGGCGGGCGGATCATGAGGTCAGGAGATCGAGACCGTCCTGGCTAACACCATGAAACCCCATCTCTACTAAAAATACAAAAAAATTAGCCAGACATTGTGGTGGGCACCTGCAGTCCCAGCCACTCAGGAGGCTGAGGCAGGAGAACAGCATGAACCCGGGAGGCGGAGCTTGCAGTGAGCCGAGATCATGCCACTGCACTCCAGCCTGGGTGATAGAGCGAGACTATGTCTCAAAAAAAAAAAAAAAGAAAAAAGAAAAAAGAAAAAGAAAAAAAATAAGCATACCAATTTTCGCCTTGTGTGCATATGAACGGCAAAAGGTGAAAATATAAAAATGTTTATTTACAGCTCAAAGTCACGGGAAAGTCTGATCAAGACATTCAGTCACATTCAGCAGTCAGGTTATTCTCCCCACCTCCGTCTGGGAGTTTGACATTTAGAATTTCTGTCATCCTCAGTGACATTTCGGCCTTGGCACCTTCTCCCATCCTGACACTGTTGCCTGAGTTGGCGTTCACATACCTGCAGCAGATGACAAGCTAGTCACCTTTCTCTGTGTAGCCATTAACCTTTGTTTTCACAATCATCCTATGAGTGAGCCATTGTTATTCTTTTACAGATGAGAAAACAGGTTCAGAGAGGCAAAGTGACGTGTCTGGGTGCCAGCTGATAATGGCAGGTCTGGGTCCTCTTGCAGCCCAGCCTGGTGCCATTCCTACCACATCATGACTGCCTCTTTCTCTGCGTTGGTGCCACCCTGCTGTGCCCAGCATCCAGCACTTCCTAAAGACCAATGCTTCCCAAAGTGTGATCTTCGAAACAGCAGCATCTGCCTCACTGGGGAATATTAAAAATGCAGATTCTTGGGCTCTGCTCAGACCTACTGAGTTGGAAACTCTAGCAGTGGGGCCCAGAAATGTGTGGTTTTTTTTTTGTTTTGTTTTGTTTTTTTTGAGACGGAGTCTCGCTCTGTCACCCAGGCTGGAGTGCAGTGGCCAGATCTCAGCTCACTGCAAGTTCCGCCTCCCGGGTTCACGTCATTCTCCTGCCTCAGCCTCCCGAGTAGCTGGGACTACAGGCACCCGCCACCTCGCCCGGCTAGTTTTTTGTATTTTTTAGTAGAGACGGGGTTTCACCGTGTTAGCCAGGATGGTCTCGATCTCCTGACCTTGTGATCCGCCCGTCTCGGCCTCCCAAAGTGCTGGGATTACAGGCTCGAGCCACTGCGCCCGGCCGTGTTTTTTGTTTGTTTTGGTTTTTCAGAGAGGGGTTCTTGCTGGAGTACAGAGGCACAATCATAGCTCACGGCAGACTTGAACTCCTGGGCTCAAGTAATCCTCCTGCCTCAGCCTCCTTAGTAGCTGGGACTACAGGCACACACTACCACATCTGGCTAATTTAAAAAATTTTTTATAGAGATGAGAGTCTCAGTATGTTGCCCAGGCTGGTCTCAAACTCCTGGCCTCAAGTGATCCTCCTGCCTTAGCCTCCCAAAGTGCTGACATTACAGGCGTAAGTCACAGTGCCCAGCGGCAATCTGTTTTAACACACTCTCCAGATGCTTTTGATACACACTCAAGTGTGAGAACCACTGCCAAAGAAGATGCTAATACAAGTTTGTTGAATTACCCTGATTTCTGAGTGGAATCTGAGGGAACCATGCCATGATGCACAGGATAGAATAAATAAAGCATTATGATGGCCAGGCACGGTGGCTCATGCCTATAATCCCAGCACTTTGGGAGGCCGAGGAGGGTGGATTACCTGAGGTCAGGAGTTAGAGACCAACCTGGCCAACATGGTGAAACCCTGTCTCTACTAAAATTACAAAAAAATTAGCCAGGTGTGGTCGCGGGTGTCTGTAATCCCAGCTACTCAGGAGGCTGAGGCAGGAGAATCGCTTGAACCTGGGAGGTGGAGATTGCAGTGAGCCAAGGTCTCAACATAGAACTCCAGCCTAGGTGACAAGAGTGAGACTCTGTCTCAAAAAAAAAGCATTATGTCTGTGGCATGCATTGTTATTGCTACTTTCTTATGCAGAAAAGCCATACACACAGCCAGGCATGGTGGCTTATGCCTGTAACCCTAGCACTTTGGGAAGCTGAGGCAGGTGGATTGCTTGAGTCCAGAAGTTTGAGACCAGCCTGGGCAACATGGCTAAACCCCGTCTCTACAGGCATCTCCATGACAACTCTGTCACACAGGTACTATTGGAGTTCCCCTTCTACAAATGAAGAAGAAACTGAGGCTGGAGAGAATGCATATGCTGGTATTTGTTGAGAGCTACTGTGAGCCTGGCGTTCTACACCCATTGTCTCATCAGCTGAACATTCACAGCAGCACTATGAGGTCCTGCTACTGTGAGGCAGGCATCCCTCTTCCCATTTTACAGATGAGCACACTGAGGCTCTGCCCCAGTCACGCAGTCCCACAGCTTCTGCTGAATGCCCGGCTGAAATGCAGCCACAGGCAGAAGCTGGGGGCAGGGCCGGGGAGACAGGGAGTGGGTGTTACTGGGTAGGGGTGTTATTTTATTTATTTATTTTTTAGACAGAGTCTTGCTCTGTCACCCAGGCTGGAGTGCAGTGGGCAGTTCCCAGGCAGGAGATGCCCCAGTGGCACTGGTGCCTTTCTGCTCAGGTGCCTCCATTTATGATACACCTACCTGGCCAAACCAAAACTTAACCAAGGCTCTTGTTTCTCTGCCAAAGCCCAGAGGTTCATTCTCTTGGTTCTGTGTACTGTTGTTTTTCTTCATTCTCTGAAAGCCTCAGTGATAAGCCAGGACTTCCAACTGCCTGGGCACTGTGGTCAGAGCATGGGGACAGGAGAGGGACATGCCGTGTGTCTGGCCCACCAAGAAAATGAATAAGGGGCTCAAAAGACAATGGAGACCGAGGGGCGCACAGCAGGTGGACTGAGGGTCTAGGTCCGCCTCAGCCCCCTCTGTCCCATGTGACTTCCTCAAGAGGGGAACAAACAGGTGGGTCTGGCACAAATGGGTGGGTCTGGCACCTTTATAACCACTCTGTCTGCTAGATGGGGAAACTGAGGCTCAGAGAGGTAAGGGCCAGCTGGGAACTGAGCCACTGGGATTTGACTCTAAGATGTGTGTGCTTCCTCTGGCTGTGTTCCAGATGTTCTCAGCTCCTAAACAAGGAACTTTCATAAACATCTGGGGGTTCACGCCAGGTGTGTGCATGCCCTCATGCATGTGACCCATGTGTGTTATCATAAGACCATCCAGAGCTGAATCTTCTTGTAACTTCCAATACCCTCCGTACAGCCAGCACTGGGAGCTTGAGCCCCAGACAGCGACATCATTCCTCCAACTCCAGCATCTGCCATCTCCTGACCAACCACCCCCATGAGGGTGGCACTCAGTGTCTGCCACCCTCACACACAGAGACTCATGCAGTCCTCACTGCTGTCAAAGGAAAATAAATCTCAGGACCCCAAACTCACTAAGCCAAAGGGAAAAGTCAAGCTGGGAACTGGGTCATGCAAACCTGCCTCCCATTTTATTTTTCTTTCTTTCTTTCTTTTTCTTTTCCTTTTTTTTTTTTTGAGACAGGGTCTCGCGCTGTCACCAGGCTGGAGTGCAGTGGCATGGTCTCAGCTCACTGCAGGCTCCGCCTCCAGGGTTCAAGCAATTCCTGTGCCTCAGCCTCCCGAGTAGCTGGGATTACAGGCACACACCACCACGCCTGGCTATATTTTTAGTAGAGATGGGGTTTCACCATGTTGCCCAGGCTGGTCTCGAACTCCTGACCTCAAGTGATCCGCCCACTTGGGCTTTCCAGAGTGCTGGGATTACAGGCATGAGCCAACACACTCGGCCCCATTTTCTTTCTTACTTTTTATGTTTGTTTGTTTATTTATTTATTTATTTATTTTGAGACAGAGTCTCGCTCTGTCGCCCAGGCTGGAGTGCAGTGGCGAGATTTCTGTTCACTGCAACCTCCACCTCCCTGGTTGAAGCGATTCTCCTGCCTCACCCTCCCGAGTAGCTGGGACTACAGGCACATGCCACTACACCCAGCTAATTTTTGTATTTTTAGTAGAAACAGGGTTTCACCATGTTGGCCAGGATGGTCTCAATCTGCTGACCTTGTGATCCGCTGACCTCAGCCTCCCAAAGTGTTGGGATTACAGGTGTGAGCCACTGCGCCCGGTCCCATTTTGTTGCTAAATGAGATAGCTACAAAGATTAAAAAAAAAAAAAAAAAAAAAAAAAGGCTACATACCTCCCTCACAATTTGCCCACAAAGAAATTCCTTGTGAGCCCTGAGATCTTTCCCCTGAACCAGTTCTGTTGAATTTACCCTGACAATGTCGGTGAATAGCTTATCTTCACAGGCATGGAACAAAGGACAGAAATCAAAGTCATACCTCTGCTCACCTGCAACAAATGCATATTTGATTTCTTCCTTTGCTGTGTTTATCTTATGTGACAATATAGATTCACTGAGCCCAAGGCATAAGTGACTAGTCCTCTCCCCGCCTCACACGGAGAACGTATTCAGTGAAAGCCGATGAAAGACTCAAAAGAACGCAAGCACTTGCCTCTTATCTACCCATCTTTTTTCTCTTTCTTCCTTTTTCCCCCAATACCCACTCTTTGTTTTTTGTTTTTGTTTTTTGTTTTTTTTTTTGAGACAGAGTTTCGCTCTTGTTGCCCAGGCTGGAGTACAATGGCGCGATCTCAGCTCACTGTAACCTCTGCCCCCGGGTTCAAGTGATTCTCTTGCCTCAGCCTCCCAAGTGGCTGGGATTACAGGGGCCCGCCACCACGCCCAGCTATTTTTTGTATTTTTAGTAGAGATGCGGTTTCACCATGTTGTCCAGGTTGGTCTCAAACTCTTGACCTCAGGTGATCCGCCCTCCTCGGCCTCCCAAAGTACTGGGATTACAGGCATGAGCCACCACACCCAGCCCAATACCCACTCTTTTCCCTTTAAATATTGAAGTCCTCAGACCCATTTAGGAAAAAGCACAGACCACAGATTTTTTCTGTTTCTGTATTCTTTTCCAACCTTGGAAATAAACCTCTGAAAAGGATTGACATTTACCTTAGTCATTTTCTTTGATTTGCATTGGAAAGGGGACCCTCTGCCAGACACTTGGTTACATTATATAATTTAATCTGCCATAACCCAGCAAGGGGTATTCATTTTCCCATTTTACAGATGGGTAAACCGAGGCTCAGAGCTACAAACAGACTTGCCCAGGCTCCCCACTGTCATATCAAGTGGTCTCCTATTCAGAAGGAGACCCTGGGAGGAAGAAGAGAGAGAAGATGGCAGCTTCTGAATGCCCACTGCCCTTTGCAGTTGGCACCTCCTGGACCCCCACTCCTTCTAGGCCTTTACCAAATCCTTTGGAAGCTGAATAAGCTCTGCCCACAGGGAGCAGTGCCCAGGGGGGTCCACTCCACAGCATTTGGAGGCAGGGTGTGCTGGGAAGCAGGGTGGGTTTAGGGTCAGACAGTCCTGGCTTTGCCACCTTTAACTTTTTTTTTTTTTTTTCTGAGACAGAGTCTCACTCTGTTGCCCTTGCTGGAGTGCAGTGGTGCAATCTTCCCTCACTGCAACCTCCACCTCCCAGGTTCAAGCGACTCTTGTGCCTCAGTCTCCTAAGTAGCTGGAATTACAGGCATGTGCCACTACTCCCATCTAATTTTTTTTTTTTTTTTGAGACAGAGTCTCTGTCGCCCAGGCTGGAGTGCAGTGGCATGCTCTCAGCTCACTGCAGCCTCTGCCTCCTGGGTTCAAGCGATTCTCCTGTCTCAGCCTCCCAAGTAGCTGGGACTACAGCTGCGCACCACCATGCCCGGCTAATTTCTGTATTTTTAGTGGAGACAGGGTTTCACCATGTTGGCCAGGATAGTCTTGATCTCCTGACCTTGTGATCCGCCTGCCTCTGCCTCCGAAAGTGCTGGGATTACAGGCGTGAGCCACTGTGCCTGGCCATCATAATGCTTTATTTATTCTGTCCTGTGCATCATGGCATGGTTCCTAATTTTTTTGTATTTTTAGTAGAGACGGGGTTTCCCCATGTTGGCCAGGCTGGTCTCGAAATTCTGGCCTCAAGTGATCTGCCCATCTTGGCCTCTCAAAGTGCTGTGATTACAGGCACGTGCCACCGCACCCGGCTTGCCACCTTTAATTTATATGACCCGCAGGTAGGTGTTTGTGCCTCTTGCTTTTGAGACAGAGTCTCACTCTGTCGCCCAGGCTGGAGTGCAGTAGCCCAATCTTGGCTCACTGCAACCTCTGCCTCCCGGGTTCCTGACTTTGGGGACAGAAAGAAGGGCTTGAGCAAAGGTATGGAGGTATGCATATGTGGGTGGAGGTGAGGGGGGAGTGGCCGTCCCACCTATGTGGTTCAGGAAGAGGCTGATGGCTGCTCAGGAGATGGGAGGGAGGCACTGTCTGGGGCTATGTTAGGAACAGATAAGAAGCAACAGGAAGGGCTGGACTGGGGACCCACGGGGAGAGAGGAGGGTCCTAGAGTCATGCTGCCTGGGTTGAGTCCTGTCTCCCCTACTTACTAGCTGTGTGGCTTGAGGTGGGTTACTTAACTTCTTGGAGCCTCCGTTTCCTCTTCTATAAAATGGGAATAACAATATTAACTGCCTCCCAAGGCCGTTGAACGAGTTGAATGTAGGAAATGTGATGTAAATATTAGCCATTGTTATGTGAGATGTTCAGGGGGATAGAGTAACAGGGCTCAATGTGTGGCTGAAGGAGGAGAAAAGAAGGATTTTGAGGTACCTGTGAACTCCAGAGTCCCCATCATTTCTGGGAGAAATGAGCAGTGCCTTCCTCTCTGCCCAACCCTGACCCGCTGTCCACGCACCTCTCCAGGGCCAGAGGAAGCACCTGTGATCTTGATCACTACTCCTGGACGCTGGGTAGAGGGTTAGCCTGCGCATGCTGGGAGAGGCCCTGTCATTTCCTCCACACTCATCCTCAGAGGAGTTGCGGTTGCCTCAAACGATGTCAGGTGATTTTCTTTTTCCTTTTCTCCCCAACTTCTTGGTCTCCTGCCTCCCCCATGTGGCCCTGGGAGACCATCCGACATTTACTGCTGTTATCTGGCAGCTGGGGCTCAGGCAGCAAGTGACGCTTTCAGAGAAATGTCCCTGACACTCCTCTGGGCACCATTCTAGGGCCACCGATGCCCAGCCTGGGATGGGGAAGCCAGGGGCAACCACTTCTATTCCTGACAACAGCAATTGTTGCAGGATAATTCAGGAATCAGAGAGACCGAGGGGTTGAGGAGGATTTATTATTTAGGTGCACTAGCTAAGTCGGATTCACATTTAAAAAGACGGAGCCCTGAACAAAGAGTTAAGTTATATTTTAAGCATTTCACAGGGTGGGGGGAGATCTGTGCAGGGGGAAAGAAATAAAGACAGTTATTTAATTGAGACATGCATTATATTAGTTTTACTTTTAAGGAAAACATGTTTTATGGCTTGAGTGTATCTGTCTAGTGGCCTTGCAGCTGCACAGCTAGAGAAACGGGTCTTCACGATGCCTGGGAAAGGAGGAGCAACAACGCTCACTAGCCACAAAAAAAAAAAAAAACAAGGCAGTTAATTTTCAAGGGACTCCAGCTCTTTTTTTTTTTCAGGGAAAATTGTTTTTTGTTTGTTTGTTTGTTTTAACACAGAGCTGAGTTTCTGCTTACACATTTAAAAATTTCTTTTAATTCCTGTTCTACAATAACAACAACGACCCTGCACACTCCCTGAGAGCGTTCCTCCACTCTCTCGTTTAACCCAGACCCAGCCACAGGGCATATGGCAAACAGCGTTTGTTAAATGAGTGAATAAAAACTACCAGGGATGGGCCCACCACTGTGCTAAGCACTCAACCAACATTTGCACATTTTTTCACATTGAATTCCTATAACCAGCCCATGATGTGAGTATTATCCCCATTTCACAGATGAGGACACTGAGGCTCAGTTGCCCAAGGCCTCTCAGCTAGCCAGCAGCAGGTCCAGGCTTCCTACCTCAGTCTCTGCCACGCCAGAGAGCTCCGTTTCACCATCCCCACCCACACTATTACACACCCACGGAGAGGCTTAGCTAAGAGATGTGGGGTAACAAACTGTGCTGTGAACCAGGAGGCCCAGGGGCTAAACTTACTTCCAGGGCACACTTGCTGTGTGACCTTGAGCAAATCACAGACCCTCTGTAAGTTTCTGTTGCCTCGATGAAGACAGGAAGATGGCTGGCCTAGTTTGCCCCACAATAATTTATCTGTGGTGTGGTCCTGGGGAATTTGCACTTGTACATGGCAAAAAACCCACAGCCATGAGACTGGCACTGCCCACGGCTGCTGGGATCTTCTCTCTCCAGCTGCTCCCCTGGCAGTGGCTGCAGAGGCTGGAGCCTGGAGCCTGGCCCAAACACATGCTCTGTGTCAGTAGAACTGGCTCATCCAGCATCTCCTGACCTGCCCCCCAAACCCCAGAAGGTGCCCCTCTCACCTGCAGACGTCAAGCTGAGTCAAGGTGCCCAGCACACACACGGCATGAGTGGGCTGCTCTGGGGTCACACGGATCAATGTCCCCTGGGCCATTGTCTGGTTAGCTCGTCCCTCTGGCTGTAGGAAGCCCCTGGGCTGGTTCCTTTATACCGCCCAGCGGAGGCCATGAGTCAGCACCTGCGGTCTGTGGCCCAGAGGCTCAACCCCTCCCCACTCAGGTCAGGGGTGTGGGCTCTCAAAATCTCCTCTGCGCTGGGGCTGCCCCTTGGACCTCTAGGTGGGTGTCCATGCTGGTACCAGTGGCAGGGTGGCTCTGTCGTTTCCTGAGAAGGATGGATGGCTCAGAAAGCGTGGGGTGGAGAGTGGGGCTGAGGGGTTGGATCCCAGTCCTACGTGCCCATAGCCCCATCCCTGCCTGGAGGCCCTGAACACTTTGATCTATCCAATCTCACCTATGTCAAATAGGGGTATCAGAAAGGAGAAGGTGGGAAAAGCAAGGAGATTTTAGGTAAGCGATCACAGGCCAGGCTAAACGTTCAAAGACCAACCAGGCTTGGGACAAGTCTCTCCACCTGGGCCACCCACATGACAGCTCACATTCTTGGTATTTCCTCTACGCCAGGCATGTTTTCCTGCACCACATGGAATAGCTCATTAAGACAAACTTGTGAACTAGGTAGTACCATTATCCCCTTATTTCACCCTCATAGTAGCCCCCTGAGGTTGGTGCCATTATTGTACCCATTTTACAGAGGAGAAAATGGAGGTTCCACGGCTCAAGAGTGGTAGGGCCAGAATTGGAAACAAAGGTGTCCAGTTCCAGAGTGTGACATTCATTAGCTGCCTGTCTGTATGACACGTGCTTTCCAGACTGTATCACAGCTACATCTCGCTACAAGACAAGATATAGATGGGCTTATTATTACAATCCATTTTACAGAAGGAAAATTGAGGCTCAAAGAGTAAAAGTGACTAGCTCTTGCCCAAAGTGCCAGAGCTAGCATGCAGTAGAGCTGGGAGGAGATGAGCTTCCTGGGGTGGAAGTTGACGTTCTCTGCATGCTCCAGGATACCTGCCTCTTGCCAGGGCCTCTGGCTGTCAGACCAGACAGTGCAGGTGTGGGCCACGCCTGCCAGGGGGACGCCCATGCGGCCACAGAGCTGTGGTTGCACCTGGGCCGTTGGTACCAGGCACTACCTTTAATAAGGCAATTGGCGGGTGGCAGATGGGTCCCAACAAGGAGCAGTCAGAGGGTGCATGCATGGGGGTCTGGCGTGAACATAGAGCTTTCGGCAGGTTGGATATTTTGTGTTCATTTCTGTTTGCTTGCTTTGGCTTTGAAGCAAAGAATTTGCCTCATTAATTCAGAGCCAGGCTGTGGAATCAAGCAGGCTTTAGTTCAAATCCTGCCTCATGTCAACATCCCCATGGAGTGGGTCCTATCAGGATGCCCATGTGTAGATGGGCCACAAAGACTTAGAGAGATTGAGTGAGACCCCCAAGGTCTCACAAGCCCCACAGTGGGGATCTGAGTTCAGACCACCTTCTCTAGGCTCGAAGCTTATCTTCTGTACCAGCAGATGATGACGTGGCCAGGTCTGACGTTCTGACGCATCTACGTGACTGCCTGCACACAGTAAGTCTTAATAAACCCGATTTCTCTGGCTGACCGCGTGATTAGAACTAGTTTGAGTTTCTAGTTTGAGTTTCTACTGGAAAGTGGCAGGAGGGAGCTGTCCATTGTTAGAGTTGGGAGGGCCCTTAGAGAACACCCAGTCCAGTCCTTGTTCTGCAGAAGGGGAGACCGAGGCACAGAAAGGGGTGGGACCTGCCCACGGTCACGCAGCATATCAGTGAGAGGACTGGCTTCTACCCCAAGTCTTAGGTCTCCTGAGGTTGTTTTCTTCTGTTTCTTCTTTGCTTTCTTATTTTCTTCAGCAGTTTGGGGTTTAAATTTGCTGTGAATGAGCCGCAGAGGACAAGCCCCAAAGCAGTTTTGTTAATTCAACAAATACTTATTGAGTGCCTGCTGATGGCCGGACACTGTTCCAGGCACTGTGGATACGCTGTGAACAAAACGGACAAAAATCCTGCCTTCATAGAGCCTTTTTGTTTGTTTTTGTTGGGAGAGAGACAGCCAGTAAGCAATGAATGCAGTAAGTGAATTCTATCGTATGTTAGTGGGGTAAAAAAAGGAACAATGACAGGATAAGGGCCACTAGGAAAACAGGGCAAGGGGCTAATTGCAATTTCAAGTAGGGTGGCCAGAGAAGGCGACATTTGAGCCAAGACTTGAGTGCCAATGTGGAAAACTGGAGGGAGAATGTTCCAGGTCAAGAGAACAGCCAGTGCAGTCGGTGCAAAGGCCCTGAGGCAGGGACATGCCTGGCGGGTTCAAGAAAGAGTAAAGAGGCCAGTGTGGCTGAAATGCAGTGAGGGAGTGGGAGAGCAGCCCGTGGCAGGGGCGTGATCATAAGGGCCTTTCAGGCATCCTAAGAACTTTGGCCTCTGCTCCAAGTAATGTGGGGAGCCTGGAGTCATTTTGAGCAGAGGAGGAGGACCGCGAACCGACTTGCTTGAACGTGATCACTCGGGCTGTGATGTGAGAACAGACTGTAGGGGATCCGCGAAGAGGCCAGGAGACCTGTGAAGTGGCCACTGCAGACAGGCCGGTGGCAGACGGTGGGCCTCAGGCCAGGGTGGTTGCAGTGGAGGAGGGGAGGATGGGTCAGGTTCTGGACATTTTGTGATGCAATACAGCCAACAGGAGTTGCAGATAGACTGGATGAGGGGTGTTAAGAAAGAGAGAGGGATGGAGGCCGCCACCGCAGTTTGGAGCCTGAGGCCCTGGAGGGATGGAGTTGCTCGCAGCTGGGCAGGGAAGGCTGAGGGAGGGGTGGGGGTGGGCACAGTGCAGATCAGGAGTTTGGTCCTGGCTTTGCCAAGTGTGATTTGGTGTGATGATGCCCTGTAGGACGCTTGAACACATGATTCTGGAGCTTAAGAGACAGGACCAGGCTGGAAAGCATACAACTGTGAGATGTCAACATCTCCAGCTCCCCTAGGGAATAGGTGTGGATGGGGAAGACAGAAGGCCGAGGGATGAGCCCTGGGGTCCTCCACCAGAGACCCAGGGGAGTGATGAGACAGAGGAGAAGCAAAAGAGATTACACGTTATTTGCAATTACACAGGGAGCAACACAAAACTAGGTTTATAACACACACACATGCACACACACACACACTCAGGGAAAACGGCTGCACTTTGGAAGCAAAGCCTCTGTAGAAACACACTGGGTCACTCACAGCAGAACAGGGGCCGTGGACTCTGTGATAGGCAGGGCTGAGGGCAGGAGCTGAGGGCAGTGGAATAAGAGGCCAACAGACATGGGGCTGGTGCATGCCCCACCTGTGCCTGCAGCTCCGGCTGCATCCTGACATGGCTGCTCCCCTACTGATGGACATGGGGGTTGTTTGCAAGTTTTCAGTGTCATAAACCGCGTAGCCATGCATCCCTTGTCCCCGTGTCTGTGGTTATTTGCACGGATGTTGTAGATTCATCTTTGCCCCTCTTTAGTTTTTTAGCAGGACGCTTCATTCTTTTTCCAAGATTTGCCACATCTTGTGTTTAAATGCCCGTCTCCCAACTAGCCTGAGAGTAAGGCCAGTGCCTAGACTTGTCACTCAACACTGGTGGCTTAACACCATGGCTGTTTGTGTTCCCAGCATGCAGCCCAGTACTTAGACAGGATCCTGTGAAGATCCCTGAGAACCTGGCCTGGCTGTTTCTTTTGCCGATGGCATTAACCCTTTCAGAGCCCAAAGGGGACCTTTGGGGTTGGGGAGTGAACTCTCTTGCACATGGTGACTGGCTCAGAACCCAGGCCAGAAACCTGGGAGAAAGAGGCCTCTCTTCCTGTTGAAAGGCAGAATCACCAGCCCAACTCACATAGAGGAAGCAAAGGTGTTCTGGGAGTTGCCCAATACCCTCTAGGCATTTGGGGCCCAGATGGCTGTGGCCACCTGAGCTCCTGTCCCAGAGACTGGCTGGCTAGCCTGCTCCAGGTGATTGCAATGACATCATTTTGGGGAAAAGAATTAGGGTCAGGGGACTCTCCCAGTGGCTCTGAGTCTGGGTATAGTGCAGTGTATTTCTTGCAGCAGATGGCCTAGCTCTTTTGCATTATTCATTCATAAGTACAGTTCATTCCCAGCACTCAGCTGTTCATTCAACAAATATTTATCAAATGCCTCCTAAGTGTCCAGCCCTCGCTTAGAAGCTAACTTAGGCTTTAACATAAATGTAGAAGCACACAGGGTGATAACAGACCACCATCTATTAACGCCTGCTATGTGTTTACCTGTCACCAGGTTCTTGGGCTCTATTATTTCTAATTCTCACCATTAAGTGGGGCAACAGGTACAATCTCATCTCTACAAAAGAGTGAAGTACCAGGTTCAAGGTCACACGGCCTCTAGGAGGGTTTCAAATTTGGCTTTATCCAACATGCTATGCCCTGGTGTATCCCTGACCCATGCCAGGCCCTGACATGCATCATCATTAATCCTCACAGCAACCTTAACATCTCTCCCCATTGTCCCGATGAGGAAACCGAGTCTCAGAGGAGTTAGGTAACCACTCAAGAGTTACACAGAAGTGGTGATACTTGCATTTAATTTTGCACAGCCTGACTCCCGAGCCCCTGCATCCTTGACCACTCTGAGGGCTGCACAGCCGTCCCCAGGCCAGGTCATTTGGCTGATGAGTTCTGAAGTCCCTTCCAACACAAAGAACCCTGGTCTCTCGGCTTCTCTGAATTCATGACTTTCAGCTGAACACTGGAGCAAATCTAGATCATCCAGACTGAAACCAGAAAATCCCTCCTCCTGTGGATCACCTGAAGTCAGGAGCTCGAGACCAGCCTGACCAACATAGTGAAACCCCATCTCTATTAAAAATACAAAAATTAGCTGGGCATGGTGGCGGGCACCTGCAATCCCAGCTACTCGGGAGGCTGAGGCAGGAGAATCACTTGAACCCAGGAGGCAGAGGTTGCAGTGAGCTGAGATCGTTCCATTGCACTCCAGCCTGGCCAACAGAGCAAGACTCCATCTCAAAATAAAAAAATCCCTCCTCCTGCGAAGTGTTCATCCCAGAAACCCCTGCCTGCTGTGTATATTGCAGGGACAGTCTTTTCTCCTCTCTGTTCACACAGCTCTTCCCTGCCCCCAGCATCTCTCCTCTCTCTCCCTTGCAGAATCCTCCTAGGTTCTGGAAGGATTCATGGGCACACAAGGGCAAAATCATGACTCTTAGCATGTGCCAGGCCCTGCACTGGAGCCCATTCACGTGAACAATACACTGTCATTCACAGATGAGCAGCACATTAGGGGCACAGACAGGAGATGGAGCCCAAATCTATCTGCATCGAAAGCCTGCAACCTTCCACGCTGCCACCTTTGAGAAAAGGAAGGGGACCAGTCAGATGAAGGCAAATGTCTCTGCATTCCCTTTCTGCAACTGGCTCCTACCCAACCCTTGACACCAGGTGCTAACGTGTCTTCTCTGGCACCCAGGATTTCTCCTGAGGACCATGACCATGAGAATGTGAGTGACATGAGACCATGGCCTTTGCTTTGCTATCTCCCTAGTGCTTAGGACAGGGCCTGGCACAGAGTAGGTAAACAAGAAATACTGTATTTTACTGAATTTATGACACTATTTTAAGTTACATTCCTTGCTCCAGCATCATCTGTTGAAAAGACTTTTTTGAAACGGAGTCTCGCTCTGTCACCCAGGCTGGAGTGCAGTGGCCAGATCTCAGCTCACTGCAAGCTCTGCCTCCCGGGTTTACGCCATTCTCCTGCCTCAGCCTCGACTAGCCCTGGCGACTACAGGGCGCTCGGCCACCACGCGCCGCCTAGTTTGTTGGCGTGTGTTCCCCGCCCGGTTGTTTTTTTTTTTTTTTTTTTTTTGTATTTTTTAGTAGAGACGGGGTTTCACCGTGTTAGCCAGGATGGTCTCGGCCTCCCAAAGTGCTGGGATTACAGGCTTGAGCCACCGCGCCCGGCCGAAAAGACTTTTTCAACACATTGTAATTGAATTGCTTTTGCATCTTCATCAAAAATTGTACCTGTTGGGCATACATGTGTGGGGCTATTTCCAGGTTCTATATTCAGTTCCATTGATCTGTGCCTGTTCCTCCAACAATGACACTATCTTGATTACTGTAGCTGTATGATAAATCTTAAAATTGGGTAGTATATTAGGCTCTTCCTGCCTTGCTGCAAAGAAATACCTGAGACTGGGTAATTTATAAAGGAAAGAAGTTTCATTGGCTCATGGTCCTGCAGGCTTTACAGGAAACACGGTGCTGGCATCCGCTTGGCTTCTAGTGAAGCCTCAGGGAGCTTTCAGTCATGGTGGAAGGTCAATCTAAGAGCAGACACACTTCACATGACGAAAGCAGGAGCAAGAGAGTGAGCCTGGGGAGGTGCCACACTTTTAAATGACCAGATCTCATGAGAACTCACTATTACAAAGACAGCACCAAGCCATGTGTTGGAGTGATCAGACCCAACACCAGGTCGTGGGGGCGACGAAGTCTGGTAGAGTCAAAGGAATGAGAAAAAGACAGGTTTTTTTGTTTTTGAGAGCGTGTCTTGCTCTGTCGCTCAGGCTGGAGTGCAGTGGCGCGATCTCCACTCACTGCAAGCTCCGCCTCCCGGGTTCACGCCATTCTCCCGCCTCAGCCTCCAGTGTTGCTGGGACTACAGGTGCCCGCCACTGCGCCCAGCTAATTTTTTTTGTATTTTTGGTAGAGATGAGGTTTCACCATGTTAGCCAGGGTAGTCTTTATCTCCTGACCTCGTGATCCACCTGTCTCGGCCTCCCAAAGTGCTGGGATTACAGGCGTGAGCTACTGCGCCCGGCCGAAAAAGACAGTTTTGAGAGAGAAAGTGAGACCAGGGTGGCTGTTACCAGTGTGAAGGCTGTGTAGGCCCCCGAGCTCTGGGAACTCACGCTATTTACTGGTGCTCAAACAGGTGGTGAGGATGTGGGGGTTGAAAGGAAACAGCGTATCAAGTCAATGGGAAACATATGGCTGCTTGAGATAATGGGAGTGCTAGAAGCAAGGAGCCAGCAAGTCTAGCAGACAAACAAGACCTGCCTCAGCTTCTCTCCCAACACTCAGCTTTTCTCCCAACATGCCCTCCTTCTGTTTTGTAAAAACCACCACAGCTATCATTATTAGCATAAGTTGGTTTCTCTTTTTTAAATTAAGGCAATTGCAGGCTGTACAGCCCTTAATTGCTTGTTGGTGATCCAGCTTCATTTTTCTTAGCCCTTATTCAAAATGGAGTCACTCTGGTTTGAATGCTTCCCACTTATCTCCCCTTTCCCTTTTACAAGAGGACCCTTAATTCTAGGTCTTGCAGAAGGTTGAAGGTCCATCTTCTGTAACTTCTTCATGCTGAATAGGGGTGATGATACTCCTGCCTACCTATTAGTGTCTCTTGTATTCAGGGTAGAGAGTTCAGTCAGAAAGCACTAGTCCATTAAGCATCTATAGGTAAAACCTTGACACTCCAGCAGTTTCTCAACATGGCTCGTACTGAGGGAACCCGATCTATGGTTGGGATCCATGGCCCCTTCCAGTCTCCTGTTCCATGGTCGTACACATCTTGAGGGCACCTGCATGGTTTATCTCCTGCAAAAACACAAGCATACCCTCACCCCCACGTTAGTAAATCTACTGAAATGAACCAAAAACTTTTGTGGCTGTAGCCAGGAGACATGCCATTGCTGAAGCATTTGTAACTCAGCTTCAGCCTCTTTGGTTAATTACCTCGGGGTTAAACTTACCATTGATAACGAGAAGCAGGCCCCTTCTAACAGAAGGCACAGAGAAAGCAAATTGAGGCTTAAAAGCAATCCGTAAACCTTCAATTTGCACTGTACAGGTGGGTCCACTAGATACTGTGGCTCATGATAGATCTTCAGATGTTTGGTGGACACTCAGTCACCTGATTGTCACCTGGAGAGACACAAGCAAATTCTCTTCCCCATATTCTTTCCTGTTTCCCAGCTTTTTGTATGTGCATCCCTCCACTGTATATCTTGTCCAGCCTTTTTATTTTCCTTTTTCAGCGGCCATTGCTCCACCCAAACCAGNATCTCCTGCAAAACACAAGCATACCCTCACCCCACGTTAGTAAATCTACTGAAATGAACCAAAACTTTTGTGGCTGTAGCCAGGAGACATGCCATTGCTGAAGCATTTGTAACTCAGCTTCAGCCTCTTTGGTTAATTACCTCGGGGTTAAACTTACCATTGATAACGAGAAGCAGGCCCCTTCTAACAGAAGGCACAGAGAAAGCAAATTGAGGCTTAAAAGCAATCCGTAAACCTTCAATTTGCACTGTACAGGTGGGTCCACTAGATACTGTGGCTCATGATAGATCTTCAGATGTTTGGTGGACACTCAGTCACCTGATTGTCACCTGGAGAGACACAAGCAAATTCTCTTCCCCATATTCTTTCCTGTTTCCCAGCTTTTGTATGTGCATCCCTCCACTGTATATCTTGTCCAGCCTTTTTATTTTCCTTTTTCAGCGGCCATTGCTCCACCCAAACCAGTTTGGCAGTTAGCCAAACAAGAGGAACAGGAGCCGGATGCTCAACAATGGCCATTCCTAAAAATGACACCCCAATCCAGTCCGATCTGTTTGCCCTTGTAATTCTAAAGGTTCTGATTGGCCATTTTTATCTTTTCCTAGTCCTTTTCCCGGGCAATGTCCCATATTTCTCATCATTTGTCTACTATTATTACTATATTGATCCATAGGAATAGGTATTTCAGCATCCCATTGTTGCAATTAAGTCTCTATCCCATAAATTGACAGGATTAGATGTAATGATAGGCTGAAATGTCCCTTCCTGACCATCCAGTCCTTGACGTGGTAAAATCAAGGAACTCAAAAACTTCTGAGGCAGCGCCTACTCCAACAATACCAATGGATGCCTTTTGCTTAAGCCAGTGCCAGGGCCATTGATTTATAGCAATAATAGAGACATCAGCTCCAATATCTACTAGTCCTTCAAAATCTTTTCCCTGAATAGTTACTGTGCAAATAGGTCTTTTGATTAACCCAATACACAGCTTTTCCTGCTGGATTAGTATTACCAAAGGCTCCTGTTCTTTTCACTGTGCTGCTTCCTAGTTTTATGTAAGGTAACAGCAACAACTGAGCAATTCTTTCTCCTGGGGAGGCAGAACACGGAGTCAAGGAATTAATAACTAATTGAATCTTTCCAGTATAACCAGAGTCAATTATTCCTGTATGTACAGTAACATTTTTAAAATTTAGACTAGACCTTCTAAGTAATAGACCCACTGTTCCTGAGGGTAAGGGTCCCCTAACTGCCACGGAGACCTTCTTTGGTGGCTCCCCAGGAAGTATGAACTAAAAGATGAGTTACATAGATGCTTACAAAATACAACTGGACATTTTCCATTATTTTGGGATAAACCAAAATAAATTTTAAAGTTTCATTTGGAGATTTCAAAGCTGAAAATGCTTTCAGCAAATTCTTAGACCTTAAGAAAGTGCCGTAGATCTTAAGTATATACTGTCCATTGTTGAGAAAATCACTTGCCTTTTGATCTAAAATTTGAACACTTGAATTTAATAGGTTTTTCTTCTGGAAAAGTTCTTTGGCATTCAAGTAAAATCAATACTTTCAGAGTAGTGACTTGCGTCACACTGGAGTGACTGCTTTAATTTCTAAATCATCAATTAGTGTAACCCAGGGATACTGATGGCCTTGATACATAATTTAATCTTGTCATTATAGCGTGTGGAAATCAGGCCTTTGTGGGGGCATCTGACCCCATTTCTTTTTACCACAATGGTTCCTGCTACAATGTCATTGTAGCTGTTCAATTATGTTGAAAAAAACAGCAGTGTGATGAAAGCAGAGAAAAAAGAAGCAATCAAAAAAGTTTTGATCATAGCTCGTATAGTGGACGTTGTAATGCTGACATTTGAGGAAGGAATCACTGAAACCCGACTTAGTGCAGTAAGCACTGATGTATCTATCACATGTCAAACTTGAAGTCCCACCAGGAACTTCCCTGGGGTAGCTCCAACTGCTCCCCAAATGCAAATTATCTCATAAAAACAAACTAATAATCTGTATATAAGAGACACAACCATAATTTTCTGCAAGTTTTCCATTGATGTCTTCATCTGTTTTTTCCATTATATAATGCATAGCAAACTTAAGAGATATCCTTTATCCCACTGAGGCACATAATGCTTAAGACAATGGTTGCTTTTACAAAAAGAGAATAAAGAAATCCACCATCTCTGCCATAAATCTGTGGGTCAAGGATGGAATAACATATTCTCTGCCTTCCTGTTGCCCCGTCTCACTTGGGCTTCGCAAAGGGGCTGCAGATCCTACCTTCGTCACTGGAATGGCTCGGACCTACGCCTGCACCTGAGGAGCCTGGGGTCTCAGGTCGGCAACTGGAGCAGGGGTGCTGATGCCAGCAGCCGTCCCCGGGTCAGACCCCGAGGCCCGAGGGACTGCAGCGCCGCCCGAAGGGAAACTCTGGGAGGGCCGTTGGAGGCTGCAATAGGCGGGGAAGGCAGCCAGGCTGCTGCGCCAGGTGAGTTAGCCGCAGCAGGACTGCCACAGCCACTTGTGCACTTGCTGGCGCTCAGCTGCGCCGGTCTCTCCCACGGCGCGGCGGCTTTGGGCCCTTCGCCGCCCCGCCTGCTCCTGCAGCCCGGCACCGGAGCTGGAGGCTGCCTCCCTGCGCCTCCCGAGCTCGCGGGGCCGCTCCGACGTGTCAGCAGCAGCGGCTGGAGAGGCCTGCGGCCTTGGGCCAGCCTGGGGGCTGCCGTGGGGCCATGGGATGGCCGCGGCAGAAGGCCCTGCAGCGAAGGGACGGGCTCCTGGTCCCCTCTGCCCTCCCCGCGCCCGGGAGGGTGGCCTTGGGCCCCCTCTCCCCCAACCATCGTCACCCCAGCAGCACCCCCCTCCCCCCCGCGGCACCTGTCACTGCTCCATCTTTATATGCCCTTTTAAAATCTCTTCCAATTCTCACCCATTCATCCAACTCTATAGTCCCCTGTTTCAGGAACCATGGTTAAAACTGCTTTACCATACTAAAAAAGTGATAGCAAACTCTTGAGTACTTTTACTCCCCCACTTCATAACAAATGCTTTAAAAAACTTAAATAAGCAGAATGTCTGCTTTCACTTTGTCTCATTGTTACCCTGGTTCTTCCAAGCGCTCAGCTTTCCCGGGGAGGTTCTTTTAGACGTCCTTGGAGTCCTTTGACAATGTATCCTCTGCTTTCGCACACTCTGGCGTTCCTTCACCGGGGTCTTTGTCGTCCCATATTGGGTGCCAGGAACGTTTGGGGTGATCAGACCCAATACCAGGTTGTGGGGGCGATGAAGTCCCCCAGAGTCAGAGTAATGAGAAAAGACAGTTGAGAGAGAAAGTGGGACCGGGGCCGTCGCGAGTGTGGAAGCTGCAAGGCCCCCAGCTCTGGGAGCCCATGCTATTTACTGGTGCTCAAACAAACAGGTGGTGAGGATGTGGGGGTTGAAAGAAAACAATGTATCAGGTGAATGAGAAACACATGACTTCTTGAAATAATGGGAGTGCTGGAAGCAAGGAGCCCGTAAGTCTAGCAGACATGCAAGCCCTGCCTCAGCTTCTCTCCCAACACAGCTTTTCTCCCAACACCATGAGGGAGCTGCTCCCATGATCCAAACACCTCTCACCAGGCCCCACATCCAGCATTGGGGATTACAGTTCAACAGGAGATTTGGGCAGGGACAAATATCCAAACTATATCTATAGACAAATTGCTTCTACTTTATTCTTCTTCAAAATTGTCTTAGCTATTATAGTTCCTTTGGCTTTCCATATAATGCTAGAATAAACCTGCCTGTATCTTCAAAAACATCTTGCTAAGATTTTGATAGCAATTGCATTAAATCTATATATCAATTTGAGGAAGATTGACGTCTTTCCTATGTTGAGTCTTTCAATTCATGAACATGGTATGTGTCTCTATTCAGATGCTTCTTAGATTTCTTTCATCAGTCTTTTGTAGCTTTCAGCATATAAATCTCTTACATGTTTTGTTAGATTTAGACCTAACAATTTTTTTGGAGTGATTATAAACAGTATTGTATTTTTAATTTCTTTCTTTCTTTTTTTTTTTTATTTTTGAGAAGGACTCTTGTTGCCCAGGCTGGAGTGCAGTAGTGTGATCTTGGCTCACTGCAACCTCTGCCTTCTGGGTTCAAGTGATTCTCCTGCCTCAGCCTCCTGAGTAGCTGGGATTACAGGCACTCGCCACCATACCCAGCTAATTTTTTTTTTTTTTTTTTTTTTGAGACAGAGTTTCACTCTTGTTGCCCGAGTTGGATTGCAATGGCGTGATCTTGGCTCACTGCAGCGTCCACCTCCCAGGTTCAAGCAATTCTCCTGCCTTAGCCTCCCAAGTAGCTGGGATTACAGGCACCTGCCACCACACATGGCTAATTTTTGTAGTTTTAGTAGAGACAGGGTTTCACCATGTTGGCCGCCAGGGATTTTAATGGGAATTTAGACCCAAGCTGGCTCAATGTCCAAGACTTTTCCTCCACCACTGGGCAGTTGGATGTGAAGAGCCCATAGCAACCATGTGAGAGAGGCTTTCTTGGTGCTGGTGACAACTGGTATCTGGTCCAGCCAGTGGAGAATAGGCTCAGAATCTGCTTCCCTCCCTGGTGAGAGGAGGCTTCCCCAGCTTGGCAGAGACTAAGTCAAAGGATAAATTTCTTCTATTTTGGGGGGAAACAACCAGCTCATTATTTGGGAGTTTGAAGAAGACATCTCTCCCTGACAATGTTCAAGGATCTTACCCTACCCACTGGAGGAGACTCAAAATGCCACCAGCTTTGGAACTTTGCTTCCTATTGATGGAAACCTCACAAAGGAGACCTCATATTTTGCAGGGTAGAATTAGTGAGTTCCATAGTTTCCTTTTAAAAGTTTAGAAACCATTTCCCCTCCTTACTATAAATGGATGATAAGAAAATGGTGGTAGAGGGGATATGAGTTGAAGGGAATACAAAATAAAATATTACCTGGTTTCAATCAAATAGTCATTTCCAGCACATAATTTTATTTCTTCCATTTTTAACAGAATTTTTGATTTCATATCTTACAGATTATGTATTTTTTATTTTTTTTGGAGACAGAGTCTTGCTCTGTCGCCCAGGCTGTAGTGCAGTGGCACAATCTTGGCTCACTGCAACCTCTGCCTCCCGGGTTCAAGCTATTCTACTGCCTCAACCTCCCAAATAGCTGGGATTACAGATGCCCATCACCATGCCTGGCTAATTGTTGTATTTTTAGTAGAGACGAGGTTTTACCATGTTGGCCAGGCTGGTCTCGAACCCCTGATCTAAGGTGATCCACCCACTTCGGCCTCCCAAAGTGCTGGGATTACAGGTGCAAGCCAGCAATTAGTGTTTCAAAACTATTATTAATAGTAGCAATACTGATTTATTTTTTCCAGCTTTCTTGAGGTATGATTGGCAAATAAAAATTATATACATTTAAAGTGTATGAGGCCGTGCAAGGTGGCTCACACCTGTAATCCCAGCACTTTGGGAAGCTGAGGTGGGTGGATCAACTGAGGTCAGGAGTTTGAGACCAACCTGGCCAACATGGTGAAACCCCATCTCTACTAAAAATACAAAAATTAGCCCGGTGTGGTGGCATGCACTTGTAATCCCAGCTATTCAGGAGGCTGAGGAAGGAGAATCCCTTGAACCTGGGAGGTGGAGGTTGCAGTGAGCCGAGATCGCACCACTGCACTCCAGCCTGGGAGACAGAGTAAGACTCCACCTCAGAAAAAATGAATAAATAAAAAAAGTGTATGTTTTGTTATACACACGCATTGTGAAATAATTATTACAATCAAGATGACATATCCATCACCTCACATAGTTACGTGTGTTAGTGTGTGTGTGTGAATACCTGAGATCTAATCTCTTAACAAATTTCAAGTATAAGATACGTTATTATTAACCATAGTCACCATGCTATATATTAGCTTTCCAGAATTTTTGCATCTTGTAATGGAAAGTTTTACCTTTTGACTAACATCTCCCATCTTCTCCTACCCCCATCCCCGGTAACCACCATTCTCGTCTCTGTTGCTGAGTTCAACTTTTTAAAGATGCCAGTTATAAGTGAGAATGTGCACACACACACACAAAATGTGTTTTTATGTGCCTAGCTTATTTCACCTGGATAATGTCCTTCCAGTTTCATCCATGTTGTCTCAAATGGCAAGGTTTTCCTCTTTTTTCAAAGGCTGAATAATATTCCTCTGGGTGTGTGTGTCGTGTGTGTGTATCACATTTTCTTTATCCAATCATCTGTTGATAGACACTTAGGTTATTTCCATGTCTTGGCTACTTTTTTTTTTTTTTGAGATGGAGTCTCGCACTGTCACCCTGGCTGGAGTGCAATGGTGAGATTTCGACTCACTGCAACCTCTGCTTCCACACCTGGCTAATTTTTGTATTTTTAGTAGAGATGGGGTTTCACTATGTTGGCCAGGATGGTCTCGAACTCCTAACCTCAAGTGATCTGCCCGCCCAGACCTCCCAAAGTGCTGGGATTACAGGCATGAGCCACCACACTTGACCTTCCCTCTTTTCCATACTTTAAAACTTAAAAGATGCAGTCAAAGCAAATCATGCCTAATCTAATCAATTTCCATAAGTAATGATTACTACAACCACCATCACTTAGACCACTTCTACTTTCTTGTTTAGCTCTTTGTCATTTCATGGATGATTTTCTTTTGTAGTCATATTTTTTCACTTAACATAAAAGGTATTTGTCACACTACCATAAAGACCTCAGAGGTTTCATATATTGCATCAGATGGAGGTACCGCAATTTTCCTACTCATTCCCACAGGTTTCTAACATTTTGACCAGCTCGATTCTGATTTTTCGCTATTAAGAATCCCTAGGCCGGGCGCGATGGCTCAAGCCTGTAATCCCAGCACTTTGGGAGGCCGAGACGGGCGGATCACGAGGTCAGGAGAATCGAGACCATCCTGGTCTAAGCATGGGAAACCCTGTCTTACTAAAAAATACAAAAAAATTAGCCGGGCGAGGTGGTGGGCGCCTGTTAGTCCAGCTACTCGGAGGCTGATGGCGGGGAGGAGAATGGCGTGAACCCGGGAGGCGGAGCTTTGCAGTGAGCGAGCTGAGATCCGGCCACTGCACTCCAGCCTGGGCGGCAGAGCAAGAGCAAGACTCCGTCTCAAAAAAAAAAAAAAAAAAAAGGAATCCCTAATAAATATTTGTGTCTGATTAGAGTTACTTCTTTGTTTGTTTTCCTAGAGATTGCACTCCTGATATTTGAAACTCTTTTCCAAAGGATGATATCAAACCCCACCTCTATATTTAACACTCAGGGCTGCTCACTTCACCCTGGCCTGTCCAGAAACTTTCTCTTTTGTTTCTGTTTCTGCTATTTTGATTGTGGTATTTTATGTTCATTTACTGCCTAATGAGATTAACAAATGTTCCTGGTATTTGTTATCAAGTTGTTGATGTTGTAGTTACTCTTGTTATATTAGAGCAATATTGGTCAGGAGAGATGTTGGCAGGGCTGGAGCAGTGGTGAGGGGCTAGAAGTGGGAGATGGTTAGTGCCAAAGCTGGGAAACTGGAGCGCTGCAGTTTGCAACCTCACAAATTCATCACTTTACTTTTTCTGAGTAGGACTGTGATTGTATCCATCCAACGGCAAATTGAAGGTTGAACCTGGAGCTGTGTTCACGTAACGTTGCAATAAAACTTGTACCTTGGGCTGGTTTAAAATAACTCTGATGCCTCACATTCTCCTCTGTCAGGCTTGAGTGATTCTCTTTTCCAAAATTTATTTGTTCTGTGATTCACACCCAGCAGAAGTCATGAGGTAGGGCTGGATCATGCTGTCCCAAGGGTGTTGGCAGAGCTGCCTGTTTAGTTGGTGGTTAGTTCTTCTCTTCCCAGGTGCCCCAGACTTCACCAAGCTTTCCTTCTTGCTAAGCAGAGTTGCCCAGGCATCTTCAGCTGCCTTTAGAATGGTTTAGAATGAACATGCCTCTTGGTCCTATAGTCTGGGACCCAGAAGCCATGATGGAGAAGAGTTAGGCATGGGGTTGCTATATCTCCTCTTATGTTAGTGCTCTCATCCTATTTTTCACTAATCAGGCCCTCAAATGGCTGTAACATACTATTTGTGCACCCCTCCTCCATTCAATTTCTTTGACACTCATGTGCCAGGCCCTCTTTCCAGGTCTCAAGAAATTCAGGCCTCAATTTTTCTGGAATGTTCTGATTTCAGATATGCTGCCCCCAAATAATATTTCCTCAGGTACCTTTATGCAGAGAATGGTAGGGTCCTAATGTTCTTGTTCCCAGCCAGTGACATTGACTATGGTGTGCTGAGCCCTCTGCAGGCTTCAGGCTGAGCTGCTGACATGCACCATCTCATGTAATTCTTTTTTCTTTTTTAAGAGATGGAGTCTCGCTCTGTCGCCCAAGCTGGAGTGCAGTGGCGTGATCTCGGCTCACTGCAGCCTCCGCCTCCTGGGTTCCAGCGATTCTCCTGCCTCAACCTCCTTGGTAGCTGGGATTACAGGCACATGCCACCATGCCTGGCTAACTTTTGGATTTTTAGTAAAGACAGGGTTTTGTCATGTTGGCCAGGCTGGTCTCGAACTCCTGACCTCAGGTGATCCGCCCACCTTGGCCTCCCAGAGTGCTGGGATTACAGGCGTGAGCCACCGCACTCGGCCTCACGTAATTCTTATTTCAACCCCATGAGGAAGTCATTATTGACCCCATTTTGTAGGCAAGGAAACAGGCTCAGAGAAGAGGAATGACTCAACCAAGATCGTACAACTGTTAGCAAAAGAAATCAGGACTTGAATCCAGATCTAGCTGATTGCAAAGCCTTAACCACAGGTTTTGCTGGCCAAATACAGGGGGAGATAAAAGATCCCAGACCCTCTGATCTTCTGGTTTAGATTCATTCAATAGACACCTGCTAAGCACCCCTCTGCTGAGCACCCCTCTGTCCTAGGCACTGGGGACACACAGAAACAGAACCAATGGAACATATAGATGTACAGATATAGATGTAGATACATCTATATCTGTATGTTTGTATATATGGAGTGGGGGAGAGAGAATTCAAGGAATTGGCTCAGCTCACATGATTGTAGAGGCTGGCAAATCCAAAATCTGTTAAGTAGGCCAGCAGGCTGGAGACCAGGGAAGAGCTGATACTGCAGCTCAAGCCAACAGGCATAGAACTCCAAATCCCTCTTCCTTGCGGGGGTGTCAGTCTTTTTTCTCTGGAGGCTTTCAGCCAATTGGACGAGGCCCACCACAAACGAAAGTCATCTGCTTTACTAGAAGTCTATTGATTTAAATGTGAATCTCAACCAAAACACACCTTCACAGCGACATCCAGACTGGTGTTTGACCAAACATCTGTGAGCTGGTGGTCTGGCCAAGTTGACACAAAAAAATTAACCAGCACCAAACACATAGGTTAAGGCAGGGTTCCTAATCCTATGGGGTGATTTAGCCTTTTGAACATTTAAAGGAAGCAGACAAGATGCCCTTTGCTTTCCTTTTTTTGCATGTGGGGAAAATGAGGCTCAGGTAGAAGCTGTAACTTGCCTTAAGCTACAGGCAAGTGGATGCAGAATGAAGGCAGGGGCTTCCTCTTCTGACTTCAGTTAGCGTTCTTCATCTTCTGGGAGGTTCTTAGTTTGGGCTCCCCCAGAAGGCAATTCTGAGACTAGGATTTGTGTGCAAGTGGCTTATTTGGGAGGTGCAGGATACACAGGTAGAGTGGGAAAATGAGTCAGGGAAGGAAAGAAGCGAATAAAGGGTCTGTTAATGAGCTGATTACCACCTGTGGGTAACTGAAGATCACCCGCCTGAGGAGTGCTAGAAGTAGGGTGAAGCCCATGCCTCAGAGTTAGCCCAAGGAGCAAGGGAGCTGGGGCATTTATACTCCCACTCCCTTCTGCAATTGGCTGAGGGCTGCTCCAGGTGGTATTAGTTCCCCGGCCCTTTGGTCAACAGGCTCCAGTGGTCAGAGAAGGCCTCAGGCAAACAGTGCAGGTGCTGGCACTTGGAGTCCAGGTCTCTTTGAGCTGAAGGAGGGGTTGTAGGAGGAGTGGGTGGGCACACATGGCATCTTCTACAGGCTAGAGGAGGGTTAACACTCCTTCCGGCAGCAGAAGACAGCTGGGAACACACTCTCCTGAAAGACAGATGGAATTTTCGGTGTACAGTTGGACGGATTTATGGACCCATGGACCCCACCTGGGGACCCAAGTTTAAGATTCTTGACTTGAATCTTCCTCTGGCGACTGGTCCTTCCTCTTTCCCCCATGCCCATGTACCTGTGCTCCCCAGGAAATAGGCAAGACTTCATTGACACAGCTGCCACCCACCCACATGTGCCCAGGGACTTTTCCAGAGAGGCGGCTCAGTGATGGCATCCTGGTGTGGTCCGCCACTGTGCAACACCCTGCTCTTCCCTAAGCTTCCAGCAGCTGGCCCCCTGCCAGCCCACCCCCAGTGCCCCCACCGTGGGTTACTCAGTCCTCTGCAATCTGCCTGCTGGAGGCCAGACCTCCTCTTTGTCCCGTCAGTGTGAACAGTGTGGAGTAACTGGATTAATTTCACATACATATGCATTCATGATTGCCTTTGTATCTGTGTGCAGCTTCTAAAATTGCAAAATATACATCTGGAGGAGTGTGTAAACATATGTGCATTTATGGGATAATACTAAACTGAATACCAAGTAACCACCACCAAGGTTAAGAAATAGAAAGTCTTCAGTATGCTTTTTTTTTTTTTTTGGGACATAGTCTTGCTCTGTCACCCAGGCTGGAGTGCAGTGGTGTGATCTCAGCTCACTGCAAGCTCTGCCTCCTGGGTTCACACCATTCTCCTGCCTCAGCCTCCCGAGTAGCTGGGACTACAGGTGCCCCCCCCCCCCCCTGGCTGTTTTTTTTTTTTTTTTTTTTTTTTTTTTTGCATTTTTTAGTAGAGACAGGGTTTCACCATGTTAGCCAGGATGGTCTCTATCTCCTGACCTCATAATCTGCCCGCCTCTGCCTCCCAAAGTGCTGGGATTACAGGAGTGAGCCACCTTTGGGGACATCTCCCTGACTACATCCTCCCACCCCCAGAACTAACAGTTACGCTGACTTTTGTGGTCATCATTCCCTTGCATTTATGGTTTGTACTTTATTGTTGTTTTTGTTGTTTTAGAGACAGGGTCTTTCTCTGTCGCCCAGGCTGGAGGGCAGTAGTAGCGCAATCACGGCTCACTGCAGCCTTGCACTCCTGGACTCATCCTCCCAACTCAGCCTCTTGAGTAGCTGGGACTACAGGCACACATCATCATGACTGATGATTTATTTTATTTTATTCTTTTTTTTTTTTTTTTGGTTGAGACGGAGTCTCGCTCTGTTGCCCAGGCTGGAGTGCAGTGGCTGGATCTCAGCTCACTGCAAGCTCCGCCTCCCGGGTTTACGCCATTCTCCTGCCTCAGCCTCCCAAGTAGCTGGGACTACAGGCGCCCGCCACCTCGCCCGGCTAGTTTTTTGTATTTTT
>NW_016814761.1:363175-372070 GCF_001698545.2 Rhinopithecus bieti | reverse complement strand
TTTTTTTTTTTTTTTTTTTTTTTTTTTTTGGTTGAGACGGAGTCTCGCTCTGTTGCCCAGGCTGGAGTGCAGTGGCTGGATCTCAGCTCACTGCAAGCTCCGCCTCCCGGGTTTACGCCATTCTCCTGCCTCAGCCTCCCAAGTAGCTGGGACTACAGGCGCCCGCCACCTCGCCCGGCTAGTTTTTTGTATTTTTTTTAGTAGAGACGGGGTTTCACTGTGTTAGCCAGGATGGTCTCGATCTCCTGACCTCGTGATCTGCCCGTCTCGGCCTCCCAGAGTGCTGGGATTACAGGCTTGAGCCACCATGCTCGGCCTATTTTATTTTATTCTTTGTAGAGACAGGTTCCCACTATGTTGCCCACACTGGCCTCAAACTCCTATTTCAAGTGACCCTCCCGCGTTGGCCTCCCAAAGTGCTGACATTGTGGGTCAAGTGCATTGGTTACTGTTTAGTTTTGCCTGTTTTTGTCTTTATGTGAATGAAAGCATACTTTATTCCTTTGTGACTTGCTTCTTTCACTCAACATGGTGTTTGTGAAATTCATCCATGTTGATGTATGTTGGAGGCTGAAGGAGTAAGGGTCATGATCAACTCAGTATACCACTGGAGGCTATATGAGTAAACAGCAAGCTGTGCTCATGAAAGCAGAATGTTGGCAAACTGACAAACTGCGTCTGCCACCCAGAAGGACTGCCAAGGGCAGTCACGACCCAGGCACAAGTGTTTCTTGTTATAAGGTGTAATTGAAGCCTGTTAGTAATAATGTGAACCTGTGATCAATTAAGCAGCTGACCAATCGTTGCCTCCTCCTCCCGCAGGGAGCTCTCTTCTTCCTGCCTGGTTCCCCTTCCTTTATAGTAGTTTCTTTTGTCTTAAGTTTTCTTTTTTTTTTTTTTTTTTTTTTTTTTTTTTTTTGAGACGGAGTCTCGCTCTGTCGCCCAGGCTGGAGTGCAGTGGCCAGATCTCAGCTCACTGCAAGCTCCGCCTCCCGGGTTTACGCCATTCTCCTGCCTCAGCCTCCCGAGTAGCTGGGACTACAGGCGCCGCCACCTCGCCCGGCTAGTTTTTTGTATTTTTTAGTAGAGACGGGGTTTCACCGGGTTAGCCAGGATGGTCTCGATCTCCTGACCTCGTGATCCGCCCGTCTCGGCCTCCCAAAGTGCTGGGATTACAGGCTTGAGCCACCGCGCCCGGCCTTAAGTTTTCGTTTTTACGTTCATCCCTTCATTCGGTCTGGTGATGGTCTCAAGCAGTAACAGTGGCTGTCAGCCACAGATGTGTGAGTCATAAATTGTTCATCTTTACCACTCTCTAATATTCCGTTGTATGAATAGACCACTATTTAGTTATTTGTTCTACTGGTGAAGGGCACTGTTTCTAGTTTTTGGATAACATGACCAATGTTGCTGTGGATATTCATGTCTCCTGAGGCAGAACAAGGGTTTCTCTAAGTATTACCTAGGAGTCGAATTTCTCGCATTGGGTGTAGGCATTTTCAACTTCAATGAGTAGCACAAACTGGTTTTCAGGGCTGGTACCAATTTCATTCCCATCAGCAGTTGTGAGGGGTCTAGCTCCTCCACATCCTTGCCACCAGTTCTATTTTGTATATTTATTTTTTTCCTAAGTGGTGAGCATGTAATAGTGTGCCACTGAGGTTTTAATTTGAATTTCCCTGATAACTAATAAGGTTGAATACCTTTTCTGTTGGATTGTTTATCTTCTTTTTCTCATGTTTGTTGAATGGTAGGAGCATTGTTTGTACATCTTAGATACTGGTTCACAAAGAACAAAATGATAAAAAGGAAAGAATGATAAATTTAACTATTTTAATATATTATTAATGCATGTAATATAATTAATAAAAGTAAGAGCTTCTGGTTTTTGAAAGAGTAGAAATAACTCTGGTTAACAGAGTAGAAATATAAACCACAAACTAGGAGAAAATGTATTTGTTACACATGCAAACGATGACTGATGAGTATATAGGATTAATAAACAACTTCTATCATTCAATAATAAAATGTCTTGCCCTCTCTTTTGTGTAATTGGTCTATTTGTCTCTGCATAAGTTCCATATTGTCTTAATTACTGTGGCTTTATAATAAGTCTTGATGTCTGGTAGAGCAAGTTCTCTTATCTTTTCATCTTCAAGGGTGACTTAGTTATTCTTGGCTCTTTGCACTTCTATATAAATTTTAGAATCACCTTATAAATGTCCTTCCCTTCCTGTCCAGTCCCTCCCCTTCCGGTCCAGTGCCTCGCCCCGCCTTGCCCCGCCTCGCCTCTCTCTGCCCCCCTCCCCTCCCCTCCCTTCCCCTCTCACATGTGCACATACACATACATACACCCTGTAGAGATTCTGATTGGATTTACACTGATTTGTAGGTCTTGCAGGGAATTGACATCTTTTTAATATTGAGCCTTTCAATCTATGAACATGGCGTATCTCTCCTTTAATTAGATCTCCGCTAATGGTTTTTCAATACAGTTGTATAGTATGCTCCATAAGGTTTTTGCACATCTTTTGTTAGCTATGCTGTTTTTTACTTTTGATGCTATTATAAATGGTATATTTCAAATATGCCATTTTCTATTTCTTTTTAGTATATAGAAATGTAGTTGGGCCAGGTGTGGTGACTCATACCTGTAATCCCAGTACTGTGGGAGGCCAAAGCGGGAGGATTGCTTGAGGCCAGGAGTTTGCAATCAGCTGGGGCAACATGTGAGATCCTGTCTCTACAAAAAAAAAAAAACAACAACAACAACAACAAACATTAGCCAGGCATGGGGTCACATACCTGTAGTCCCAGCTACTTGGGAGACTTAGGTGGGGGAACTGCTTGAGCCCAGGAGGTCGAGGCTGCAGTATATTGTGACTGAGCCATTACATTCCAGCCTAGGCGACAAAACAAGACCCTGTCCCACAAGAAAAAAAAATACAATTGATTTTTGTATATTGGTTTTATAGTGACAGCCTCGCTAAACTTCTTATGAATTCTTCTACTTTGTAGATTCTTTTGGATTTTCTGCATATATGATAATTCCTTTCTAATCTTATAACTCAATGGCAAGAACCTTCTGTTCAATGCTGATGAACAGTTATGATAATGGGTATTCTTATTCTGATCCTAGAAGGAATGGTTTCAATACTTTATCATTAAGAATAATTTTTGATGTGAGTTTCTTATAGATCAGCAGTTCTCAAACTTCAGTGGCACTAGAATTACCTGAAGGGCTTTATTGAAACACAGACTGCTGCTCCCCCAGCCTCCAGAGTTTCTGATTCAGAAGGTCTGGGTGGGCCTGAGGACTTCCATTTTGGACAGGCTCCCTGGTAATGCTGATAAGGCTAATGCTGGTCTGGGGACCACACTTTGAGAATCACTATTGTAGCTTTTTTTTTTTTTTTTTTTTTTTTTTTTTTTGAGATAGAATCTTGCTATGTCACCCAGGCTGCAGTGCAGTGGCGTGATCTCGGCTCACTGCAACTTCTGCCTCTTGAGTTCAAGCAATCTTCCTGTCTCAGCCTCCTGAGTAGCTGGGATTACAGGCACGCGCCATCATGCCCCACTGATTTTTGTATTTTTAGTAGAGATGGGGTTTCACCACGTTGCCCGGGCTGGTCTTAAACTCCTGACCTCAAATGATCCGCCCACCTCAACCTCCCAAATTGCTGGGATTACAGGAGTGAGCTAGCATGCCCGGCCTATAGCTATTCTTTATGGGGTTAAAGAAGTTTCTTTTCACTCTTAGCTTAAGTTTTGTTTAAAAATCATAAATGATAATTTTATTAACTTTTTTCTGATTTGTTGAGATGATCATGTAAATTTTTTCTTTGATCTATTAACCTGTTGAATTGATTTTCTAAGATGCACCTTTCATTCCTGGGATCAATTTATTCTGATCTGATATTGTATAATCTGATGATTTTTGAATTGAGTTTGCTAATAGTTTTGTTTAGAATTTTTGCATTTATGGGTTTATTGTTATGTCTATAGGTTTTCTTTCTTCTGTTCTTGTCAAGCACAGTAACAAACTCAGGTTACATGCTAAAAAATAGAAGCTATTACAGTTATTATTATGGTTTTACAATTGTACTTATCATACCATGTTGCTACTGTCTATTTGCTCTGCTTCTCTACTAACCTGTGAGCTTCCTAAAGGCAGACTCCATATCTGCTCACCCACTTCTGTATCCCCAGAATCTGCTGCTGAGCTGGATACATAGTAGGGAAAATTGTGCCCATGTAAAATAGGTGTGAGGATTAAGTAGCTACCCTGGAGAGGATGAAGAAGGCACTAAGCTTGCCGGGGATAGAAAATGAAGAAATAAACATTTGTTAGGTTCTTACTGTCTGCCAGGTACTGCTGTAGTCCTCAAACAACCCATGAAGGTAAGCATTATTCCCATTTTACAGATAAGCAAATGGAGGCTCAGCCATAAGAAATCTCCCATTGAATTTGGTCTTGCAACTGCTTCTTGGCCTTTTGGCTAAGAGCAAATGTAGAATTTGCTCTTGCAAGGTGGTTGAGCACACTGACCACTCCATGTTCCTTTATAAAGGTCCATGTATGATGGGAATCATTTTGGCATGCTGTCTTCCTTCTGATAATGAGAATTAGGTGATTGACTCTGGTTCCCTTCTTGCATGGGCTGCTGGGAAGCTCCGATCCTAATTATAGTTTGGTTCTTATAGTCATATATTTGTCCTTTTCTGTGGGTTTCATTTTCTGGATTTTTTTTTTGTTTTGGTGTATTATTATTATTGTTGTTGTTATTATTTCGAGAAAGAGTCTCACTCCAGTGCCCAGGCTGGAGTGCAATGGTACAGTCTTGGCTTACTGCAATCTCCATTTCCTGGGTTCAAGTGATTCTCCTGCCTCAGCCTACTGAGTAGCTGGGATTACAGGCACCCACCACCATGCCTGGCTAATTTTTGTATTTTTAGTAGAATGGGGTTTCACCATGTTGACCAGGCTGGTCTCAAACTCCTGACCTTAACTGATCCACCTGCCTTAGCCTTCCAAAGTGCTGGGCTTACAGGTGTAAGCCACCGCGCCTGGCCTTGGTGTCTTAATTTAAAAAAAAAAAAAATTAATCATCAGCTTGTTGAACGTACTCTTAATATAAGTCACCTCAAATCCCTAGAGGAATGTGTCAAGGGAATTTAAAAAAAAAAAAAACAGTAAGTAAATATGCTGATTGAGCTGTCCAGTAGCCTCTTGGGGAGCATTACTCACATAAACACTTACTTCTGAACGGTGCCCTGCCCAGCCCTGCTCAGGTCCCTGCTCGCTGGAGACTGGAAACTGCCAGAGGCAGCTATAATTTCTGTGATTGAGATGTTTTGGGTTAAGATAATTGGCATTGAGATGCAGTTTCTCAGAATGCCAAGACTTATTTAAAGACCCAAGAAGGGTTCAGAAAAGAAACTACGGAGCTAGCTTTAGTGCTGGCTTCCAGTTCTTGAAAGACAGCATTGCTTCAGAGAGCCAGCTGAGCGGTGGTTTCTTTCCATCTGCTGGTTCAGGACACACACATCCACCAAGCGCCCACGCCAGCAATGTTCAGCCTGGGTTTCTGAGTGTGCATTCCTTTCCAGGAACTCGGACGGTGACCCTTGCCCCCTGACATCCTATCAGGAACCATCTCAAATCCTCACCACCAACATAACAATGAAATGCTGTGAGCCAGGAGACCCAGGCCTGGGGCCCAGAATTGGGGGGATGCACTTGGGGGAACAGGGATCCCAGCCCTTTTCTTGCCCCAAGCCTCAAAAAAACTTGCCCACTGCTTGACTCATCTGTGAGTCCTGGGGGAGTGGCCACTGGCCCATCATGGTGGGCAAATGGGGGATACACATACCTGCTTTGTTATCAAAGCTTTGCTGTAGTCAGGCTTTTTGGGGGTTTTTTAGATGGAGTCTCACTCTGTCGCCCAGGCTGGAGTGCAGTGGCGTGGTATCGGCTCACTGCAACCTCTGCCTCCCGGGTTCAAGCAGTTTTCCTGCCTCAGCCTTCCGAGTAGCTGGGACTACAGGCTCCTGCCACCACGCCCAGCCAATTTTTATATTTTTAGTAGAGTTGGGGTTTCACCATGTTGGCCAGGATGGTGTTGATCTCTTGACCTTGTGATCTGCCTGCCTCAGCCTTCCCAAGTGCTGGGATTACAGGCATAAGCCACCACACCCGGCCTATAGCCAGACTTTTTAAGTGTCCAGTTGTAACTTTCTAAAAACATATTTGTCACCAGGAAAAGTGGGTAAGAGACTCCTTGGGTGGCAGTGCAGAAGAACCGAGTCTTCAGAGCCAAGCACACCTGTCTTTTTCGTTTACTTGGACAAGCTGCTTCAAGTTATATCCCTCCCTGACAGAGAGCTGCTGTTTGTTGACTGCCAAGCACGAGGCCGAGCTCCTCCCTGGACCACCTCTTAACACTGTTCACAATGGCTCCCCAAGATACGTACCACTACTAGCGCCATCTTACAAGGAAAGCAAAGTTCAGAGAGGTTAAGTAACCTCCCCAACGTCACACAGCTGACAAGTGGCAAAGCCAAGAAGCACACCCTGGCAGTCTGGCCTCAGAATCCATGCTTTCAACTATGCTGCAGCCATTGCCACTTACTGTCTGGGCACACAGTCCACGCTCAATAAACATCTAATGAATTAATGGGAGTGTACTTGAGAGTCGGCTCCTGGTTCCACCTCCCATCTGCGAAGCTCTCATTTGTGGGCAGTGGGCAGGTACAGGCTGGCAATCAGCCTCACCCTGCTTCCACATTGGCATCTCCATTGCTTCATTCCCACTGACAGGGAAACGGGAAAGATGGAAAGAGACATTTCTCCAAACACCTTCATCAGTCACCCTTGATGGGCCCTTTTTTTCTGCTTATACTGACTCATTCGTCTCTCTCCAGGAAACTACTTGCTGTGGCTGTTGATCAGTGGTTGAAGCACAGGACTGCAGGATGAATGTGCTGGGAGTGGGGTGAGAGGGCAGCAGAGAGGAACCTACGGGGCTAAGTCCAGCTCTGTATGACCACAGCTAGGAGAGGAAGGCTGACTCTCAATCCCTAAGGATAGGGTACCACGAACTGAGCAGCAATAAAACTGGAGCTACAAACTGAAGGTTCAGACCTGGGATGCCTCCCTTGGGGAGAGATTTATTTTTTTCCCTGGCCCATTCTTTTTCTCTTCTGAGTCAGCAAATAACTCCTTCTCCCTCTTCTACAGCATGGATTTGACTCTGGGAGGCAGCTGCCCAGGCGAGGACCACGTTACCCAGAGCCCCTTGCATCCAGATATGGCCACTGAGTTGTTCTTGCTGATGGACTGTAAGTGGAAGTCATGTGTGTCTCTTCTGGCCCGATGTGATTAAGAAGCACGTTTGCCTTCTCCGTCTTTTCTCTTCTCCTTTCTGCTGGCTCAAGGTCAACATCCAGGGTGATCTTGGAAGTCACATTTGGAAAACAGCAGGGCCTCTATTAGCCTGGGTCCCTGAGTGCCTGTGTGGAGCAGGGATCCCCCACCCCACCCTGATACACATGCATACTTACCATTCAGACTTGACCAGCCTTAAAGGGTCAACGCGAGCAAGAAATAAACATATATTGCGACTGAGCAGTTATACATGTTTTAGTCTATTTGTTAGAGCAGCTAGCCTACCTGAGTGAGTGTTTCCTCCAGACTGATCCTTTCCCTTCTTTCCCCATGGCTCTACCATTCTCCTTGTTCATAAAGCCAGAAACCATCTAGATATATATTCTAGAAAGATTCGTGAATGTGCACGCCAGGAACATCCCTAAGAATGTTGATAGCAGCATTGACTATTATAACAAAAAAATGGAAACGACCCATGTGTCTGTTGACAAAAAAGTATGAATAAATTGTATATAATAAATTCCATTCATCTGGCCGGTCGGTGACTCACGCCTGTAATCCCAGCACTTTGGGAGGCCAAGGCAGGTGGATTGCTTGAGCTCAGGAGTTTGAGACCAGCTTGGGTAACATGGTGAAACCCCGTCTCCACAAAAAATACAAAAATTAGGTATGGTGGCACACGCCTGTAATCCCAGTTACTCAGGAAGCTGAGATAGGGGGATGACTTAAGCCCAGGAGCTGGAGGTTGCAGTGAGCTGAGATCATGCCACTGCAATCCAGCCTGGGTGACAGAGCCAGACCTTGTCTCAAAATAATAATAATATAATACATTTAATTCATAAAATGGAATGCTTTGTAGCAATAAGAAGGAATGAATTATGGTGACATACAACGTGAATGAAACTCACCAATACAGTGCTGAATGAAAGAAGAGAATCACAGAACACCAACATTAACATGGCCCTATGAAAAAATTTCTAACAACAGGCAAAACTAAACAGTATGCAGTTCAGGGATACTCACATGGGGAAATTATAAAGAGGAGCAAAGGAATGATAAACGCAAATTTCAGATGAGTGAGCATCCCGGGTATAGGAGGAAGTAGGAAGCGCCCCCATAGGGTTGCAGAGGGGTTTGGAATGTTCCCTTTTAAAAGAGAAGATGCTGAGAGTACACAGGTTTTCTGGTTTTTTTGTTTTGTTTTGTTTTTTGAGACAGAGTCTTACTCTGTCGCCCAGGCTGGAGTGCAGTGGCGCGATCTCGGCTCACTGCAAGCTCCGCCTCCCGGGTTCACGCCATTCTCTTGCCTCAGCCTCCCAAGTAGCTGGGACTACAGGCGCCCGCCACTATGCCCAGCTAATTTTTTGTATTTTAGTAGAGATGGGGTTTCACCACATTAGCCAGGATGGTCTCGATCTCCTGACCTTGTGATCCACCCATCTCGGCCTCCCAAAGTGCTGGGATTATAGGCGTGAGCCACCACGCCCGGCCAAATTTTGTATTTTAGT
>NW_016814761.1:259515-363128 GCF_001698545.2 Rhinopithecus bieti | reverse complement strand
TGAGAGTACACAGGTTTTCTGGTTTTTTTTTTTTGTTTTGTTTTTTGAGACAGAGTCTTACTCTGTCGCCCAGGCTGGAGTGCAGTGGCGCGATCTCGGCTCACTGCAAGCTCCGCCTCCCGGGTTCACGCCATTCTCTTGCCTCAGCCTCCCAAGTAGCTGGGACTACAGGCGCCCGCCACTATGCCCAGCTAATTTTTTGTATTTTTAGTAGAGATGGGGTTTCACCACATTAGCCAGGATGGTCTCGATCTCCTGACCTTGTGATCCACCCATCTCGGCCTCCCAAAGTGCTGGGATTATAGGCGTGAGCCACCACGCCCGGCCAAATTTTTGTATTTTTAGTAAAGATGGGCCATATCGTCCAGGCTGGTCTCCAACTCCTGACATCAGGTGATCTGCCCTCCTCCACCTCCCAAAGTGTTGGGAGTACAGGCCTGAGCCACCTCACCCAGCCCAGAGCATTCTTTGAAACAGGGTAGGCTGAGCGCAGTAGCTCACACCTGTAATCCCAGTGCTTTGGGAGGCTGAGGCGGGTGGATCACTTGAGGTCGGGAGTTCGAGACCAGCCTGACCAACATGGAGAAACCCCATCACTACTAAAAATACAAAATTAGCCAGGCGTGGTGGTGCATGCCTGTAATCCTAGCTACTTGGGAGGCTGAGGCAGGAGAATTGCTTGAAACCAGGAGGTGGAGGTTGCGGTGAGCCAAGATCGTGCCATTGCACTCCAGCCTGGGCAACAAGAGCAAAACTCATCTCAAAACAACAACAACAACAACAACAAACCAAAAAAACAGGGCTGCAGACTGGTACCCGTCTGAGGCCTGTTAAGAACTGCTCACAGCAGGTGAGCAGCAGGCAAGCGGGCGTTACCGCCTCCTGTTAGATCGGGACGCCATTAGATTCTCTAGGACCCCGAGCCACTTGTGAACTGTGCATGCAAGGGATCTAGGTTGCATGCTCCTTATGAGAATCTAATGCCTGATGATCTGAGGTGGAAGTTTCATCCCGAAACCATAACCATCCCCACCTTCCCTATGTCCGTGGAAAATTGTCTTCCATAAAATCGGTCCCCGGTGCCAAAAACGCTGGGGACTGTTGCTTTAAAAAATGCAGAGCACCTCATGTCACACCCTGCTTAGAGGGCTTCCACTGCATCAGATGGCAGCCATGCTCATCGCTGGGGCCTCCCAGACCCCAGAGACAGGGACCTGCCCTCCATTCATGCTATCCAATGTCATGCCCCTTGAGCCCACACACCCCAACCCACAGGCCTTCGGCCAGCATCCGGAACACATGGAGCCAGTCCCCATTCAGGGCATAGCACGAGCTACCCTCTCCTCCCTGGCTCCTTCCCATCCTTCACACCCAGCCTGAGATGCCACCTCCCTTGAAGGCCTCCCTGGCCACTTCTTTTTTCCTTTTTCTTTTTTCTTTTTTTTTTTTTTTTTTTTTTTTTTTTTTTTTTGAGGCAGTTTCACTCTTGTCACCCAGGCTGGAGTGCAATGGCACCATCTCTGCTCACTGCAACCTCCGCCTCCCGGATTCAAGTGATTCTCCTGCCTCAGCCTCCCGCATAGCTGGGACTACAGGCAGTTTCCACCATGCCTGGCTAATTTTTGTATTTTTAGTAAAGACGGGGTTTTGGCATGTTGGCCAGGCTGGTCTCAAACTCCTGACCTCTGGTGATCCGCCCGCCTGGCCTCCCAAAGTGTTGCCGTGTCCTGGCTACACACCTGAGTCACCGAGTTACTTTGTGTAGCATCCCAATGTCCAGACAGAATTTCTGATGGTGGGGGCCTGGCCCTGCTAGCTTTTAATAGCCTTCCAAGTGATTCTAATGTGTAGATGGGTTGAGAACCACTGGTGTGACTGGTTAAGAACCCAGGGTACAGAGGTCACGTGTCTAGGCTCAAATTTGTCTCCCCCACTTAATAACTCTGTGACCAGAGCAAGCTCTTTTATGTGGCTGAGCCTCAGTTTCCCTGTCTATAAAGTGAGAGCAATAATAATAGCTGCCTGCTGGCATGCTGTGAGGGATATATTAGATGGTGCTCCAGGAGCATTCAGTACCTGCTGGCACAATGCTTGCACTCACTGTCATTATGCTGGAGGGGACTTGGGATGACAGTGACTTTGTAGGAAGTGACAGGTCCCACAGATTCTGTCCAGCCATCCAGAATTCCTTTCCAGCCATCCTCACCCAGGGCCCTCTTTCCTGGGCTGCTGGAAGCCGCAGGAGGCCACAGGGTTGGGCAATGCCTGCCGAAGCCCTGCAGCTACTTATTCCAAATTTGAATAAAGCATGAGTCAGGGCCGCCCAGAGCTGCAAATCCCCATAAGAAAGACAGGCTTTCTTGTTGGCTTCTTGTCTGGGCAGGAACCTCCACCTGGGCCATTCCCACACAGCTGAGACAAGCAGCGTATGATCTGAGAATAGCCAGGACAACTGTCCCTTCTGTACCTCCCTCATCTCGCCTCTGGGTCTCAGAGGGTCTTTGACATCTATTAAAGTGCAGGGATTAGGAGTGTTCTACACAGCAGATGCTTGAGGAAGGGCTAGGGGATGTTATGTAACAACAGTCATCATTTACTGCATTTACTGAGCACTTACTATGCACCATGCACTGTGCTGTTAACACTAAGTGTGTCTTGTGAGTTACCCTACTTCATCCCCATGCAAGCTCTATGAGGCAGGCAGTTATTTTGCTCATTTTATGGAAGGGGAGACTGAGGCTCACACAGGTTAAGTGCTGAGCTACAGAGTACAAGTTCAGCAACTAATGGTCCAATTCCGAGGGGTTCCAGGCAGCCAGCTGGGAGTAGGTGAGC
This sequence comes from Rhinopithecus bieti, assembly GCF_001698545.2. Taxonomy (NCBI): domain Eukaryota; kingdom Metazoa; phylum Chordata; class Mammalia; order Primates; family Cercopithecidae; genus Rhinopithecus; species Rhinopithecus bieti. The sequence continues at coordinate 360,293 of NW_016814761.1, read as the reverse complement.
CAGTTGGGTGTCTTCCCTTATCCTCAGGCCTGGTCAAGGTTGCCCACGGTGTCAGAGGAACCACAATAGGGTGAAGGGGAAGTTTCCCCACAAGAACCCAAGCCTCAACCCAGTCTCCCTGGGATTTCCAGGCCTGAGAACCAGGCCCCGGAAGGGACCAGGAAGTGTGGCATGGGCAGCTGTCTGGGAAGGCAGTGGCCAGTGGAGGTGACCCCTGATCCCAGGCCTGGTAGGGGCAGCTTCCAGTACTTTTTGGAGCCACCCAGCCTGCATCCATGGGATCCCAGATCTCAGCCCAGCTGAGGGTCCAGAACTGAACACTAGTCCCAGAGTGAGGGCTCATTGACTGCATCTTTCTGCTGCTGCCTCTGTGGATTTCAGAGGGGACCGGGTATGGTCTTACTCTTGGAGGCCAGAAAGGGCAGTCGGGGCCTGGTTGCCTGTCGTCAGCAGAAAAATTCCACTTTTGAATCAGCAGAAAAATTCCAAAGATTTCCACTTTTGAATCTGCAGAACTCCTGAGTATATGACCTTCTTAGTAAAAGGGAATGAAGGTTGCAGATGGAATGAAGTTCACTCATCAGCTGACCTAGAGATGGTGGGTGAACCTTGCTTATCCAGATGAGCCCAATGGCATCGCAAGTGTCCTTACAAGTAGAAGAAAGAAGCAGAAGAATCCGTCAGAGGAAGATACAAAAATGTTACTACGCTGCTGGCTTTGAAGATGGAGGAAAAGCCCAGCAACTGAGGGGTATAGGCAGCCTCTAGGAGCTGGAAAAGGCAAGAAAAAGGATTCTTCCCTAGAGCCCAGAAGGAACCAGCGCTTCCAAGATGTTGACTTTAGCTCAGTGAGAGCCATGTGTATGGCAGACACACTGCCAGCAATAGCTTAACTGGAGCATACCCTGAGAATGACCTTACAGTCTATGACGAATGTGCATTTGGGATTCCCAGCTATGGAAAGTGCCCAAACCAGAGATTCATTTCTTTTGTATGAGGAACATTGGTACCCACCGCTTATCTCATAGAATGCAGGCTGTACGGGAATTGAGGCCCTTTGTTATGGGTGAAATGAAGATTGCCAGGAGGAGGTTGTTAGGGTGAGAGTGCTCAGTGAAAATGCTATACAAACTGCATGCTTTTCTTTCCTATTTTTTTTTTTTGAGATGGAGTCTTGCTCTGTCGCCCAGGCTAGAGTGCAGTGGCACCATATCGGCTCACTGCAACATCCACCTCCTGGGTTCAAGCAATTCTCCTGCCTCAGCCTCCCGGGTAGCTGGAATTACAGGTGCCCTCCACTGCACCTGGCTAATTTTTGTATTTTTAGTAGAGACGGGGTTTCACCATCTTGGCCAGGCTGGTCTCGAACTCCTGACCTCGTGATCCACCCGCCTTGGCCTCCCAAACTGCTGGGATTATAGGCGTGAGTCACTGTGCCTGGCCAACTGCATGCTTTTTACAAGCAGAGGTGGTTCTCCTGTCCAGCCCACCACCACCGGATTGCCCTGTACATAAGTCCCCTCAATAAACTTTGTCTTGGTCACTGGCTCCAGGTCTCTTCTTTGGTATCTCAAACATGGTGCCATCCCTATCTTTTTTTTTTTTTTTTTGAGATAGAGTCTCACTCTGTCACTCAGGTTGGAGTGCAGTGGTGTGATTTTCGCTCACTGTAACCTCAAACTCCTAGTCGCAAGCAATTTTCCTTCCTCAACCTCCCGAATAGCTAGGACTACAGGCATGTACCACCATGCCCAGCTTCTACTGAAGTCAGTAGAGGTCCAGCATGACACCGTGTCAGACTTCTGACCTCCAGAACCATAAGATGATACATTCGTGTTGTTTTAAGCCACTTAGTTTATGGTAATTTGTTATAGCAGCCTTCGAAAAGTAATGCACTGACCCTGTCCTTTGCTGTGCGGACAGGTGGATGCTGTGTTCAACTGTTTTGCTTCTCGTCCGCCTTTGGGTTAGGTTTTTCACTGCTCAGTTGCCCCACCCACACCAACCTAGAGCACAGGCAGCAACTTTGAGAGGCAAGAAGTTTCCAGGGCTTTATGCTGGGTTCATCCAGAGTCCTGTGTCTAGTCTTGGGGGTAAGAAAAGCCTGTTGGAAACTCATCCCTCTTCTCCGAATTTTAGGCATTTGCCTTCTGGAGAGTCACATTTCCCTCCCCAAACCCTTTTGGAAAATAAGATGTTCTCAGCCTCTTCATCTGTCTCAGCTTCCCCTGCTGGGGGAAATGGGGGAGGGAGCTTATTTTGTCAAAATCCGGGCATGTGAGGGGACACCGGGAATCTGTTCAGAGAACCTAAGTAATCTATGGCAAGGAGGCAGCACTGGAGAAACGTACACAGCTCTAGCCACCCAGCCCGGGGTGAGCTTGAGTGTGTTTCTGTGTTTTGCACCTTGAGGGAGAATAAGGGGGTTGGGAGGGTGGAGGGCAGAGGGACAGTGCCCGAGTGCTCTGAAGTAAGGCTTCCTGCAGCCTCTTGCAGGCGGAAGGAGGATGCTGCTAAGGACACGCAAAAGGCTTCCACATGCTCCCCACTGCCCCTCCTTCCACAGTGCAACCTCCGGCCACAGCCCGGCCACGCTCACTCGTCCTGGTAGCCTAGCATTTTACCCCCAGGCTTGCTTTTATGTGTCCATATCATCACAACTGTCCATGGCAGCCCTAACCCATCTTCTGGCCAAGACAAGGCAATCTTGAGTCTTATCAAAATTTGGGATGTCAGCCCCAAATTCTTGGGGGTCAAGAAAGCAAATGCTCCAGCTGCAAGAAAGTCCTCTTTCTTTGCTGTCTCATTCTAAGCTCAAAGAAGGGTCAGCATGAGAGCCAAGCCATTTGTGTTTCTGTTGATTTATTAGCGAGTGATGGAAACGCAGCTGGACCCATACAGAATACACGTGTAGCTGGCACACATCTCGAGAACCGCCCCCCCAACCGCCATCCCCTGAATTCAGTGGTTCATTCCCAGAGTTTTCCCGCTGTGAGCTGTCTTGGTGGACCCAGCCCCTTTAGCCCCCTCTTCTGCAGCTATGTGGAAACGCTGACCAAAGGCCAATAGAGAGCCTGGGACCATTCCAGAGGAGAGGCAGGGGTCTCTCCTCCTGCAGAGAGAGGTCCCAGGGCCAATGAAACATCCTTCTCCAGACACCTAATATTAACCATCACAAGGTGGATCACCATAGTCAACCATGTGTATTATGGGAGATATTTTTCACCCTTGTACCCAGTCTTCCCAGTACCCAACAATCCCCCAGATAATTTCATCTCCAAGAAATTCCAGGAGGATTCTGGACAAAGCTGGATTTCTGCATGTCAGATGACGGGGAGTTTATAAGGCTAAGGGACAATTCTCATTGCTTCCACACGCATCTAGAAGCTCATACTATGTGACAGCTCATGCTGGGTGAGGGTCAACATCTGGGCAGGAACTTGGCAGGGTGAAAGATGGTCCCGCCCTGATCTAAGTGGATCCACAGCTCCCTTTTTATGGGGGAGGCTTTAGGAAGAATCTCTCCTGCCTGTCCTGTGTGGAGTGATCTGGTTTTAGGGTTGTTCCTCTGCAGAGAGGAAGCAATTGGACCAAAGCAGAATCATGGATCCTTCCTCTGTTAGGATAAACAGGACAAGATGGCTGATGAGATACATGGATGTTTCTAGACCCCAATGTGGATTTGTCCCCAAATGGATGATTTCAGAGTGAGGAGGGGACATCTCCATGGGTTGTGTTGAATCACAGGAGAGGCTGTAAGAAATGAGGTACTTCTTTTTGTGGGGCCAAGAAGATTCAAGTCTGAGAACCACATGGGTTACAGGTGAGGCATGGACACTTCCAGGGAAAAGGCTTCTGAGAGGGACGGTCACCCTCAGTGTTCCATCTGGAGCCTTGGGGTCTCTTGGTGCTTATCGTTCAGGGGCCTGTCTCTGTCTCCACCACCTGGGCCAGTGCCCGCCCCAGGGGGACAGGATGGTGAGTGGGAGCTGTCTCAGGGCACCATGTTCCACCACTTGAAGGAGAAGGGCTTTCTGCGCACATTGGTGCCACAGTGCACCTCCCCATGCAGCATGTGGTATGGAGTGAAGTCATCAATGAAGGTGCAGTGGAGGCCTAGCGGCTCCAGCAGGGATCGCACCTGCTCCTCCAGGCAGCAGCGGCCGTTAATGATGGGCCCGAAGGGCTTGGGGATGCCCAGGTGCTTCCCCAGCACCAGCATATTCACCTGCAGTCCGAAGGGGAGACAGAACTTCATCACTGGGCTCCCACCTCACACCTCTACTCTATCTGCAGGACCTGGATTTGTGTTTTAGCCAGTCTTATCAATAGCTGCTCACCCTTTCCTGTGCAATGAGAGGGTAACTGGCTAAAGGGGCTGGGAAGAACACTTTAGCCAGGTACCTTTGGGAGCATCTACAGAGCTCACTCTGGCAACGTCCTCTGCCCTAATGTGAATTTGGAATTGTGGATTGTGGCAGCTGCCATGTTTGTGCTACAGAATCCCAACCTTCTAGGCCATAGCTGATTGGGCCAGGGAAGACAGCTGGTCCAAGATGGACCAATCAGAGTCCCTCTCCCAGGAATTTGAAACTGACAATGGGAGAGTTTAGTCATCTCTGCCCGTGTCAGTGTTTCTGTGCATGGCCATACTCATCTTTGTCCCCAGGAACAGAGAAGCAAAGGAAGCCAAGCTGGAAGAAGAGGGAGGGGAAGTAGGAGGTGGAGAGGGTGAGAGAAAAAGAGAGAATGAATGATGTAGACACAGAAACAGAGAGGATTCCAGGCTCTGCTGCAGCTATCCTGCCCTCAGGTTTCTGGTGTCCTTATATTAAGACTCCCTCTGGCTGAAGCTGGCTTGAGTAGGACTCTCTCTTGTGAACACAAGAACCTGAATCATTGCACAAGCTTCTTGGGGCACATATATAATTACAAGATAACCTCGAACAGGAAGGAAGGGGAGTGGCAAGAGGCTTTGCGAGTGGAGGGCAAAAAGTTGCCTGAAAAGAGGAAGGAAAAAGGGGGGCATGAAGCAACAGTGGTGTGGACAGGTTCCCCACAAGGCTCTGACAATGGGCAAATTGAGTTCTTCTAGGGGATGGAGGTGGGGAGGCGTGCGGAGGGGAGCTGGGTGGCCTATAGCAGTGCTGATCAAACTGTGTTCCTCTAAAACGCAGCATCAGCACCATCTGGGTGCTTGTTAGTGAGGCAGCAGTGCCAGGCCCAGCTCCCTGCCTTAGACCTGCTGAATCAGGACCATGGGGTGGGGCCCCACCTGTCCAGGTGTTTCAAATGCAACCTCAAGATTTAGAAGCAGGCCGGGCACGGTGGCTCCTGCCTGTAATCCCAGCACGTTGGGAGGCTGAGGCGGGTGGGTCATTGGAGGTCAGGAGTTCAAGACCAGCCTGGCCAACATGGCAAAACCCCATCTCTAATAAAAATGCAGAAATTAGCCAGGTGTGGTGGTGCACACCTGTAATCCCAGCTACTCAGGAGGCTGAGGTAGGAGAATTGCTTGAACCCTGGAGGCGGAGGTTGCAGTGAGCAAGATCGCGCCATTGCACTCCAGCCTGAGCGACAGAGCAAGACTCCAGCTCAAAAAAAAAAAAAAAAAAAAAAAAAAAAAAGATTTAGAAGCATCAGAGGCAAAGCATCAGAGGCAAAACCCTCCAGGCTCAGTCAAAGGCCACTTCTTCCATGAAGCCTCTTGGATCTCCAGTTCTACCTCTTAGGCTGGAAGTGCTTTGTCTAACCTCCAAACTGCCACATCGCCTTATCCTACAAAACAGATCACTGGGACATGTCCTCAGAGAGGGGGAGAATTTCCCTCTCAACAGATTAGACTGAAAGTCCCTTGAGAGCAGGGGGCATTCTTAATCATCTCTGCATCTGCCACAGGAAACCCTAAATACATGTGGGATGGATGAACAGCTGCAAGCTGGGAGGAAGAGAGCAGAATGAGCATCGGGGTTCCCAGCTGATGCCATGTGCTTTGCACACGCGACCTCATGCAATCATTCATTCACTCCACAAATGTCAAGTGGTCCCCTTCCCTGATGCCCCTTGGGCCAGGGCTTGGCCAGCAAGCATTCCACAGGGACCATGGTGGTCAGCCAGCTAGAAGCCCTTCTGAGGAGCACCATAGGACCCCTGATTCTCCCTGCCATCCCCACTGGCCACCACAATCCTAAATATGACTGTGACCAAACAATTTTCCCCTCTAGGGCTTAGAGGCTTGCAGCCTGATTTGACATAGTCTGGAGTCATGGGTGGTGGCCTCACCAAGTCAGGGAAGAAGGCCATTGCTTTTTTCCTCTCGGTCTTGAAGAGCTGCGGGATGTCGATGATGTCACACTCTGCCAGGCCCAGCTCCCTCTTCAGCACCTCACGGTTCCAGTCGATGCAGCTCTGGGGGCAGGGGAGGGCTAGAGTTGGGGACACCTTGCCAGTGTGTTTTGGGGGCACTCAAGGCATCATGTCTAGTTGAGGAGAGGCAGGATACCCAAGTGCCCATAGGTCAATTGTCCACACAGACCTTATCTGCATGCCCCTTTGTCAAAATATACCTATCCCGTGTCCACCCCTCACAGTCCTACCCCATAAGGTTAAAAATGAATGTTTCAGAGTGCTCCGTCCTTGACCCTCTTCTTCAAATCCCTCATGCCTTAGAGGATCTCACTCTGTCTCATGTTTTGTTGTTGTTGTTGTTGTTTGTTTGTTTGTTTTGAGATGGAGTCTTGCTCTGTCTCCCAGGCTGGAGTGCAGTGGTGTGATCTTGGCTCACTGCAACCTCCACCTCTTGGGTTCAAGCAATTCTCCTGCCTCAGACTCCCAAGTAGCTGGGATTACAGGTGCCCACCATAACACACCCAGCTAATTTTTGTATTTTTAGTAGAGACAGGCTTTCACCACATTGGCCAGGTTGGTCTCAAACTCCTGGCCTCAGGTGATCTGCCTGTCTCAGCCTCCTAAAGTGCTAGGATTAGAGGCATGTGCCACAGCCCCCAGCCTGTCTCATGGTTTAAAACACCTCTATACAGTGACAACTCCCAAATGTGCATCTCCCCACCTCTTTGTTTTTTGAGACAGGGTCTCGCTCTGTCATCCAGGCCAGAGTGCACTGGCACAATCTTGGCTCACTGCAACCTCTGCCTCCTGGGCTCAAGTGATTCTCCTGCCTCAGCCTCCTGAGTAGCTGGGATTACAGGCACCCAGCACCATGCCCAGCTAATCCCAACCTCTTTAGAAAGCCCATCTCTTTCCTAAGCTCAGACATGTGAGTGTAGCTGCCTACTTAGCATCTTCACGTGGGTGTCTAACAGGCTTATCAAATATGATGCGTCCAAAGAGAAATGCTTAATTTCTACCCCACTACCCTGCTTCTTCCCCCAGGGTTCTTCAGCTTAGTACGTGTCACCGCTGTTCACCCAGCTGTTAGGGCCACAAGTCTTGCTGTTATTCTTGATGTCTCCTGTCCCCTCCTCCAAATCCAATTCATCAGCAAGTCCTGTGGGTGCTACCTTTGCCATCTGTTCCCAATCTGCCCCCTTCCCACCTGGTCTGAAGGCCACCCACTCCAGCCTGGTGGACCGCGATGGCTTCCTATGGGGTCTCTGCCCTTGCCCCACGTGGCAGCCATGATAACTCCTCTTGCACACCTCCAACTTGGGAGTGTAACTGACCAAGGGTGCTTGCTGCTCAGCTCTGAAGCCCTTCCTGGGTTTAAGGTCACACCTCACTGACTGCTCCTAACTAATGGCTGAGAGTGATAGTGCACTCAGACAGACCCGTTTCTGAGAGATGAGGGACTCCTCTGGTGGGCGACTGTGGCTGGTGGGATCCCCCACGGCTTTGCTGAAGGTTCCCCAGGCTGTATGCAGTATAGGGTGCGTGCACCTCACCTTCCTTCTCTCTTTCACTCGGGGTCTCCCAGTCTTCTCTGGCTCCCAGTCTATTTCCTCACACAGGCATTTTCACTAATAAAACCCTGACATGTTTAACCCCATCTTGACATTCTTGGAGGATTTCGACTCATGCAGTCCCTATGTGGGAAATTCTGTTTGCCCTTCAGGAACACTGTACGCCCATCTCTGCTCTGTGCACGGGGAGGCTGATCCCTAGGAATCAAGGACTCCAGTGCCCTCTGGCTCCTGATTGGGCTGAGCCAACGGGGGCAAAGAAGGAGGAGAATACAGCTGAGGTATTTGTCCCTGCAGCTCCCTCCCTCCAGTTCACTGTGGGTTGGCTGTCACATCTGTCTCGCAGCCTCTTATCCTGGTGGCCTCTCCAGGTTCCAGGAACAGTTCCCTTCCCTCATTCCTTCAGGTGTAGGGGTGGTAACACTTCCCGCTCATCCTAGCCTGGGATACTGAACAGTCCTTTGCTAGTTTCCTTGAGCCTGCCTGTACCTTCCTTTGTAAATATGTCCTTTATCAACCTCTTCTGCAGTTACACAGCTCCAGGTGCCATGTATTTCCCGTTGGAATCTACTGTCACCCCTTACCTCCACAGAATATATGTTTTCAACACAGCAACAGAGAGATTTTTTTTTTTTCCGAGATGGAGTCTTGCTCTGTTGCCCAGGCTGGAGTGCAGTGGCGCAATCTTGGCTCACTGCAGCCTCTGCCTCCCAGGTTCAAGTAATTCTCCTGCCTTAACCTCCTGAGTAGCTAGGATTACAAGCGCATGCCACCACACCTGGCTAATTTTCGTAGTTTTAGTAAAGAAGGGGTTTCGCCATGTTGGCCAGGCTGGTCTCAAACTGGCTGGTCTCAAACTCCTGACCTTGTGATCTGCCTGCCTCGGCCTCCCAAAGTGCTGACATTACAGGCATGAGCCACCGCGCCCGGCCAAGGGATCTTTTAAAGCATAAGTCAGACTGGTCTGTCCTCTGCTCATATCCCCTAATGGCCTCAAATCTCACTCAGAGTCACAGCCAAAGTTCCAGCGATGCCCTACGAGGCCTCACGTGATGTGACCTGGCCTCTTCTGGCTCCACATCAGCCTTCTGGCTTGTCCTAAAATACTCCAGGCCTGTTCGTTCCACCTCAGGGCCATCGCCTGTGCTGTTCCCTCTGCCTGGAACGCCTGTCTTCTTCCCATATACATGCCTCGCTCCCCTCATTTCTCCTGGGTCAAAGGAGGGTGTGGGGACCCCTCTATCTGGGCCTGTTCTAACCTGAGCTTTCATGAACGGTGAGCCTTAGATGTCCGTATCCCATCCTTGCCTCCAGGCCGGCCTGCTCCCAAATCACAGCCCACAGGTACACCACAGCCCTTATACCTGAACAAACTTATTGTAGTTGATGAGGTCTTTATTGGAGAGCACCTGGTTGATGGAGATGGTCTTGACCCGCTCATCATCTGTGAAGGAGAGAGATGAAAGGGAAGGCCAGGGACAGCACCAACATGAGGACCCCCTGTTTAGGGAAGCGGACAGGCAGGAGCCAAGTTCACAGCTACTGGTCTTGCCGAGTCAGCAGTCTCTGACTTTCCCGGGCCTTGGGTGGGCACCACCTATCTGAGCTTGTCTTGGCCACTGTGCACATCTGGGTGTGTAAGGAGTGGGAGGGTCTGGTTCCCATAGCGGGATGAACTTTAGACCTTTATTTGAGTTCACCGGAAGTGGTAACGCCTTTCACTGGAAATTTACAACCGCCCGAGGGCACTGCATGAGGACTCCTCTTGCTTTGGCTTAGCTGGGAGCTGGGTCAGTGGCTGCCCACCCACCCACCATCAGAAAGTCAGGTTTTGTAGTTTCACTGAGCAGCGAACCAGCCAGTCCCGGGATTCGGACACCATCAGGCCCCAACCCTGCCCTCCAGGAGTGACTGCATGAAATGGGGACCTCCCAGGGGCCCAGATTTTCTCAACCTGATGGGGTGCCCATGGAGATGAGACTGGACAGGGAAGGGGAGGCTAAAGTCAATGGCACACAATCCTCATGGCTGCCACTCAGTAAGCGCTTACCATGAGCAGGCCCTGAGGGCAGTGCCCACGTTCAGCATCTCATTTAACCCTCATGGTGACCCCCACAAGGTATGCATTATGATCTCCACTTTACAGATGAGAAAACTGAGGCTCAGAGAGGTCAGAAGACTTGCCCAGGGTCACACAGGTAGGATATGTGGGGCCTTGTGATTCAAACCCAAGCCCAAGGTTCGCACAGGGCCTCAAGCCTTGACCAAGGGAAAGGAGAGGGTTGCCTGGACCCATCTGCAGGCCCAACACCCGCTTCACCCCAGTTTAAGGCAGGCAGCTGGGGTCCAGTCCCAGCTCCACTGCAATCTTGCTGAGACCTCTGAGCCAATGACGTCCCCTCTCTGAGCCTCACATTCTTGGGTATAAAGGTGGGTGATGATCATCCCACAGGCTCTCGTGAGATCAAATGAGATAACACGTGTGATGCACGCAGTGTGAGGCCTGGCGCACTGAGGTGCCTAATAAGCGCTCTGGCCTCTGTGTCTGTATAATTAGTCGCCACAGTCACTGCCTGAGTGTCGGCCCTCGAGGGTGGGGTGGCTGCTTGTGGCCTGCCATCTGTGACTTCTCCCACGCTCCCTCCCAGCTGGGCAGGTTGGAATAACTTTGTTCAACCCATTCCTGGGTCTTGCTCACCATAAACATGGTTCTCCCAGGAAAGATGGAAGGTGGCATTTCTCCCTGCCTGGTACATAATTTGGATTTAAGGATTTCTAAGACTTACTCTAGGTTCACCAGAGCCTAGTCAGGGTCCCTTTGGCAGCAACAGGATCAAGAAAGACTATTTCTCTTCCATTTGATTGCTAGGTCTCCAGGGTTGTGTTGGAAGAAGTTAATGCTAGCAAACAGAGAGCGAGGGGACTTTGGAAGTTATTATATCTGGGAGCATCTAAGTTCTAAAGGAGTTTTTTTCTCTCTGAGCTGTGTTTGGTCTAGGATGCTATACGCCTCCCCTGAGGCCATGGGACCAAGAAAACCTACGATTCTGCCTGCCAAAGGGTCTTTGCCCTGTGACCTCTGGGGTCACTGAGAAAGGGAGGATCCTCTGGGATTCCTGCAGTCTCATTGGGGCTGGAAAGGGAGTGAATTTGAGAACCGTTCCAGCAAGTTTGCCAGATGATGACTCCAGTCCAGCCATCTCTCTCTCTCAAAATTCCTCCAGTGCACAAAAAAAAAAAGTGGGCCCTCGCCAGACACAATGGTTCACACCTGTAATCCTGCACTTTGGGAGGCCAAGACAGACAGATCACTTGAGCTCAGGAGTTCAAGACCAGCCTGGGCAACATGGTGAGACTCCATCTCTACAAAAAATACAAAAAGTTAGCCAGGCGTGGTGGTGCATGCCTGTGGTCCCAGCTACTCGTGAGACTGCGGTGGGAGAATCGCTTAAGTCTGGGAGGTTGAGGCTGCAGTGAGCTGAGATCATGTCACTGCACTCCAGCCTGGCTGATAGACCCTGTCTCAAAAAAGAAAAAGAAAATGCCAGCTCCTTGCTTAAAGAGCAGAGAAAAGAGTACCATTAAAGGTACTATCGTATAAAGCTATTTCTTTCTCCCCGAATCTCTCTCCTGACTTCTCAGGTGGTTTTTATTTGCTATTTCACATTGCTGGGGACACGCCTGGGGCTGGGCAGACCCTTGCTGGTGTCAGTGCCTGGCCTGTGGGCCTCATAGTGGAGGCCTAGCTCCCAGTGGGCTGTGCCTGGGCATGCCTCTGCTGTGAGACCCACATACTGTGCCCTGGAATGGGGCCAGCAGGTCCAGCCTGGCATCTCTCCTTCCCACAGGCCCGCCACCCCAAGCCAAGGCAAATGGGCGACCTCCAGAGTATTGTGGGCTCTGGGTATGTGCTGGGTACCTGAGCAAGGCTGGGAGGGACACTTACCCCTCCCAAGTTGCCCACCAAATGCCCTTACAGGGCAGGGACAACTGATACCATGAAGATGCTGAGTGGCACATGTGCCCATGCCCAGGCTCCTGCTGGGGGCACAGTGCTGCAGCATCTCAGGACAGTGACAGAGATGGGGAGGCCTGGCACTGGGGCTCCAGGGAGCACAGGAGTAGGCAGCAGATAATCTGTGCCAGGGAGGCAGGGAGGCTAGGAGACAGGAATGTGCCTGAGCAGAGGCTCCAAGCCCCATAGACGCTCCATTGATCCATCAGACCTCACAAAACAGAATTAAGATTTCAGGACAGCCAGGTGCGGTGGCTCACGCCTGTAATCCCAGCACTTTGGGAGGCCGAGGCAGGCAGATCACCTGAGGTCAGGAGTTCAAGACCAGCCTGACCAACATGAAGAAACCCCGTCTCTACTAAAAACACAAAACTAGCCGGGCGTGGTGGCGCATGCCTGTAATCCCAGCTACTCAGGAGGCTGAGGGAGGAGAATCACTTGAACTCGGGAGGCAGGGGTTACGGTGAGTGGAGATCACACCATTGCATTCCAGCCTGGGCAACAAGAGCGAAAATCCGTCTCAAAAAGAAAAAAACAAAAATAAATAAAAGGGGATTTCAGGACAGTGACTGCAGAACATTAAAGCTCCACAGCGTGACTGCATTGGTCGCCTGCCTGGGAAGCCACTATATCCCTGCTCAGTCCATGCCCACCTTCTATCACCCCGCTCCCCGCCTCAGCTTGGCCCCAGCCGTGGGCAGTGGTATCTGGTGAAGCAAAGTGTGCTGGGGCAGGAGTGAGAAGCCCTGATTTTGGGGACACACCCCTGCTTTAAAACTTGCCCTCCCCATCTCAAGCCATAATGTGTCTTAATTTGGGTGAGGGGCAGGCAAGCTGCAAGGAGGGACATGGCGCTGTTACCCACCAACAACCCCCTGGAACAGGAGGGCCCTCCCGTGGCCACACTTCCGCTTTTCCTGGAAGAGCTTGAAGCAGGCCCCAGGGCTGGCCAGGAGCATCCGGAAGCCCTGTGTGCAGAGAACAGATTCGGCTGAGCCTCCTGCCTTGGTGTGGTGCCCTGGAGCTCAGTTCTTGCCCCAGATGCCAGGGAGAGACACGTCATGCACCACGTTCTTACCTTCCCATCGGGGGCAGGGACGAAGCTCAGAAACTCATCCACGTGGCCCACTGCCAACCAGTCCACAAAGAGCTCCACGGGGGGCTGCACCTTCTGGGCATGGAGGAAGTCCCGCACCACCTGGGTGACCCTGCGGCCACTTGACCTGGGACCCACGAGGTTAAAAAAAAGTCGCTTAACTAAAAAGACTCCATGCAGAAATAAAATGACAAGAATTTAGCCTTCCTGCAATATCTGATTTTTTTAAAAACAAAAAATATGCATTACTTTTATAAATAGGAAAGATAATAAATATGTATATTTTATTTTATATATATATTTATTTATTTTTGAGATGGAAACTCACTCTGTCACCTAGGCTGGAGTGCAGTGGCACCATCTTGCCTCACTGCAACTTCCGCCTCCCAGGTTCAAGGGGTTCTCCTGCCTCAGCCTCCCACGCAACTGGGATTACAGGAGTGCACCACTAGGCCAGGCTAATTTTTCTGTATTTTTACTAGAGATGGGGTTTCACCATGTTAGCTGGCTGGTCTTCAACTCCTGACCTCAAGTGATCTGGTCGCCTCGGCCTCCCAAAGTGCTGGGATTACAGGCATGAGCCACTGTGCCCAGTCAGATATGTATATTTTAAAATTCCACTCAGGGTGAGTTCTGCATGAGGCAGACTCAGGACAGGTTGGTCATACCAGGGCAATGACCCACCAGGTCCCACCATCCAGGAAAATCTTCAGAACCACCCTCACACCAGGTTCTCATTCTCCAAGAGACAGATTTCACCCCCATGTTCAATCTTTAGGAAAATGTATCTAAGGGCATGGTCCAGCTTCCTCTTTTAATGGGATTATGTATTTGAGGGCAGTGAGTCCCCTGCAAAGCTTGACTCTGGATTCATTCATTATTTGATCCCAAGTCTGTTCTAACAGCTTTGTTGCGTTTGGTTAGCTCAATGTCTTGGTCTAGTGCACAGCAAGTAACCAATATGATAGGATTCCTTTTCCATCAGCACCCGTGTCACTACTGAACAACATATCATTTGTTTTGGTAAAAAATGATATTGCCATTTACATGGTAGTATGAACAGGCTTTGACTTAAAGGTATTTTCTCCCAGGACTGTTGGGAATGGAAACTTTTTCTTTTGTTACTTTTTTTCTTTTTGAGACAGAGTCTCCTTCTCTCGCCCATGCTGGAGTGCAGTGGTATGATCTTGGCTCACTGCAAGCTCCACCTCCCAGGTTCACGCCATTCTCCTGCCTCAGTCTCCCAAGTAGCTGGGACTACAGGCGCCCGCCACGTCGCCCGGCTAGTTTTTTGTATTTTTTAGTAGAGACAGGGTTTCATCATGTTAGACAGGATGGTCTCGATCTCCTGACCTCGTGATCTGCCCACCTCGGCCTCCCAAAGTGCTGGTATTACAGGCATGAGCCACTATGCCTGGTCTTCTTCTGTTACTATTAATTGACTATTACTAGTATCATCTATTTATTTTCAGAATCAGAAAACCTGAGTCTAGTTATAACTTTGCTTTCTATGTGACTCACTTACCCTCTCTGGGCCCACTTGTAAAATAAAAGTGTTGGACCGAATGATCTCTTAGGTCTCTGCTCTCTCTGGTTTCAAAGTCCCTGAGGTAAGTGTGGACCGTGTCTGGTGAACACCCACCACCCTCATCACATCCAGGAGTATAATTTCATCACTCCTTGCTTCTGGTTCTCTTCAAGGAGTGGAATGGCCCCTGCTCCAACATCATCACCACCCCCAACCCTCAGCCTCCACCCCAGGAACTCCACTCCCTGTCACTCTCTCACCCAGGCAGGTTGCCCCCAATGAGGATCCTCCCCAGGGGGTACTCTTTCCCATTGGCCACCACTGGGGGGCTGACCTCCAGGTTCCCGAAGGAGTCCAGGCCACTCACAGACCTGTCGCGTGGTTCCCGAGTCACGTAACCAAAATCTGGACCCTGGAGAGGGAAACCAAGTTAGGCGGGGGTGGAGGGTACCAGGAAGAGCCTGAATCAACTTGCTGGGCTCTGAGCTCCTTCAAGACAGGGTGGGAAAGGCCATCCATTCTTCAGATGGAAATACAGAGTCATTGGCAGTGGGTGGGGGATCTGAGCCAGCCAAAATTTCACGCACGCATAGCAGGCAAAGTTGGGAAGTGCTCGGACTCTCTGGCCTTGCTGCCTTATCACGGCAAGACAGCAGGGGGCGCTCTAGCCGCTCCACCACTCCGCATCAGACGTGCAGCCTGAGGCTATGGCCACCCCACCCCCTTACCTACACAGCCTTCCTGCCAAGTTCAGACCAAGGGCAAGTGGCAGCCCAAGTGGCCAGTTGTGGGAACCAAGAGGCTGCTGATGGCCCTCTGGGCCTCTGTCTTTGAACTCTACAGAAGGGGAGACCTCCCCAGGGTCATCTCTCAGAAGGAACTTCGACAACATCAAGGGTCAGGAGAGCGAGCTCCTAGCATCTGTGTAATCAGTGAGGGGGTTGGAGGGGTCTTCTGTTCTTTATGGCACCAAGCAAGTCACTCCTCTTTTCTCAGGAGGTCCTAGTTAGCAACCATCGCCTTCCCTGTTATCCTTTTTAATTACAATAATGATACCAGCTAACATTGGTGTGTGCGCACACACACTCCCTCCATGCAGGTACTGTGATGATGAGACGCTTCACAAACACCTGTGAGGCCAGGGCCTAAATATCATTGTTACTGATGAGGAAAATAAGGCTCAGAGAGTGGTAGTAACTCACGCAACAGCACACAGCATGTAAGTAATGGAGCAGGGTTGTTCTGACTCTAAAGTTTGTGTTCTGAACATGTGCACCATCCTGCTTCCCCTATTTAGTGCTACCAGATTTAGTAAATAAAAATACAGGATGTCCAATTAACTTTGAATTTTAGATAAACAACAACTTTTTTTAGTGTAAGTATATCCCATGCAGTATTTGGGACATACTTACACCAAAAAGTTAACCTGTTGCTGGTCTGAAATTCACATTTGACTGGGCATCTCCTGCATTTTATCTGGCAACCCTACCCTCATCCCTAAAGAGCACAGTTCCCACTGCTGCCCTCTGTACCCCACACCCCGGTGTGGCCCTTGAGGTAAGGCCTCTCAGCTCTCAGGGTGGGCTGCAGCCGGGGACCACTCACCAGGATTCTTTTGTAAGGGAAATCCTGCAGTTCCCCATTCCTTGGGGAGTCAAAGACCACCGGGAAGGTCTTGTGTGGCGCCTGAACGTAGCCCAGCTCCATCTCATCCTGCAAGTGAGGAGAGGCGAGAGACGCACAGCTGTGACAGTCAACAGCTGCCCCTGCTGGCTCGGCTCTGAGCCCTGTGTGCAGACTGCTCACCAAGACCCCTGTCCCAAGCATGTTTTGCGCTTAGACATGGAGAGGACCGAAGTCAGGGTGCCTGCTGACTGGAGGAGGGGCTGGAGGCTCAAAGAGGGGGTGGACTTGTCTAAGGTCACACAGCAAGACAGAGGCCGGAGGTGAACAAGAACATGGACATGACCTTGGGGGTGTCCCCATGAGTGCTGGGCCAGGGCAGGTGAACACAGAGAAGCTCCCATGGTGGCCTGAGTTGGACAGGGCTGAGGGGCCCTGTGGGGATACAAATATGCCTCCTTCTCAGACCCATAAATGTGCCCCGGTCAGTCCTGACCCCTCAGATTCTGGAGGAAAAGATGGCCCAGTGTGAATGAACTACACATCCAGGTCCTGCCCTAAACTCTTTATAAACATTAACTCCATTCATCCTCATGACACGCTTGATGTGGGTGCCATAATTACCCCATGTGACAGATGAGGAAAATGAGGAACTAAGAGGTCTAATTATTTATCCAGTCCGGGTGTGGTGGCTCACATCTATAATCCCAGCACTTTGGGAGGATGAGGTGGAGGATTGCTTGAGGCCCAGAGTTTGAGACAACCCTGGGCAACATGGCAAGACCCCATCCCTACAAAAAATTAGCTGAGCCTGATGGCTGCACCTGTAGTCTCAGCTACTCAGGAGACTGAGGCAGGAGGATCACTTGAACCCGGGACTTCAAGGCTGCCAGTGAGCTGTGATCACGCCATGGCACTCCAGTCAGGGTGACAGAGAGACACTGTCTCCAAAAGAAAATAAATTTAAAATATATTAATTAAAAAAATAAAAATTAAAAAATATTTGTCCCAAAGCTCACAGCTAGTCAGTTGGTGGCACAGCCAGGCTCTAAACCCAGCCCATCTTGCCCCAGAGTCCTGCCCCAAACCCTCTCACTGGACTGACCTCCAGCCAAGAGGAAAGCTCCTTAACTTGGCGTTCAAGGTCTCCCACCTCAACCCTTGCCTTTCTCAGAACCAGTGCCCTGACAGAGGAGAACACACAGCGTTCTCTCTCCTGCCTCCCACCCCGGGCCTTTGCACATGCTTGGTTTCTGCCAGGATCACCACCCTGTACAGCCTGGTACTTGGCAGCCTGAGTCCCAGCACTGCCTGTACCAGCTCTGTGGCCCAGTCATGCTCCCCTAAGAGCTCCTGAATTATGGTGGACTTATAGGAGGTTATCAAGAAATGATGCTATGCCTGGCCTGCAGAAAATACTGTGTAAATGGCAGCAGTCATGTGCACCCATCTGCCAAGTCTGGTCCAGCTCAGACGCTCTCCTTCCCAGAGGTCTTCACTGATTCCCTGGGCAGAGGTGATGCTGCATCCCCCAAACCCTGCTGGTGCCTTGCTGGTACAGCCTCTGCACCCTAGATCTTTTTTTTTTTTTCCTTCCTTCCTTCCTTCCTTCCTTCCCTCCCTCTTCCTTTCCTTTCCTTTCCATTCCGTTCCTTTCCTTTTCCTTTCTTTTCTTTTCTTTTTTGAGACAAGGTCTCGTTCTATTGCCGAGGCTGGAGTACAGTGGCACAACCACAGCTCACTGCAGCCTTGACCTTCCTAAACTCAGGTGCTCCTCTGACCTCAGCCTCCAGAGTAGCTGGGACTACAGACACACGCCACCATGCCGTGCTAATTTTTTAACTTTCTTGTAGAGACAGGGTTTCACCATGTTGCCCGAGCTACACCCTAGATGGTAGGAGTAGGTATTTTTGTAGCCATCATTCTGCACACCAGGGTTTCTCAGCTTCGATGCTACTGATGCATGGGACTGGATGATGTTATTGTGGGGGCTTGTCCTGCGCGCTGTCTGCAGGTACTGCCAAACGTCTCCTGGGGACAAATCGCCTCTTGATGAGAACCACTGGCCTCAGCTGTTGAGGGCAGGGAGTGTGTGTCTCACACCTGCGCCACCCCTATGGGCCTAGCCCAGTGTCTAGCCCAGATCCGGTGGGTGAATGGGTGTGTCTGGGTCTCCAGAAAGTTCTGGAGAGAGGCCTCTAGGTCTCACATTAGAAAGGGCAGCAAGTTCCCTGGGGAGCACCCAGGTCCTCCTGGATGTTTCTCAGTGGCCTCCAGATGAAGGCCTCTTCCCTCCAGGATGGTGTCCTGGCCGGGCCCTGCCCAGCGGGCGTGGTTACCTGGATCCAGCGGTCGTTGCGGTTCTCGGCCTGTGGGCAGATGGTCAGCTTGCAGCCGGCCTTCCTGGCCAGCTCTGCCACCGCATCCACAAAACACGTGTTGTTCCTCACACTACGGAGAAGCCCAGGGAGGAGGGGCTCAGGATGGAGCCGGGGCCTGGGGGCCAGAGGGGCTACCCACTGCCCCAAGACTCACCGGCACACGTACACCTCTAGGGGCGGCAGGGTGCTGGGTGTCATGATCCAGGGTGCCACTCGGAACACCACAGTGTCAGTGAAGATAGGGGATGCCGAGAAATCCTGCAGGGGCAGACCAGGGGAGAAAGAGCACTGGACTTGGAGTCCAGAGGCCTGGGGGGACTCTGAGTCCACCACTGTGGTCTGTAAGAAAGCCCCTTGCTTCTCTGCAAGACGGAAATGAACCAGAGCGGGGACCAAGAAGTCTGGGGTCTTTCACACCAGTGGTGCCTGGTAGACTTACTAGGAATGCAGCCCTCCCCACCACCCTTTATTATTATTATTTTTTGGAGACAGGGTCTTACTTTGTTGCCCAGGCTATAGAGTGCAGTGAGGTGATCATGGCTCACTGCAACCTCAACACCCCTGGGTTCAGGTGATCCTCCTACCTCAGCCTCCCAAGTAGCTGGTACTCTAGGTGCACACCAGCATGCCTTGCTAATTTTTTTTTTTTTTTTTTTGTAGAGATGGGGTTTCACCATGTTGCCCACGCTGGTCCTGAGTGGACCCCCTCTTGAACCCCCTCTGTCCCTACCTCGTTGGAGTCGTCCAGCAGAGTGACATGGAAGGAGATGAGTCCCGTGAAGTCGGCATCAGGGAAGGACAGGCCTTCCACGAAGAAGCGCTCCTCGTCCCCATGGAAGCGGGGTACCTCATAGGACACCTTGTCTTGGCCCAGCACATGCCTATAGGCCTCACACACATCCTCAGGACCTGGAAGTGGAGAGAAGGGGTGGCTGTGACTCCCTGTGGGCCCAGGGAACATGAGTATGAGGGACACAGGAAGAGGTCTGCAGTTTCACCAAAAATTCCAAGTCCTCCAAGAACTCCATCCTTTCACCTCCTCTAGCAAAGGAGAGGACAGGTAATACACAGTGGGGCGCGGCTGGGGAAAGGATCTTCCTTTCTAAGACTGGCGCTCATGTCTTTTTGCAGTGCAATTTGGCAGCATCCAACAAAGTAATGTTTACCCTAGCCCAGCAATTTCACTACTAGGTATCTTTCCTACAAAAATACATCTACAGGCTGGGCACGGTGGCTGATGACTATAATCACAGCACTTTGGGAGGCCGAGGGTGGTGGATCACCTGAAGTTAGGAGTTCAAGACCAGCCTGGCTAACATGGTGAAACCTTGTCTCTACTAAAAATACAAAAATTAGCCGGGCGGTGGTGGTGCACACCTATAATCCCAGCTACTCAGGAGGCTTAGGCAGGAGGATCACTCGAACCCGGGGGCGGAGGTTGCAGTGAGCCGAGATCACACCACTGCACTCCAGCCTGGGCACGGAGCGAGACTCCATCTCAAAAAAAAACAAAAAACAAAACAAACAAACAATAAAAGGTACAAATTCACATAATATTTCTGTACAAGAGTGCTCGATATTCATTCATTCATCAAATATTTACTGTGCAACTACAGTGCACCCATGGGGCATGGTTCTGGTCTTGAACAAAGCCCCTGACCTCAAGCAACCTGCACTGTTATAAAATCAAAACACTGCAAACCACTATGATGTTCAGAGAACTGTCACAGCACCTCTATGCTTAGGAATATTATACAGCAGTGGAAAAGAATGAAGTGGAGCTCAATAAATACCAAGAAAGACATGTGGGATTATTACTCAGTGAAAGAAGCCGGTTGGAAAGCAGCATATGGACACATGCTGGAGAGCATGTATGATAAAGTGGGGAAGTGCACAACCCAACTCGTTAACAGTGAGAGTCAGATTTAGGCCAGGTGTGGCATCTCACGCCTATAATCCTAGCACTTTGGGAGGCCAAAGCGGGTGGACTACTTGAGCCCAGGAGTTCAGGACCAGCCTAGGCAGCAAGGTGAAACCTTGTCTTTACAAAAAAAAAAAAAAAAATACAAAAATTAGCAGGGTGTGGTGGTACATGCCTGTAGTCCCAGCTAGTTGGGAGGCTAAGGTGGAAGGACTGCTTGAGCCTGAAAGGTGAAGGCTGCAGTGAGCTGAGATCACTGCACTCCAGCCTGGGCAACAGAGCAAGACCTTGACTCAAAAATAAATAAATAAATAAATAAATAAAATAAAAAAGTCAGATTTAGAGACGGGGTAGAGAACTCTCAGGTTTCATTTTCTATACTTCCATATTGTCTTTATTTTAAAAATTGTCATTAGTTTAAAAATGTCATTGTCATTATTTAAAAAATAAGCGGCTGGGCGTGGTCGCTCACGCCTGTAATGCCAGCACTTTGGGAGGCTAAGGCAGGCGGATCACGAGGTCAGGAGATAGAGACCATCCTGGCTAAGACAATGAAACCCCGTCTCTACTAAAAATACAAAAATTTAGCTGGGGGTGGTGGCACATGCCTGTAGTCACAGCCACTTGGGAGGCTGAGGCAGGAAAATCACCTGAACCTGGGAGGTGGAGGTTGCAGTGAGCCAAGATCACACCACTGCACTCCAGCCAGAGCGACAGAGCGAGACTCTGTCAAAAAAAAAAACAAAAAAAACCCATCTTATTACTTGTATACAGTTTTACTTTCTCAAAGGCATTTAGATTCTTACTTTATTTCTTGTGATTTGGCACTGTGACTATGTAAAACAGCAGCCATCTATATCTGGGGGGAATACAAACTGAATTAATTAGGGGTGAAATTTACGGTGTTTGGGGTTGGTTTTACAATACTTCAGCGAGACAGACAAAACAGTGATAATTGTTTAATCTGAGTGACAGGCGTGTGGGAATTCATCAGCCTGCTTTTTGTGTATGTTTGACATTTTTGATAAGAATTTCTACATATGCTTAAAATGTATTTGAAAAGTTCATTCATCCAATAAAATGACATCAGGCCAGGTGCTGTGTTGGGGGCACCAGTTCGTCAGTTCCAAAGCCCCCACTTCTGACTAGTCTTACTGCGACCCGCCACCCACCAAGGCATCTCCCAGAGTGTGAGCAGGACCTGCCCATGGCCCAAGGCAGGAAGACGAGGTTCCCTGGCAGGCAACCTGGCAACAGGGCACAGACAGCAAGGGGGAGTGGCACAAACTCACCGCAGACATGGAAGACCTGTGCCCGTTCGGCACCATAGCTGGAGGTGTGGAGGACAAGTTTGTGGTCGTCAAAGAGGGCTGCAGGGCCCTGCGTCCGCAGGACCATGACAGACATGTCTTCCAGGTCTGTGAAGCCAGACAGAGTGGTAGTGACTCAGGGGAGTCCTGGCCACTGGCCCCTTCCTCTGCTGCCTGGCTCCCTCCCCTGGTCAGTGGGTATCAAGACCTGGGTCTCCCAGCCCCAGCTTTGTGAAAACCCTGGAAGCTATCAAGAACAAACCACAAAGACATCTGTGCTCTCCTAGACTCATGTTTCCTCAATTGCCCAGAGAAACATGAAGTGTGGCATAGCTAGCCGGTGTCTGACACACAACAGGGGCTCCAGAGAAGCGAGGAGGGTAAGGCCGTGGGGGCATTTCGCAGGTGAGGGTTCTGGTTTCCGTCCCAGCATCCCTCCCTGTGACACCGTACAAGCCCCTCCCTTCTGGAGCCTGAGCATCCCCATCTCCAATGGTGCCCACTTCAGAAGGCAGCCATGGGCTTCTTCCATGGACAGCACCTAGCACACCCTGGAATATTGCAGCTCATTCTCCATGGGGCTGGAATTTAGGACAGATGGACTTAGCAAGAGGTGGGGTGTCACAGAAATGCAGGCCAGAGGTGCAGAAGGAGGAGGCCCAGATTTGGGTTTGAGAGGGGAGGCCCTGGATCAGACACCGTCTTCAGGGAGTCTCCTGGCTTCTGAGTCTCAGCATCCTCATCTCTAAATTGGAGTGATGATACCGTCCCACTTGGATGATTCAATGAGAATTTGGGGAAAGGGCCTGGCACACAGTGGGTGCTCAAACAATGCTAGCATCCTCTGCTCCTCTGGAGGAAGAGAATAGCTAAGTGGCTCATTTCCAGAGCTTCTGCCCTGGCATGTGAGTGCCTGCTGACACTAGAGACACTAGGGAGGGGCAGCTGCCAGCCCGTGATGGGTTTTGAGGAGCACTGAGGAGTTTCTGGAGGCTGGCGCTCTCCCCTGGACTCTGGCCTCAGAGTCCCACAGGTGGGTTGGAACTCCCAAGGGGTAACTGAGCAGTGACCCTGGACACCCAGGGACTCAGGCTGCCCCGGCCTCACCTTGCAGGCAGTGCACGTGCTTGTCACAGTTGTCCTGGACACCACAGCTTGGATCATCACGGTCACAGTTCACCAGCAAGATGCCACCATACCCACTGGGCCCCCAGACCCACTGCCGCTGTCAATGGCAAAACATAGCCAGTGATGAGGGCTCAGATGAGACCTGTGCCTCCCTGCCCAGGAACCCCAGCCTGGCCTATAACCACCCCACCCTGTGAGGCTAGGTCCATGTTCTCGAAACACCTTCTCAAGACATGGCAATGGCAATGGCTCTCTGTTGCCCACACTATCCAGTCCAAAGCGCAGAGCTGTCTTTCATGGCTGTCTGTGATGGGCCTTCAGCCAACACCCTCTTTCTCAATAGGCAACCTCCTGATTATAGGACCACATGCCTTATCTGTGCTCATTCCTCCATTAAACCCTCCTTAGTTTTGCTCCTGCCGTTCCCTGCACCTGGAATGCCATCCCTCCTGCATCCCTTCAGAGCCCAGCTCAAGGGTACGTCCCTCCAGGAAGCCTCCCTCTCCTGCCCAGCCCACCTCGACTTTCTCCTTTAACTCCCAGGGCACCAAGTTCCAACACAATTGAGTCCCAAGTTCTTCAACAGTTTCATATTTGGTTTTTCTTCTCGCCTAGGTCAGGATCAGCACATTATGAACTGTGGGCCAAATCAGGCCCACTGCCTGTTTGTATAAATAAAGTTTTATTGGCACACAGTCACATCTGTTTGTGTATTAACTGTGACTGCTTTCACACTATCATGGCAGAATTGAGACCATATGGCCCACAAAGCCTAAAATACTTGCTATGTGACTTTTCATGGAAAAAGTTTGCCCACTCCTGACCTAGATTATGAGTCCAGAAGGTCTTGATCCCACAAACCAAGGCCTAGCTCAGGGCTGGGTACCTCCATGCCTGATAATTCCTGGTGATGATTTTTCTTCTGGTGAAAGAAGATCCCCAGCCAGCCATGCCTGGTTTCTGTTTTTGGCTCCCTTGGCCTCAGCATCATTTGGGAGGCAGGGGGATACCTGTAATGGCCTCACCCTTCTTAACCCAACCTAGAGCAAGCTCCAAATGCACTCCTGCTTCCTGGGCCCAGGCACAGATGCTTACCTTGTCTACAAAGGTCCTGTCCTGCCTTCCCTCACAGTTCAGGTCGCAATCCAGGGAGATATCTGTAAGAGGAAGCAGAGGGCAAGTCACTACAAGGTTCCCAGGAGCCCAGGGCAGGTCTTGATCTCAGGGCTTGTCTGGGGCTGGGCAAAGGCAAGTCATTTCCAAGGAGACACCATCCAAGAGGTGAGGGCATCTGCACCCTCTGGGCTGGGGAAAGAGGCCTGAGGCAAGAAGCAGGGTCACAGCAAAAGCCCAGGACAAATGGTGCCCCCTCTAGGAAGCCTTCCCTGACCACTTCCTATCTGCATCCTTGCAGCCCTTGCAGTCCCAGGCACGCCCTGAACTGAGCCCAGGTCTCCAGGATCATTCTTGTCTATATAAAGCCGCCTCATCTCCTTGGAATGGGGTGTCATTCCAACCTGGACTTCGGTGTCAAACAGATGTGAACACGAACCCAGGTTCTGCCACCTACTGACTGTGTGTCCTCTCTGAGCCACTCTCAGTCCCCAAATCCCACCCCCATCCCACCTTAACATTTATCCCTAGACACTGGGGGAGATTTCACAACGCAAATGGAGCATTCAAGAGGTCAGATCAATCTTCCTGCTCTGAAAAAAATGTAGTCTTCTTAGTTCTTAAAGAAGAAGCAGTCAGGAGCACAGAGGGAGAGAAGAAAGAATAAATTGGATAGGATTTTTTTTTTTTTTTGAGACAAGACAGGGTCTCTGTTGCCCAGGCTGGAGTGCAGTGGCATGATCATGGCTCACTGCAACCTCTGCCTCCTGGGTTCAAGTAATCCTCCCACTTCAGCCTCCTGAGTGCTGGGACTACTGGCGCATGCTACCATGCCCAACTAATTTTTGTATCTTTCATACAGACAGGATTTCACCATGTTGCCTAGGCTGGTCTTGAACTCCTGGGCTCAAGTGATCCACCCACTCCAGCCTCCCAAAGTGCTGGGATTACAAGCATGAGCCACCACGCGTGGCCTGAAATGATTTTTAAACTTGTGAAAAGATACTCAACCACCATGCAACAAGTGGATAAATCTCACGAACATAACATGGGGCAAAAGATGCCCAACACAAAAGAATATACATGATATGACTGCATCCATAGAAAATCAGATGGTAAAATGAGACCATGTTATTCGGGTATGCATATTCAGGAGATAAAACCATAAGGAAAAGCAAGAAAATACTTATCACAAGATAGTAGTTGCCTGTAGGGGAAGGAGGGAGTTATGATCAGAGAGGGACATTGAGGGGGACTTTGGGGTGCTGGTAGTGTTTTATTTCTTGGGCTACTCTTGGGTTTATTTCCTGGGCTATTCTTCAGTTTGCTTTGCAATTATTCGTGTGTGTGTGTACATATGTTTTATACACATATGTATGTAAAATAAAGCTTTATGTACTTTTCTGTCTATGTTATTTTCCAATGATCACGTGTGTATGTATTTGGGCTGCAGATGGGGAATGCCCAACTTCACTCCTAACTAAAGAAAGGCAAAGTAAAACAACAGTGAGATGCCAACTGATTGGCAAAAAGGGAAAAAGTTGATAATGCAGTATTGGCAAAGCATATATGCAGTTGGCAGACATGTATACAGTGTTTTTGGAGAGCAATTTGGCAATATCTATCAAGTTAAAAATTATAGATTCTCTATAACCTAGAAGTTTGGCTTCTAAAAAATGCCTCCTACAGATAAAGCATTTTCAACTTCTTTGCTAATTGCTTCTCAAGTGTGTGAGCCAAAGCAAACTCCCACCCACTCCTTTGTAAGGAGTTTCCCAGCGTCACCACCTTGGCAGTGCTCAGTTAGGCATCTTTTAATTTGGATTTTGATCACTGGGGCTTTCTCTTCTGTGAATTGCTTATTCATGTTTTTGCCCATTTCTATTATTTTCGTCCTTTTCTTATTTATTGGAGTTCTTCATATTCTATATGCACTAAGTCAGCATTGAAGATTTCTTCTCCTAGTTCATAGTTTGGCTTTTTACTTGTCGTCTGTTGCATATAAATTTTTAATTTTAATGCAGTCTAATTTAGCAATCTTTCCCCTTATGGTCTTTGCACTTTTGTTTTGCCTTGTTAAAGAAAATCTTTACTATCTTGAGGGTACAAAGATATTCTTTTCTAAAAGCTTTACAATTTTGATTTTCACCTTAAGATTTTTAACTGACTTGAAATTTATTTTTGAGTATGGTGTGAGGTAGGGCTCCAAGTTCATTTATTGCCACACAAGCATGGGTCTGTCTCTGGGTTCTCTATTTGCTCCATTGCTCTATACCAATTTCACAATGCCTCAAGTACTATAGCTTGAAAAAAAAGTCTTGATATTTGGAATTGTGAATCCCTCCACCTTGTTCTTCATCAAAATCATCTTATTATTATCTATTCTTGACCTTTGCTCTTCCATACAAGTTTTAGGATCAGCTCTGTAAAGTTAAAGTAAAAAGCCATGTTGGGGCTGGGCACAGTGGCTCACGCCTGTAATCCCAGCACTTGGGAGGCCTAGGCAGGCAGATCACCTGAGGTCAAGAGTTCAAGACCAGCCTGGCCAACACAGTGAAACCCTGTCTCTACTAAAAATACAAAAGTAGCTGGGCATGAAGGCATGCATCTGTAATCACAGTTACTCAGGAGGCTGAGGTAGGAGAATTGTTTGAACCTGGGAGCCGGAGGTTGCGGTGAGCTGGTATTGTGCCATTGCACTCCAGCCTGCGCAACAAGAGTGAAACTCCATCAAAAAAAAAAAAAAAAAAAAAAAGCCATGTTGGAATTTCTATGGGAATTGCATTGAATTTAGACTGTTTGATACTGTCACAGAGCTCTTAGATCTCTTATGTTTTTTCATTTGTTTGTTTTATTCTTTTTTCTCTTTGGGTTTCAGTTTGGGTAACTTTTATTCACTTATCTTCAAGTTCACTGATTCTTAGCTGTGTCAGGTCTACTGGTGAAACCTTCAAAAGCATTTTTTAAATCTCCATTATTATGGTTTTATTTCTAGCATTTCTATTTGACTCTTTCTTAACAATTTTCTTCTCTGTTGGAATTCCCCATCTGTTCATGCATGTTGTCCACCTTTACTACTAGAACTCTTAACATATTAATCACAATTACTTTGCATGCCCTGTCTGATAACTCCAACATCTGAGTCATCTTGCATGGAGTTTATGTATTCATTTGTGGAGGCTTAGCAGAAAAACGTTAAGCTGGCAAAAGCAAGGTCCAGTTTCATGTCTATAGTATGCTTCAATTTGCTTACAAAATAGTGGGGATATACAGGTATGTATGTGCCTTCATATATAAGCACAGCCGATCTCTAGGAAAATGCTGGGTTTGGGGAACTAGAAGTCTTGAGTTGGAGGGAAGGAGGTTTAATTTTCAATGTATACTCTTTTGTACTGCTTGAATTTTTAAAATGTGCCCTTGGCCACACCATCAACATGGCCCCCAACTTACCAACACAGGTGAGGTAGAGCACTGCGTAGGCCAGGGGCAGAGGCTTGTGGCTGGAGTGGTAGGAAATCTGAACCTGTGGAGAGTTGGGCACAGAGTGATACCAGCAGAAGCCAAGAGCTCCTGCCCCAAAAGATAGTTCTTGGGGATCCGGTAAGGAGGGGAAGGTGGGGATCCGGTAAGGAGGGGAAGGTGGGGATCTGGTAAGGAGGGGAAGGTGGGGATCCGGTAAGGAGGGGAAGGGCCCCAGGAACCCTGCTCTTTCTTTAACCCCCTCTGTGCCATTTATTTTTCTGTGTCTTGGTTGGCACATCTGTAAAATGGGAGCTACTTGTAAGAGCTTCTCTAGAGACCTGGGTCCCAGTCTCTCCAATAACCTACTCCGTGATTTTTGACAAGCTCTTGCTCCCCTTTGGGTCTCAGTTTTGTCATTTGTAAAATAAAGGGTTTGGACTGGGCAGGGTTTAGGGACACTCTCCAAGCCAACATTCTTGTCTGTGGGACTCAGGCCTGGGCTTGAGCCTGGAACCTCTGGGCACTCTATGACCTTGGCCAAGGCCTCTCACCTCTCTGAGCCACCTCAGTTTTCTCATCTGCAAAATGGGAAAAGGTCTCTACCTCTACAGGTCTCTACCTCAGAGGCTTGCAGTGCAGCTTGGAAATGATAAATGTAAAAGACTGAGTCCATAGGAAGTGCTCAAGAAATACCAGCTACTGTTATCAGTGGGCAGATGGCATCTGGTAGGGTGGGGGGTGGTTAAATGCAGGGCTCTGGGGTCAGATGGCCTGGGCCCAGATTCTGGATCCTCCACTTTTGAATATCCCAGGAAAAGTTACTGATCTTCTCTGAGCCTCAATTTCCTCAACTGTAAAGTGGGGATAATAATAGTTCCTACCCCTTAGGACTAATTAGAGGCTGTGAAGATGAAAGGAGTCATGCATGGGGCATGTGCAGCTTGATGCCCGGCCCACAGTGAGCACCCAAGAACTGTTACAGGGTGAGGATGAAGATGGCGAGGATGATATTTGGTTGGAGGCAGACGAATCCAAGGCATCCAAGTTCCCTTTAAAGCATAACCCTCCTGTTGGGGTGTTCCCTCCTGATGTGGGTCTCTCAACTCTCTGCTTCTGATGTTTGAATTTCAGCCAGAGGGGAGGATCTTGCAGGGGCCACTCACCTCCTTAGTCCTGGGAGCCCCTAAATCCTGCAATTACTGACCCCCACGTGTCAATCACCAGCAGTAATGCTTGCCTCAAACATACAGTTACTAGGATCCTGGCCAAAGGCTGGATTGGGAGCAGGGGCATGTGGCGGGCAGGGGGAAGAGTGGAAGAGACTCTGAACTTCCTCCATCCCACCAGCCATCATGGCCAAGGAATTCAAGGCGGTGGGTACCCACACCATCCCCAGTTCAACCGGCACCAAGGTGAGGCCCCTCACAGGCTGGCCGGTCCTCTTGCACTGCCCCTGGGACTCTGTCCTGACTCTCACCAACTCTGCCACTCGCTAGATCATGTGACTTCAGGAAAGCCACGCCCCTTCTCCATCTTAGTTTTCTTGCCTGTTAAATGGGTTCATTGGGTCCTGCACCATGTGCCTCACGGAGCTCAGTGGAGAGGCTCAATTCAGATGCATAGCTGGGAACAGAGGTGGGGGTGGTGGAGGGAGACTGCCCCCAGGGGTCAGGCAGGTCTGCACTGAATTCTAGCTCTCCTGACCATTAGTATGTGGTCCAGGGACAGTTACTCTGAACCTCAGTTGTCAGTTGTCCCATCTGTGAAATGGGCATCAGTTCCCTGCCTCTCTGGGCTGCTGTGAGGGCCGGATGCAGTCATGGCTGCCCAGTGCCTGGCACGTGGTCAGTGCTCCTTAAAGGGCCAGTTTCTGAAACATCGCTTCTGACATGGAGTAGATCCCACTACTCCCACCCTCCAAGTCCTGGTCCCCATCAGCCCTTGAAGTGAACATCACTTGTGCCAAGTTTAAAGGCCACCCATTTCTCCCATGTGTTAAATGTCCCCTACTCTGCAAAAAGGGTCAGGAAGAGAGTGGCTTAAGGACAGCAAGGCACCTTGGGGAAATGTCACGTAGGAAGGGGGTCTCCCCAGGCGCCAGTGTCCCTCTCCTGTCCCTGCCTTCTTCATTTCATTCAAAGTGGCAGAGATCCCCTAATCAACCCTCAGCCTACATATGGGGAAACTGAGACCCAACTCCGCAGAACTGAGACAACTCCTTCTCCACGGGGTCTTGGGAAGCACGAGAAGGAGCAACACTGGCTCCTGTGGCACTCCGCAGCAATGATAGGACGCAGGGGTTCTGATTACTCCATTTTACAGATGGCAGACAGAGGCCCCGAGGGGTGATACGGCTTTCCAAGGACACATGGTATGTGTCTGTAACTTGCAGAGCTGGGATTCAAAACCAGCCCCATGGCTCCAAGGCCAGGCACTTACCCACTGTGCTGCCCTGCGCTCTAGAGAAAGAGAATGTTGGGCCCTCCTAGAGCTAGACAGCTGCCTCCCCCACAACCTCTCCCCTCCCCACCAGGGACCAGCTCACATGGCTGTCGTTGAGGTCATTGCTGGGGGAATTCATGACCACGATGATCTCCAAAGTCGCGTCAAAGCGCCATCGCCTGGTGTCTGCACGCTCCCGGCCCCTCTCCATGTTGGGAGAGATGTAGATGTCCACTCCAGGCGTCCCATAGACCTCGAACATCTCTGTGCCCTCAGGCACTGACCTGGGCAGGACAGACAGCCATGGGCGGTGCTGAAGGAGGTGTGTTTTGCTCAGATGTTTGAACTCTGGCTCAAGCCCTGCTTCCTCTAGGAAGCCTTCCTTGGCCACCCAGGGCCCTCAGATCCTCACAGCAAGTTCCCAGGAGTCAAGCCTGGACCCCACACAAACATATACACAGTCGGCCAGGTGTGGTGACTCACTCCTTTAATCCTAGCACTTTGGGAAGCTGAGGCGGATAGATCACTTGAGGTCAGGCACTTTGGGAAGCCAAGGCGGGCAGATCACTTGAGGTCGAGACCAGCCTGGCCAACATGGTAAAACCCCGTCTCTACTAAAAATACAAAAAATTATCCGGGTGTAGTGGCATGTGCCTGTAATCCCAGCTACTGGGGAGGCTGAGGTAGGAGAATCGCTTGAACCCAGGAAGCAGAGGTTGCAGTGAGCCAAGATTGCACCACTGTACTCCAGCCTGGGGAACAGAGCAAGACCCTGTTTCAAAACAAAACAAAAAACATACACACAGTCTGACGTTCTAAGCCCCTGTGTTAATGTCATTAACATTTCCCTTGTGAGTTTCTTTACCACCCACCAGAATGGTGAGCTCCTCAGAAGTCAGAACCCAGCCGTGAGCTGGATAAATCCCCAGGGCAGGGCTGGGCACGAAGAGCTCGGTGAACACCAGCCAGTGGTGGGTGGAGCCCCTTACAGTTCTGAGAGCTTTAAAAAGAGCAATTCTCACCCCAGATCCCATCACATGTCTCCTTAGTGGGTGGGAAGATATCCTTGGATTCTTCCCTGGGAAGGGAATTCAATCTGGTTGAGTGCCCGCTGCATGGCAGGCACCTGGCACACACAGCTCCCTCCACTCTTACAAGCTGTAAGGTGAGCAACATCATCCCCATTTGACATATTAGCAACTGAGGCTCAAGGAGGCCTAGTGACAAGCCTGAGGTTGCATCAAATGGCAGAGCCGGGTGTGCACCAGGTCTGACTCCGAGCCCCTGCTGTTCCACAGCTCTGCAGTGTCACCCGGGAAACTTGGCCAGATTTGGTCAGACAACGAGGCACTAATTGTAGGTTTAAAATATCTGTGATGTCACCTGGCCCTGAGATTGCATTTCCCTCGTTCCTGCTAGTCTGGGGTTCCTCGTTGGAAACCAGCCTGTGCATCCTTTGACTGTGGAGTGCCCACTGGGCACTCAGGTACTGCCTGGCTGGACACCCACTGCTCTCCGCACTGCCCCAGAGCTGTTGATCCCGCTGGGGAGCTGAGGACCAACATTGTCCAGGGGAGCCAGATAGGGCTCAGGGCCACAGGATCACAGCTTAGTGGGAACCCATGTAGGGAGAGGCCACTGTGAGTTGGAGGGCTTCCTGGAGGAAGCAGCACACACCCCCCTGGGGGATAACAGTGACTGACACTTGTTGAGCTCATGCTCTGTGCCAGCCCATTATGCAATCCTCTCAATAACCCTAGAAGGGAGGCACCATCTATTACTGTCTCTCATTATACAGATGGGAAAGCCGAGGTTAAGTAACTTGCCCAAGGTCTGTGGTGGGGCTGGGATCCAAACCCAGCCATGTGGCTCCTCAGTCCACAGTCTTGCCCACCACCTCCCCAGGAGTAGTAATAACAACAATACAATAAGACAAAAAGCCCCCAGCCTCTGCGCCCTTACCACAGCAGGCCTGGCCAAGCCTTTTTGTACATTAGCTCATCTGATCCTCACTGCAGTCCCAGCATGAGATAATCACTCCTGTTTACACATGGGGAAACGAGGCTTGGGATACGTACAGGACTCCCCGAGTTTTCACAGCTGGCCACTCCCCCCGTTTCCCATTTTCCCTCAGAGTAAGGCAGACCTCCCCAAAAACACCCTCTTCACTCTTCCACCAGCATGATTCTGATACATCTTACAGCAGCTCTTTTATAAAAAGGGAAATAAACCAAGCCCAAGCTTCTCTCCATCAGGCGGGTCCCACTTTGGTGTCCAGGTCCCTGTCAGGTGTCCTCACCAGGTGGGAGGGACAGACACACCTGTTTCTCCTCCTAAGCGGGGCTACCAGACTTAGCAAATAAAAATACAGAATGCTCAGTTGGACTTGGATTTCAAATAAACAGTCAATCATTGTTTGGAACTCCCATGAAATATTTGGGATACACTTATACTAGAAAATTACTAATTATTTATCTGAAATTCAATTTTAACTAGGCATCTTTTATTTTTTCTGGCAACCCTACTCCCAAAGGCTGTAATTTCCAGGGCTGGTGGAGCCCTCTGGCCCGTTCTGCCCTGGGCAGCGCCCCACAGGGGAAATGGCAGAACCAGGTAGAGAGGCATGAAGACACAGAGACAGAGAGATAGGGACAGAGAGACTTGGAGAGACACAGCGAGATGGAGAGTCAGAGACAGGGAGTCAGAAAGACAGACACAGGAAGACAAACCCAGGTAGGAAGAGCAGCCTCTTATACCCTCGGGAACACCCTCAGCCCCACTCCTGAGGCACCTGACTTCCACCTCCCAAGTAAGCCTTTTTTTTTTTTTGAGACAGAGTCTCGCTCTGTCGCCCAGGCTAGAGTGCAGTGGCCAGGCTGGAGTGCAGTGGTGCAATCTCGGCTCACTGCCACCTCCACCTCCCAGGTTCAAGCAATTCTCATGCCTTAGGCTCCCAAGCAGCTGGGACAACAGAGCCCACCTCCGTGCCAGGCTAATTTTTGTATTTTCAGTAGAGACAGGGTTTCACCATATTGCCAGACTGGTCTTGAACTCCTGACCTCAAGTGATCCGTCTGCCTCAGCCTCCCAGCTGGGATTACAGGCGTGAGCCACCACGCCTGGCTGAAGCCTATAAACATTTTATGGAACTCCCTCAATCCCAAAGCTGTTCCCTGGGCCCCGAGCGTCCATGGGCAAGGGCTGAGCACCCTTGATGGTCCTTCTGGTATGAAAATCCCACTCAGTCCCCAGGCTCCAGCCCCTGGGTGTGGGGTACTTCAGCCCAGCGCCCTTGCCCCTCCATGTGCCAGGCTCTGTGTGAGATGCTGGGGGATTCCTAGTGAAGACCCTCCTGTCCAGGAGGGTCCCCAGGGCCACGGTCTGAACAAGGGCTTCGCACAGAAGGTGAACAAGCTACATCTGAGGTTGGGGAAGGGAGGGTCCACAGAAGTCGAGGGCTCAGGTGATGCTGGGACCAGAGTCAAGAATTAGGTTCAAGACCAGGCTCGTTCACACATCAGCCAGCTGAGCTTGACTAAATCACTTAGTCTCTCTGGGCCCATTAACCTCACCTATAAAGTGGGATAATGACACTTGGCCAACCTCATGGGCAATCATGAAACTCAAGTGTGATAATAGATGGGAAAGGCTTGGAACACCATTGGCCCAGGACAGGGAAGAGGTTATTAAAGTAAATGAGGGTGCAGGAAACGGGTCTGGAGGTAGGATGAGACAGTGGGCTGGGCAGCTGGGGCAGGTTCCCCAGGGAAGGCACCAAGAGGAGACACAAGTGAGGGGAAGGTGTTTTCACCATGGAACCTTAAGAGGTCTAGTTTAGACTCAGGCTATAATGAGCTTGTTTTCATTTCATCCCTATGTAATGGGGAGCCAGCGACGGCTCTTGATCAGGAGGGGCAACATGATGGAACCATGGTGAGGTACTTGAGCCTGTGGTCCCTGGGGCCAGGCAACTGGGTTCAAATCCCAGTCCCACCTCTCATTAGGTGTGTGACTTTGAGTGAGTGACTATCTCCCTCAGCCACAGCATCTACATCTATCTGGTGGGGATGAGGAGCAGATGAAAGGAACCAGTGTGGGTAAAGCACTCAGGATGAGCAAAAGTCATGCCTTCATTTCACTGCTGGGGAAACTGAGGCCCAGAAGAGGAGCAACTAGAAGGTAGGGCTGCTGACTCCCAGTCCAGTGCTCATGCCTGTCATGAAAGCTGTGTGTTAAGAAAATGAAAGGGGCAGCTGCTGGGAGGAGATCCTGCATCAGGTACGGGAGGATCTAGCTTCCCATTTCCTAGAGAACAGGGGAAGTACATGGAGCCTCACCTGGACAAAGTCCTTCCTCTCCAGGCCACCTTGAGCTGCCAGCATGGCTGAGTCACCACATGCTGGCTTCTGGGTTTTCTAGGCAGTGCTTCTGGTCTAGCCCTGGGCTCAGGGCCTTGGGCCCTCCCCTGCTGAGGCTTCCATACACAGGCCTGTCCAGGGCTCTCCCAGCCCCACACCCTCCCAGCCAGCCCGAGAACTCAACTGCTCCCATGGCACAGCCAGCCTAAGATGGTGAGTGGGAGGGTAAAACGTGGTAGGGTGGCCGACAGCATCGGTTTGCTGGGACTAAGGCTGTCTCTGGATACAGAATTTGCTGTGCTAAAACCTGCCAGGTTCCAGACAAACAGGAACAGTTGGCCTCCCTAAAAGTAGCCAGCCTCAGATCCACCTTATTGAAAATGTAGATTCTTACAGTGCTGCAGGCAGGGCCCTGGAACCTCATTTTAAGCCATTCTGATGTTCACTGACATCTGAGAATCACGGCTTAGAGTAGATTGTCTTAGAAATGCTGGAGCCTGGTCCCTCCAGTGCATGTAGAGTTGACTCAGTGTGAGCCCATCCCCTCGTGTATCACCCTCTTCAATGGTGAGGAGGAGGATGGGGCATTGGTGATGAAGGTATCCCCCACAGCCATATGACATGTGTGCTATTATCCCCACTTTTCAGATGAGAATACTGAGCCTTGGAGACGGCAGGTGATTTGCCCAAAGTCACACAGCTAGTAAATGACAGAGCCAGGACTCACTGCCAGCTCTGTCCCCACTCCCCTGCAAACCCAAACCCACCCTCTCCCTTCATGGACTCAGGGCCTGGACTCTTCTGGGAGAACAAAACCAGATATTTCGGGAGCTGAGAAACCGATGGGAAAGGTCCCCATGGCTGAACACAGAAAGGCTGACAAGATGACCAACAAGGTCTCCACCGAGCTGGACTGTGGGAGCAGAGGAGACCAAGACCCAGGCAGCTGGGTTTCCGGGTGGCAGTTCCAGCTGCCCCTCCCCAGTCAGCAAGGATCCCAGATCCGCCGACCCTGCCGGCCTCATCAACAAAACCAGGTTCAGGAAATCACAGTCCCACTGTAATCCTGGATGGCCCTGCCCCACCCCACCCCCGGAAAGTGGCAGCCACATGCACCCTTTTTCCAAATCCCCCATATTTAAAAGGGTAGAAATGCACCAGCTCCCCCAGGGCCCAGCTCTCTGCACAGGCAGGTCAGAGCTCTCACATCAAACAAAATCCGATGTTGACAGAATGGAAGCTGCTTTGTCAAATCAGCGAGGGGATTCAGAGGCCTCCATGAGTGGAACTTGAAACCCACTGTTCTATGCCAACCCCTTCAGGGTCCATATGGAGAAACTGAGGCCCAGGGTTGAGTAGGAAGTTGCTCAAGATGACATAGTGAGTGGCGACAGAACTAGGACCAGAACCCAGGGTCCTGGCTCCATTAGGCAGCCTCTGCAGAGACAGGGTGACATGAGCTGTTTGTCCTCCCAACGAGGGCAGCGGTTCTCAGCCCCAGATGCACATTCATCCCCAGTGGATCCTGGAAAATCTAAGGTGCTGGGACCCTTCAGAGATGAGTTGAATCAGGTTTCGCAAGGTGGGGCCTGGGCATCCATTTTTTTATGGGTCCCCAGGTGATTGAAACATGCTGCCAGGGTTGAGAACCTCTGAGCTGGAGAAAAGAGGAGCTTGATGGCTCATCACCAGGTGTGGTCCCTTAGGAGACACCTGCCTGGGGTACCTTAGTGGTGGACTCTCTGCCTTCTGTCTTTTCCATGTGCTGCTACTTGAGGTCATTCTCAGGCACGGGAGCTGTGCACCTGCTTAGGTCGAGGTGGCCCCCTCTTAGGGGTGTCTGGGCTGCCATGAGAACAGACTCAGCTGCCCTCCAGGCTGCTATGTGTGCTGGGCCCCTCTGCAGCCATGTAGATGGGACCTGACCCTTCTGGGACCTTCTGACTGTGGGGCCTACACAGATGTGCATCTGAGAATACCTGGAGCTCTGGGGTCCTTAGAGCCAAGTGTGCCAGCACAGAAGTGCCACAAGCCCCACCAGGACCTCCAATCCAGGTGAGTCTCAGCACCTCTGTGACTCAGTTTCCTCTTCACCAATAGTCAGAGATCCTTCGTTTGAACTGGGAGATCTGGTTTCTAGTTTTAGCTCTGTCCCTAACTCGCTATGTAACTCGCTATGGCCTCAGTTTCCCCAAGTGAAAAATGAAGGGGTGGGTAAGACTCCAGAGATGTCGCACTGAACCAGCCTGGGGACTGCTCTCCAAGGCCACCTGTGATGAATCCCAAAGGTGACCAGCTTCATGGGCCCCTCAGCCTCAGGCGCAGCCACAACCCAACAGACTCCAGGAAGCATCTCCACATGTTGCGGGAGAGCCCAGTGGGAGTGGGTCCAGTCCATCCTTACTACTGGAGACCAATGACAGAGGCCCTGAGGATGGCCCTCTCCACCAGAGGTTGTCCTGGGATTTTGATTTTGCCCATTAAGAAGGAAACCAGGCCAGACACGGTGGCTCTCACCTGTAATCCCAGCACTTTGGGAGGCTCAGGCAGGCGGATCACTTGAGCCCAGGAGTTCAAGACCAGCCTGGGCAACATGGCAAAACCCCATCTCTACAAAAAATACAAAAATTAGTCAGGGATGGTGGTGCACGCTTGTAGTCCCAGCTACTCGGGAGGCTGAGGCAGGAGGATCGCTTGAGCCTGGGGAGGTCCAGGCTGCAGTGAGCCAAGATTGCACCACTATGTTCTAACCTGGGCAACAGAATGAGCCCCTGTCTCCAGAAAAAGAAAGAAAGAAAGAAAGAAAGAAAGCAGCTTTCTTCCTGCACCAAGGCTTTGTGCTAAGGTTTGCGCTGATGCTTGAACCTTGAGAAAGAGCTGTGTGGAACCAAGCAAACCACCTGGGCTGTGGAACTTGATGGGATCTGGGTTCAAGCCCTACAGCCCAGTGAGATAGCACTTGTCAGACCACCATCCCTCTGAGCCTGCCTCCAGTTGCATGGAGGAGTTAATGAGCCACCAGACGCCCAGTGCATGGCTCAGTGCACCAGGGTACCCTTCCTTCCCTTTCCCCATTCTAAGACTCACTGCTCAGGAAAGAAAAGCCCCCATATCATGCCTGGGTCATCTTCAACTCATGGAAAGGCAAGAAGATAAAGTTGAATCCACTGCCACAGATAGAGAGGCCCAACAGACTTGCTTGTCCTCGTCCTTCAAGGCTTTGATTGGTGCCCCTCCTCCAGGAAGCCTGCCCTGACTCAGCTATGCTAATTTATCTTTTTTCAACTCCTTCTCCCAATATGGTCCAGAGGCTGCTCCCCAGACATCTTGCATATGGCAGGTTTGGGGATGCTTGAGGCTGTCCACAGGCCCAGGACAAAGCCTTAAACCAATGATGATGATAATGGTGACAGCTAACATAACTGAATGTTCACCACAAATCAGTATTAGTTACATGCTTTGCACACACAATCTCATTCAATCCCCCCAACTGCCCTTTGAAATAAGGCCAAACTGGGTTACATCCTGGCTCTGCCACTCACTGGCTGTGTGACCTTGGGAAAGTTGTTTAACCTCTCTGTGCCTCTGTTTTCTCATCTATAAGATGATGATGATGACAGTACCCACTTTAGAATTGTGTGAGAATTAGTTAACATATGGAAAGTGCTTAGGACCAGCACTGCTGGGGAGTGGCATTAAGTGTCATTGCTGGTATTATTATCATCCCCAGGCGACAGGTGAGGAAACAGAGACTCAGAGAAGTTAAAGGAGTTTCCCACAGTCGGAGAGCTGGGAAGTTGCAGAGCCAGGACTGAGCCACCACACCTACTGCCCTTTCTCTTGTTGGCCCACAGGCTGAGCACCCAGGATTGTTACATCATAGCACCTCCAAGCCAGGAGGGACCTCAGAGCTAACTCAGTCTAGCTCCCTTTCCCAGAAAGGAGTCCTTTCTCCAGCACCCCTGTAAGAAGGTTGTCCGGCCTCTGCTGGCCTCTCAGAGGGGAGGGGCTGCTTCTGCACCCTTGTGTGTGTCCCCAGAGCCTGTGCTCATCCTTCAAGGCTTTGACTGGTACACACACTAGACTCAAAAGAAATACTTGAAGAATGTGTGAATGAACGAACTAGGAGCTCTCCACTCCCACCCCTGGGGGGTTCGGCCATCAGGGCCCAATAATCCCTCATTTGAAGGTATCAGAGCTTCCATCCCCCACCCTGTGACTGTCCCACCCACGGCCTTCTCTGCAAACCTCCAGTGTGGCTCAGGTGACTCCAGGAAGCTATGGCCTTTGTCTCTTATCACCCCAATCCATCCTCTATCCTCTAAGGAAGCTCTGCTGAGGAGGAGACAGCCCCAGGCTTCCTGGGGCAGGTCAAACCGGAGACACATCTGCCCAACAGGCACGAGGTAGCAGCGGCAGGTGCGTCACCCCATGGCACGCAGCCCAGTCACCCCATGGCAGGAGACAGTGGTGCCAAGTGGCAGCTACCCCTCCTTCCTCATTACCCCTGTGGCATAGCCTCCGTGGCTTCCCCTTCCTTCAAGAACCACTGAATTCCCTTCCTCCTCCTCACTGCCCATCCACCCACCCAATACCAGGATTTATTTCCTGGTCTGGCTCTGCTCCAGACTTGGTTCCCTCCCATGACCAGCTCCACACCCCTCTCATCCAATGCCCTGGAACAACCCCATCGCTGCTCCCAAGTTCACCCCGATTTTTCGAGTCTTAGTCTCGGAGACTCGTTCTTAATGGGTGGGCTATTTTGCTCCCCACCCCAGGGCACATTTGGCAATGTCTGGGGACATTTTTGGTTGTCACAACTCGGGAGTGTGCTGCTGGTATCTAGCAAGGAGGCCCGGAATGCTGCTCTCCATCCTACAGTGCACAGGGTGGCCCCCATGACAAAGAGGTACCATGACAGTAGTGCTGAGGTTGAGAAACCTGGCCCGAGGAGAGGGCTGGGAGACTTGGGAGGCGGGAGCTGTCCCACAGTTCTGCACCCTCCTCTCCCAATATCCCGATTACCTCAAAGCCAGGTACCTGGAGACTCCCCAAAAGCCTAAGAAGCCAGCTCCCTGGTGGTCCCCAGAGCCCAGCTCCTAAAACCCTACCTTAACCCTCTTTTCTTCCTAAGAGAGAGAAGACAGGGCCTTACTTCCCTCCACCACGGACCTTAAATGCATGACCTGGCACACAGTAGGGGCATAATGCATGGCCATTGAGTGTCTGGAGGAAATCAGGTTGGAAATCTCTATTTTCCAAGTATCAGAGCAGCTAAAACCATAAGACTCTTGAGTAAGACCACAAGCTTGTTTAAACCTTGGCTTTGCCACTTAGTAACTGCGTGACTTGAGCAAATGGCTTGCCCTCTCTGCCTCGGTTTTCTCATTTGTCTGATGAGATGATGCTAATAATAAACTTAGTTCACAGGGTTGTTGTAAGGGTTAAATTCAAGATTAAAGTTCGAAAGTTAACTCAAGAGGCTTGTGAAGCTCTTAGAACAGTGCCCGACACATGGTAAGTGCTATGTATTAACCCCTATTTTTAAAAAATGATTCACGCTCTGTTTCTAGGCTCATAGGCTCAGGATGGGGCTGAGGATATCTGCCTGTTCCTATTCTTGCGTGCCCCAGACAGATCCTCACCCTAACCTGCAGGATCCCTTGGACACAGAAAAGTGCCATCTCTTCGTAGTACCAGCCCCCTCCAAGCCCCTGGTCTGGAGCTCAGCCACTGAAGCCTCTTCTACCCCGCTCAGCCTCCCAAACTTCAAATTCCCTGACTGAGGTCTTCAGGAAACTCAGCTGACCAAGAGGAGGACCCAGGCTTCCCTGATTGGCTGCTGTTCCGAGGCCAAGGCTGGGGAGTGGGCCCTGAAGAAGCCCTGCCTGGCCTGCAGGGAGGAAGGTCCAAGGGAGGAAGGTTCAAGGGCGTAAGCACCAAGGGCCTGCAAACCACTAGACTTCTGACTCTTACCCATAAATGTCCACGACGGTCTCCACGCCAGCCACACACACCGCGCTGGTGGGATGCTCCAGGGACACACGCACGATTCTCTGCAGCGACATGCTGGTCTCGGACTTAGTTGTGGCCGCCAACCCCAACACTGCCCCCGAGGCCCCTTAGGATGAGGTTTAAAAGCCCCTGGCCCCACCCCTCCAGCCCAGGGTGCCGATTCATTGGCTCCAGTCATGAAAGCCCAGCCCCTTCCCAAAACTGAGAGCTCAGGATAGGCTGGAAGGGACCCAGTATTTGTATATGAACCTGTTGTCCCGACCCGGGCACCCAGGAAGTTAATTTCTTGGGAAGCAAGTCCTCACAGGTACCTGGCTAGGCACCAGGAACTGTTGGGGGCAGGTGCTGTTGAAGGGGTGCAGAGATATATGATACCGGTCTCGGACGCTTCTTTCCCCCTCACCTCCATTTTCTGCATTTTCAGAGACAAGATAATTTAATGGGGAGCTTTCTTACTCTGCTGGGGAGCTGGTGAAAATGCGGATTCCCAGGTCTGTTGTCCACTCTGATCCAGCAGGTTAGGGGTGCAGCCTGGCCTCTGGATTTTTTTTTTTTTTTTTTTTTTTTTTTTTTTTTTTTTTTTTTTTTTTTTTTTTTTTGAGACGGAGTTTCACTCTTGTTGCCCAGGCTGGAGTGCAATGGTGCGATCTCAGCTCACCGCAACCTTCGCCTCCTGGCTTCAAGTGATTCTCCTGCCTCAGCTTCCTGAGTAGCTGGGATTACAGACGTGTGCCACCACTCTCAGCTAATTTTGTATTTTTAGTAGAGATGGGGTTTTTCCATGTTGGTCAGGCTGGTTTCGAACTCCAGACCTCAGGTGGTCCACCTGCCTCGGCCTCCCAAAGTGCTGGGATTACAGGGCATGAGCCACCGCACCCGGCCCTCTCCTCTGGAGTTTTTAATAAGCTCCCCAACGCATTTTGATGTCCTTTGAGAAACACCAGCTTTTTTTTTTGGCATGGATTTTAGAGGCAGGCCTGGGTTTCAGCCCTGCCTCAGCCACTTCCTGGATGGGTGACCTTGGGCAAGTTTCTTAATTGTTCGCGCCTCACTTCTCTCATCTGAAAAATGGTTGCTGTGAGGCCTCATGGGCAGCGTTGGTAGAGCTCTGGAATGGAGCCTGGCGTTACTGTATTACTGTTGTTGTCATTAGATCTCAAAAACCTCTGAAAGGGGTAAATGATGAGGGCGAGAACTCTCTCCAGCCAGGGGGAGCTTGACATGTCAGAGTAGGAAGGCTCAGTCGTCAGGCGGGAAAACTGAAGTCAGAGGGGGCATTTGGGCTCCTGGAAGAGCAGGAGCAAGGGCTCTGGGGAGAGAAGTCTTGGGTTCAGATGCAGACTCCACTGTGTACCCACAATAGGGCCTTGGGTGCCAGTGTCCCCCCCTCTTGGAGACTCGGTTTCCTCATCTGTAGAAAATGCAGCTAATCACTGGCGCTGGCGGAGATAATAGTGAAGACGCACCCTGCCTGGGGGAGGTTCAGGAGGTACTGAATACAGGTTTCCTCCCTTCTCCCTGGCAGTGCTGACAGCCTGAGGCAGGATGGGCTCCAGGACCCGCTCCCCAGCACCTCCAGCTGGGACATCTGCACCAGTTCGAGGACCTCAGCAGGACCCTAAGATTGTCATTTCCATATCTCAGTTTCTGGAAAGGATGTTCTTTTCAAGGAGAGCTGCTGGGCTGCTAAGAGGCAGCTTCACTGTTTTCAGCTGTGGAACGGCTTGATGGCTGTGTCAGCCCTGGGTGAGAGTTAGCACTCAGGAGGAAGCCTTAGTCTCCCGAGCCTGCTTGTGAGCACAGATGGGGAATAGATGCAGAAAGTAGGGGCTTTCCCTGGGGTGCTGGCCCACTACCTGCCTCCTTCTCAGAGAACTGTATGTGCCTTTGGAAGGAGACTCATGCCTTCACTTCTCCCCCGTTAATACCAACTTTTAGAAACAGGTTTGTGGTTAACTCAGACTAAAGTGTCAATGACTAACAGGCAGCAACTTTTTGCCCTCTTAGTCCACAACAAAAGCTAAAATAAAGCGAGTATCAAAGGGTATAATTTGAGGCAGCAGTACATGTGTAGGATGAGAGGGTGACATTTTTAGGCATCCAAAATCAGACCACTGAAGCCGGGTAACTTAGAAGCTTCGGAGGCAAAAATGGAAGGGAATTGGGCCAGGCACAGTAGCTCACACCTGTAATCCCAGCACTTTGGGAGGCCAAGATGGGAGGATAGCTTGAGCCCAGGAGTTTGAGACCAGCCTGGGTAACACAGCAAAACCCCAGCTCTGTAAAAAATAAATTAGCACTTTGCTGGGCATGGTGGCCTGTGCCTGTATTCCCAGCTACTCAGGAGGCTGAGGTGGGAGGATCACTTGAGCACAAGAATTCAAGGCTGTAATGAGCTGTGATCGCACCACTGCACTCCAGCCTGGGTGACAGAGCAAGACTCAACCTCAAACAAAACAAAACTAAACAAAAACCAGAAAGGGAACTGTAGTGGCCTGTGGCCCTGGGAACTAGCCCTGCTGGGGAGCTCTCACCTCTATTAATAGGACCCAGGCTGCCTCCCCGACCTGTCCTCCCTGAGAGATGGAGGAGATGCTGAAGGAAGAGAGGAGAGAGGAAGAGGCAGGACCCATCCCTCCCCCGATCTGATCTCCATCTCAGCAGGGCCATCAGCCCCAGAGCAAGAGGCATGTGCCAGTCATCCTGCTGAATCAGCCTGCCTGGCACTGGCCATGGCACTGTGAGGCTCTCCCAGCTGAGCAGGGTCTGCCTGTGGCAGCAGAAGTTGAGCCAAGCAGCTGCATAGTGGGTGGAACTGGAAGCAGGCTTCTCCGCTTTCCTCCCCTCCTCCCCAACCCAACAAACAGGCTGGGGAGACAGCCCTGTAAGAAATGCATGTCGACATTTTTATTGATCAGAAAGGAGATGACTGGTTACCCAGAACATTCTCAGAGCCAACACCAGGGCCCCTCGATGGCCCAGCAGCAACTCCAGAGCTTCTCATACCCAGGGTGGCCCTGACCCCCAGCCCTATCTCTGCAATGCCCACTCCCCTCCTACCCACAGCTCTTTCTTGGGGGAATCCCAACCCCAGCTCACACCCCCGGCCCGTTCAGAGCCTCCTTCTCCTTCTTGACTCAGTGCAGCCTGGGGTATGATCCTGAGCAGAGGGTGCTCAGGTTAAAGCAGGAGCTTGCAAATGCGGTTCTGTAGAACTTTCCAGAAGGGGATTTTCAGGTTCCTGCTCATCCACTTAACCATAGCACTGCTTAACCATAGCAGTTCCAGGCTAGCTTTTGTTGCTTAAAAGAGTGACAGTAGTTGGCTCAGTGTGAGGTCTCCCCAGGGGCCACCAGAAACCTAGATGGGCAGAGGCTCTAGGGCTGACTGCCCTGCAATGACCACACTGGCGGTGGGGGAAGAGGGTAGGCTGGCTTTCTGCTGCCCGTGCCCTGCAGCCCAGCTGAACCAGACTGCCTGTGCCTGTCTCAGTGACCGCACTCAGGCCTATGAACCTCCCGTGGCAGCTGTCTTCCCTACTGTGGGAGGGAACACGGGCCTCCCACAGCGGTTTATTCAGGGGTGAAACCCATGCTATGTGCAGGGTCCCTGGGTTGCCGAGAGAGACCGGGCAAGCCTTCCCCTCCCACTGCCTGCAGAATGAAGGGGAATAATTAAAGACTATTAAAGGAAATTAAACTCCACCTTCAGAGAGAACCTAATTTCCTCCCAACACACACACCCTCTTCTAACATCTGGGCCCCCACCCCTGCTACATCTGGAAGCGCCAGCTCCCTTCAAATCCAGAGTTCAAAATCCCAGCCCAGGAGCCATGGACACCTCTAGGCCCCCAAATCCATCATCACACACTCTGCCATCCTGACCTCGTCCCCTCCTGCCCCATCTTCCTTCGTGTGTCCTCAGGCCTCACATTGGCCTCTCAGCATTTCTGAGGAGGGAGAAGTCGGCTCTGGTAATTAAAGTCTTTCCAGAAAGGTAACAATCACTCTTCTGAGGTTGGAGGCAGTTATTAAAATTTTGTTGTCTTTTTTTTTCTATTGAAATCGGCCCTTGGACACTGGGTTTTCTGTCCTTGTTTGTCCACACACAGCTGAAGGGTGCTGGATGGGGGTGGAGGTAAGTGTCACAGCCTTGGACCCCCTTTGGGAGAAGAAATCTGGATGGGGCAGAGGATGTTTCTGATCTCCTTTCCTAGCTTTCCAAGAGCAGAGGCAGCCTGGTGCCTGGCACACCAGACC
Source organism: Rhinopithecus bieti (assembly GCF_001698545.2). NCBI lineage: Eukaryota > Metazoa > Chordata > Mammalia > Primates > Cercopithecidae > Rhinopithecus > Rhinopithecus bieti. The sequence goes on along the minus strand of NW_016814761.1, from coordinate 315,724 downwards.
CCGGGTCCTCCGGGCCCCATTCCTGGTGCAGACACAAAGGTATTGTCCTTGTTCCCCACGGAGGCGTCAGAATGAAGGGGGAGCAATTCAAAGTGGGGCCCATCTCCCTAGGCCACCCACAGCCATTCTCGAACATGCTAACATTGTTGGTCCGGAGCCTCTGGGGGCTGTGGGTGGGGAAGAGGCGAGGCAAGAATGATGTGCATTCTTCTCGGGTTGGGTAGGCCAGTCCAGAGGCGAGGGTGGGTGGTATCCATCCCCGTGTCATGGTGCCCACGGGGGCCAGGATGTTTGCAAAGTGCCAAGGCTCCCCCAAGAGAATGGAGGCCAGGTGGTTGTTCCTTGCCCTCACCCTGGCGGGGTTCCCCAGCAAGAGGGCAGAGAGGATGGCGGGTGGGGGCAGGCTCAGGGCACCATGTTCCACCATTTGAAGGGAAAGGGTTTCCTGCGCACATTGGTGCCACAGTGGATCTCGCCCTGCAGCTCGTGGTAGGACAAGTAGTCATCAATGAAGATGCAGTGCAGGCCCAGAGGTTCCAGCAGGGACTGCACCTTCTCCTCCAGGCAGCAGCGGCCATTGATGATGGGCCCGTAGGGCTTGGGGATGCCCAGGTACTTGTCTAAGACCACCATGTTAACCTGCAAGAGAGAAAAGGCAAGAGGGAGGCTGTCTGGCTGCAAGCACTGTGCTTCTGGCACCCCTTCCTTGCCAGAATAAGACAGGCCCTGGGGAATGGGTTGGCCTTCGCTAGAGCCCACAAAGGGCTCTAGGACTGGGGTTTGCTCAAGAGTTAGGGTCTATGAAAGCAGAGGAGAAACAGATTCAGGGTTGGAAATAAGGTTGAACAACAGCCAGGGCTACCAGCAATTTTGTACATTAAAAAAAAAAAAAGAACCACTTCTCCAACACTTTCTTCCATCTATGAGAAAACTGTCATATTATATAGCAACTTTGTTAGAACAAGAGATTTTCGTGTCATCTGCCAGAAACTTGTACAACAAATATACACATCTAGAAGGTCTGTGGTGTGAATGTCTTCCAAAGTGTGGTGTGCTTTTGCAGTGTACAGCTTGCTTAACTGTCTTTGGCAGCCCTGATCATTGTTAGCATTTATTGAGCATTTTCTATGTGCCAGATATATCATCACTAAATCTCACAGCCTGCCTCTGAAGCTGTGGCTCAGACAGGTTAAGTCACATAATCATACAGCCAGAGAATGATGAGACTGACATTTGGACTTGGATCTGACCGATGCCAAAACCCATGCTCTTTGTATCTGGCCACCTGCGGGACTGAGGAGTTGGGGGAAGAGGCTGAAAGCCTTTGGGGAGACTTGAGTTTAACTCTGGGGGCACCCCTCCTTCCCTTGGTTGTGGACCTGGCTTGGGGCCCTAATCCTAGGGATGGGAATTCTCCCCCATGCAGTGGTATGGGGGTTTCTTAGAGGAAATATCTGCCCAGGTTGATGGCAAGAGGTCAAAAAGGGCAACCCTTGGTGTTCAAAGGGGACTCCGGACCTTCTCTCTAGAGGGCAGCTCTGGGCTGTCTTGGGTTCTTGGTGAGCCTGTCCTGGACTCTGCCCTCAAATTCTCCATGCTCTGCCCCCAACCCTCAAGTCCGCCCCACCCTCATCCATGTCAGGGACCAACATAAAGCTGGAAGGTCCCGTGAGGTCAGTCCCCTGGCCTTGACCCTGAACTACCTCTTTGCCTACTAATGGGCCAGAACATGCTGGGGTGGGAGTGGGGTTGGGGCATGTAGGGGGCAAAAGGCAGAAAGAGGAGAAAAGAGCCAGGACCAGGACCAGGGCCAGGGTCAGAGCCAGCCGGGCATCTGCTTCCTCTTAAATGAGGAGTCATGGGATTGGTGGCTGGTCCCAACTCCGCCACTCGCTCACTGTGTGACCTCAGACACATGACCCACGCTCCTTCTAAGCCTCAGTTTCCCCATCTGACAAACCAAGGGTTTAACTGGGTGTTCCCTATGGGACTCTCCAGTGAAGACAAGCTGGGCTTCTTCAGCAGAGCCTGGAATGAAGCTAGGGAATTCCCACAGGATGGCCCACAGGCAGGGGGCTTCCAGCAGACAGAGGCCAGGCCACAGTCACACACGCTCCAGCCTAGGCCCTCCCCGCACCTTCAGCCAGAACCAGAGCTTAGTAGTCCCTTAGAGCTCTGCTGTCCACCACAGTAGCCACTGCCACATGCAGTTGTTTAAATTAAAATTAAACTTACATAAAGTTACAATTTCCGTTCTTCATCGACACTAGCCACATTTCAGGTGGTAGCTGAGTGGCTACTGGACTGTATTGTGCAGATATGGAACATTGTCATCAGCACAGAATGTTCTAACAGACAATACTGCCTGACTTCAAGCAGTGGTTCTCAATCAGGGATGATTTTGTCCACTAAGGCATTTTCGGTTGTCACAACTAGGAGAGTGCTATTGGCATCTAGTGGGTACCAGGGAGGCCACTAAACATCCTGCGAGGCACAGTACAGCATCTACAACAAAGGCTTATCCAGCCTAAAACAGCAATAGAGCTACAGAGTCGAGAAATCCTGCTTGGGGGTCTCTGCCAGGACCTACAGGCTGGAATCTTCCCAGGGGGAGTCAGGAAAGCACACGGGTCCTCCCCACCTCCCACAACCTGCATCCTGATTCCAACATTCACTTTCAACCCTCGGCTTGTCCCAAGAGAGGGATTCAAGCTAAAGACCGCAGTGTAAAGAAAGAGGGTCTATCCCCATCCTGGGGGACCATCCCTCCCAGCTGCCAACACCCCAACATCCTTTCCCAAGAGGTTAATGGGCACTTGGGCCAGGTCCACCCGGATAGCATCGCTCAGGCGAGATCACATCTCTCCCAGGTGAAATCACATCTGCCCATCTCCTTGTCAGCTGCCCGGTTAATGAGAGTCAGTGAGGTGACCGCCCGCCCCCGCCTGCCTGCCTGCGTGACACAGGACCCCCACTGGGGAGCAGCAAGTGAGGGACTGTGGTGGGAACACAGCAGGCAGTTGAGACCCAGAGAGAGAAGCCTGAGACACTTGGAACCAAACCACGTTTTCTTTTTCCGTCTGGGTGAGAAAAAAAAAAAGTGCTTTGTGGCGGGGCATCCTATGCCCTGTAGGATGTTTAGTGAAATCCCTGGCTTCTACCCACCAGATGCCAGGGGCACGCACCTCCCTGTGGCAACAAAAAATCCCCTGGGGGCAAAATTGCCCTGGTTGAGAGTCACTGATGGGAATGTTCTCTATATTCACAAAAACAGACCCTGGAGAGGTCCGCAGGGCCCTCCAGCCTCTGCACCAGCCTGCCCTGGGCCAGGGAGTGCTTCTTCTGGGAGCCCCGCAGACCCCCCAGCAGGACCTTGCCCAAGGGCTCTCACCATGTCTGGGAAGAAGGCTTCTGCATAGAAGTTTTTCAGGAAGAAGAGCTGAGGAATGTCCACAATGTCACTCTCTGCCAGGCCCAGCTCCCGCTTCAGTACATTACGGTTCCAGTCAATGCATTTCTGGGGAAGGAGGCAGCTGGGTAGCCCGGGACCAGGAAGAACATAATACTAGCCAAGCACCTACTGTGTGCCAGGCCCGTGTGGAGCCCTCTGGGCCCGTTAGCTCTTTGAAGCCTCACAACAGCTTTGTGCCATAGAAACCATTGCTGTCTGGGGGAAACTGAGGCTCAAGCAACCTGCTCAAGTGCACACGGCTAGGAAGTGCCAGAGCTGGGGTCTGAACCCACACAGTTTCTGGATGCAAATATTCTTGTCAGTACAACACACTGTCTCAGCCCCAGCCACAGCGTGGCTGGTGCTGCTGTCTCTTCTCAGCAGCTTAGGAGAAAGTGCTGGGCACCACCGGGGAGGGGTAAGGGGCCTCCTCCCGTTCACTGAGCACCGACTCTGCACTAGCCCCTTCACCTTGCACAGGGCAGGCACTTTTTATCTTGGGTTGAGCCCTGCCCCTTCCTGACACCTTGCTTTACCTGTTCTCACAGAATCCCCCTGACTCTTACCCGCCCCACCTCTGGGCCCCGCAAGGTCCTCTTTCCCCGCCATGTCTCTCGTCTCGCATTTCACCAGACTTCTTGGATGAGAGGCTCAGGTTTGCCTCTGTGGAAATAGGTCATTGCCCCAGAGTGGGGCCAGGTCTCCCTCATTAGGCTGGGAGCTCCCTGAGGGCATGGCTCTGTCTCTTCCATCAGACTGTGGGTTCCTGAAGGCAGAGGCTCTATCCTACCCACAGGCCCCAGCAGCCCCCAGGACCGTCAGAGCTCCAGCGCCGAATCCCTGACAACGTCCCCCCCGCCCCCCGCCCGTCCCTGCCAGCAGTTCCTGGGGCTGCTTCTCCCTGGAAGGGAAAGGATCCCTTAGAGCAGCTGGTGGTCCTGCCCCTCACCTGTGCATGAAGATTGTCTCTCTGGAGGTGTCTGTCTGCCAGCATCTCATTAATGCTTATTTTTGCCTGGTGTTTTAACCCTGCAAGAAGAGAAAGACAATGCATAGCTCAGGGAGCACTGCCTGGAGGCCCTCTTCGGCCTGGGGCTACGTAATCCAGGCCAGGATTTCTCTCCTACCTCAGTGCCAGGGTCAGAAGCCAGGATAGAGAAAGTCCAGACTGAGAACCCTGATGGGACCAGGCCCTGGCTGCAAGGAAAACCTGGTGATGGATGAGGAACCTCTCAGGAAGTGACTCAGGACTCGGAGCCTAATAATTATGGCACAGGTACCATTATTGAATGTCTGCCATGCTCTGGACATCCCACTTAATGTATTATTAATATTTAAAGCAACTATAAGAGGGATTAATTATCACCTACAACTCAGAGAAGAGGAAACTGAGGCACTGAGAGGTTCAGAACACACCCCTGATACCAGAGCCAGCAAATGCCAAGACCAGGATTTAAACCCAGGACTATCCTTGTGGACAGCGGCACCACATCCATTCCAATGCTCTATCCGCCAGATGAGAACACTGAGGCTGTGACAAGGAGGGGAGGTGGGCCAAGCAAGCCCTTGGAGGGTCTGTTAGCTCCTCCAGGAAGCTCTGCAGAGGGGCCCTGACCAAGCCTGGTTTCTCCTCCTTCCTCTCTCGAGCCCCCAGCCCTGCTGCTCCCTGGCTGCACAGCCCTGGCCAAGCCAGTTCTCCTCTCTGAGCCTCAGTTTCCACTTCTGTGAACAGGGATAAGGAAGAGGGAGGAGAGATCACACGGGAGCGAGAACAAGAACGTGCCTGGCATTGACTGGCACCGGGGCACTCATGGTTTCCTGTGCCTTTCCTCTGCTGGGGTGTGGCCCAGGAACTTCCTCACCCATCAGAGGACCTGGGGGCCCAAGACACGGAGAGTGGGTGTTGGGTTCTGAGCCCAGCTGAGAGCCCTGCAGGTGCAGGGACTGTAACCAAGGATGGTGAGGAAAGGGCAGGGCTCCCTGGGGTGGCCGGGTCATTGGCACTCACCATCAAACTGGGCCGCCTCGCCATAGCCCTCTTCTTTCTTCTCTTGGAAGAGTTTGAGGCAAGCGCTAGGGCTAGCCAGGAGCAGCCGGAAGCCCTGGCACAGAGGGAGGGAGAATGGCTCAGTGGACAGGGTCCCCCTAGACACAGGAGACCCCAGACTCAGGAGGGGCCTGACAGTGCTTGGGACTCCCCTCTCCCGCTCAGTCTGCACCCCAGCCACAAAGCAGTGTCTGCAGCTCTCCCGGTCCTCCAAGCAGGTTCCCACCTCCAGAACTTTGTCTGTGCCGTTCTCCCTCCCTGGAAGCCCTTTGCATTTTGCCCACCACGGCATTCTGACTTCTTCCTTCAAGGCCCAATTCAGGGCTGGGCGTGGTGGCTCACGCCTGTCATCCCAGCACTTTGGGAGGCCAAGGTGGGCGGATCACCTGCAGTCAGGAGTTTGAGACCAGCCTGGCCAACAGGGTGAAACCCCATCTCTACTAAAGAGACAAAAACTTAGCTGGACATGGTGGCATAATCCCAGCTACTTGGGAGGCTGAGGCAAGAGAATCACTTGAACCCAGCAGGTGGAGTTGTCGTGAGCCGAGATCGCGCTATTTCTCTCCAGCCTGGGCGACAGAGCAAGACTCTGTCTCAAAAACAAACAAACAAACAAAAACAAAATACCCAATTCAAATGTCTCCTCCCTCACTGTCAGAGCTGTCCCTAGCAGAGCTGTAACCACTGGTCACTGGTAAGCCTCTTCTCCCAGGCTGCTGGCTCCCTGGCCATGCCTTCCCCAGCCACCTCTGCAAGGCTTACTGTAGAGGCCCAGAACCAGGATTTGAATCATATCCTGACACCTGCAGGCTGGGTGAGCTTGGATGGGTTAATGGCCCTTCTGAGCCTCAATTTCCTCACTTGTAAAATGGGGCAATAATAATTGCACCCACCTGATGGGCTTGTTGGAGGATTAAATGAATTAAAACATGTGAGTATTTGGCACATAGTAGGTGCTCAGTAAATATTACCAATTATTATCAATATCATTCCTGACCATTGGCTAAGGGATTTGAGTTCAAGCACAAATACCCAGGAAGTGTGAGGATGAGCATGTCGGGGTGCCCTGACCCAGAGAATGCCCCAGTCCAGAGCTTACTCGGGGCACAGGGTTGAGCTGGTTCTAGATGGCTTTGCCCTAACTTATCCCATCAGGTCAGACAGGGGCAGAGGTGGCTCAAGCAGGGAGGGAGGGGACGCACCTTTTGGTCAGAGGTAGGCACAAAGGTCAGGAACTCGTCCACATGGCCCACAGAGAGCCAGTCCGAGTAGAGCTCCACGGGTGCCTGCACCTGCTGGGCCTTCAGGAAGTTCCGCACCACCCTGGCCATCTGCCGCCCGCCGGACCTGGCCAGGAGGGAGAGGGCGGGCAGTCAGTCACCTTGTGCCTGGGAGGCATCAGGTCTTGCCTCTGAGTCATCATCAGATCTGCCACCAGGGGGCGGGATTGCTCAAAGAACGCTTTAAATGTGGGGCGTAGAGGGTGGAGGGGCCAAGACAACAGAAAATGGACTGTGGATTTGTGTGGGCATGTGAGCACCTACTGTGTGCTGTCCTTAGGGTACTCTCACTAAGTGTCTTGTTTAATCCTCCTGATGACCCTATGATACACATACAAATACCAGCTCAAAGTTACATCTGAAGCATGTTCGGCCAAGCTGTCTGGCCTCACTCCCCACTGCGCACCTCTTTGGTCACTTGGCTCCAGGTCCACTGGCCTCCCTGCTGGTCTGCTGTCTCCAGCCTGCTCCTGCCTCAGGGCCTTTGGATGGCTGTTTCTACACCCTGGAATATTCTCCTAAGTAGCCACATCTTTAACTGCCTCTTCTTTCTTTCTTTCCTTCTTTTCTCTTTCTTCGTTTTTCTTTGCCTTCTCCCTCCTTCCTTCCTTTCATTCTTTCTTTCTCTTTCTTTCTTTCTTTCTTTCTTTCTTTCTTTCTTTCTTTCTTTCTTTCTTTCTTTCTTTCTTTCTTTTTTCTCTTCTTTCTTCTTTCTTTCTCTCCTTTTTTTTTTTTTTTTTTGAGACAGGGTCTCACTCACTCTGTCACCCATGCTGGAGTGCAGTGTTGTGATCATGGCTCACTGCAGCCTCAACTTCCTATGCTCAAGCGATCCTCCCACCTCAGCCTCCCAAGTAGCTTGGACTACAGGTATGTGCCACCACGCAGAGCTAATTTTTGTATTTTTTGTGGAGGTGGAGTTTCACCATGCCACCCAGGCTAGTCTTAAACCCCTGGATTCAAGCGAGCCCCCCACCTCAGCCTCCCACAGCACTGGGACTGCAAGTGAGGGCCACTGTGTCTGGCCTAACTGCCTCTTTTCCTTCAAGGCTTTATTTAAACATCAGACTCTCAGCGCAAACCTGAGACAAACATTTACTGACATGTGCCACACACATGCTTTACCCAGGCTACCTCATTTAATCCTTATGACAGCCCTGTGGGGTGGGGATCATTACTGTCCCCATTTTACAGATGAGGAAGCTGAGGCCCAGAAAATTAAAGTTATGTGCATTTCTTCATGCATTCATACTATATTCATACATATGATCGGAGGTACTTATTTGTTTTGTTCACTTATTGTCTGTTTCTCGCTGCCGGAATGTTTGGTTGTCTGTTTTGTCCACTGCTAAGGTCAGAAACCAAGGCAGGGTCACTGGACAGCAGCCTGAGGTGCTAAATTTGAGTCTGGGGCCCAGGTAGAAGGAGACCTGGGTTCTGATCGTACTGCTAACTTGCGGTGTGGTCCTAAGTACGTAGCCAACCCTTTTCAAACCTCAGGTCCCATCTGTCCACCAAAGGCCTGATTCCTGGTTTTCAATGCAACAGCCAATGGAATGGGGACACATCCACACTGGAGACCCCTCACTTTTCCATGTGGGGTCCTTGCTCTGTGCCTGGGAATTCCCAGAACAGACCCCTGCACCCTTGAGAGAAGGCTCCTGGCTTGGTTCGCTGGCTCGTGAGGCTTGTGGGAGCAGACAGGTAAGGATGCCCATTTGTTGCAGCATGATACAGAGACTGGGGCAGGAGCCTGGGACAGAGAAGGAAGCAAAGTCCTTGGAGAACACCAAGGAGCCCCTCCCCTTCCTGAGCCTGCATCCTCTGAGCTCGGCCCCTGAGCCCAGGTCCCAGGGATCCCGGAGGAGAGAACCGCCCTGTGAGGCATCTGAACAGAACGATTTCTCCCCGAACTCTGTCCCCAGCTGGACCTGCAGAGCCCCCTCCTGCCTGAGGTCCTACCAGTCCATCCCCGCTCATCTGCATGCCACCCATACCGAGTTCTTTCCACTTTTCCTTGGAGCTGTACCTTCTCTGGCTTCCAGGCTTCTGCCTGTACTCTTCCCTCTGCCTGCAACACTGGTCCACTCCACGCTACTTGCCTGCCTTCCTTCCTTCCTTCCTTCCTTCCTTCCTTCCTTCCTTCCTTCCTTCCTTCCTTCCTTCCCTTCCTGAGATGGAGTCTTACTCTGTTGCCCAGGCTGGAGTGCAGTGGCACGATCTCGGCTCAACGCAACCTCCATCTCCTGGGTTCAAGCAATTCTCCTGCTTCAGCCTCTCAAGTAGCTGGGACCATGGGTGTGCACCACCACACCCAGCTAATTTTAGTATTTTTAGTAGAGACGAGGTTTCATCATGTTGGCCACGCTGGTCTCGAACTCTTGGCCTCAGATGAACCACCCACCTCGGCCTCCCAAAGTGCATGAGCCACTGTGCCCAGCCTACTTTGCTTCTTTCCTTACCTGCCTGAAGTCTGCTTACCCTTTATGATTACGCGTCAATATCGTTGGCTGCCCCTAGGAAGCCTTCTGGGACACCGCACGTGGGATGATATGTGATGCCCTCTCTGATCCATTGTTTCACTGTCTCCCTCATTAGACTCTAAATCTCAAGGGCAAGCTCCTCAGCCATTTCTGTATCCCTGGCATTCAACCTTGGGCTTGGCCTATAGGAAGTCTCCATAAATATTTACTGAATTGGTAAATGAACGTATGAAAGAATGCACGTAACTTAACTTTTCCAAGCCTCAGCTTCCCTATCTGTAAAATGGGGATGATGATGGTCTCAGCCTCACAGGGTTGTTGTAGAAATTCAATGAGGTAGGCCGGGCGCGGTGGCTCAAGCCTGTAATCCCAGCACTTTGGGAGGCCGAGACGGGTGGATCACGAGGTCAGGAGATCGAGACCATCCTGGCCTACACGGTGAAACCCCGTCTCTATTAAAAAAAATACAAAAAACTAGCCGGGCGAGATGGCGGGCGCCTGTAGTCCCAGCTACTCGGGAGGCTGAGGCAGGAGAATGGCGTAAACCCGGGAGGCGGAGCTTGCAGTGAGCCGAGATCGCGCCACTGCACTTCAGCCTGGGCGACAGAGCGAGACTCCGTCTCAAAAAAAAAAAAAAAAAAGAAAAGAAAAAAAAAAGAAATTCAATGAGGTAGCCTCGGAGAAGCACTATGGGTGTGACACGTAGTGGGTAGTAGGTGGTCAATACATTTTGTCCAATTAGTTCCACCTGCTGTGAAGCAGCTCCACTACTGGGGCCAACTGAAAAATACCTAAGCATTCAAGAGGTGGATGACACGAATTCTTTATCCCCAGTAATGCTGATTCTATAGCTGGGACTGGGATTTTCATCAGGCCCATTTTAAAGATAAGGAAACTGAGGCATGGAGTATAAAATAATTTGCTCATTTAAAATGCATCTCTTTTGTTCACTGATGTATCCCCAGTACCTTTAACTGTGCCTGGCACACAATAAATATTTTTAAATGAATTAATTGAGTACCTATTGTGTGCCAGGCACTATGGTAAACACTGGTTTGGGGGACACATCCCAAATCATGTGGCCGGCAAGTGGCAGGGCCAGGACTCAAACCCAAGTCCATCTGATTCCAAAGCCTGTGCTCCTTCCTCACAGCTTCCTCCCTGAGTTAGAGAAAGACCGTCCTGAGGCCTCAAGGCCTGTCTGCCCCCAAGGGTGTGGGCAGAACAGCACACACAGTAGTGTCTGGGCATGAGTCACATGCCTCTCGCCTGGCCAGTCTCAGCCCTAGGCACCCTGCCTGGGCACCCAGTTACGTGCCTGGGTGGGTGCCAGGAAGCCTTACCTCATCCGATCCAGAGCTCTGAGACTGCCAGATTCACCAGGTGAGGCTGTGACCTTCTCAGCACTGCCTGACTCCTCTGGGATGGAGACCAGCTGGTCAGCCAGGGCTTGGGGGGCAAGTGGGGGCACCCCTGCCATGCAAAAACCCCACAAATAGGAAGGTGAACTCCAGGGCTTGCAGTGGGTGTCATCTCCAGGGAGGAAACAGAGGAACCCACCAGGACCCTGCATTGCACACCCCATTCTTTGATTACCTGCAGGGAGGGTGTGTACCCATTCAGCAGGACCTAACAGACATCGACACCTGTTTGAGCGTTAAAACCTAACTACCTTGTTTCCTGCTGCATCACATCTGTCCAGGGTGAGATCCACTGACTCACCTCTGTCATCAGGGTATCCTGGCCAGTCACTTGCTTACCTGCAGCCACCTGCTCTGGGAACTTCATGACCTCAGGGCCCTTTTAAGCCATGGTTAGGACAGAAGCTAGTCTGACTTCCTAATGGGAGAAGTCAATGAGTCTATTCCTCCGTCTCTGTGCCAGACTATATCTCACCTCCCCAGCTTCTCCAGTTTTTCATGAGAAGCCAGAAACCTGGCTTTTATGGGAGGCCCCTGATATCTCTTTAATGTTGATGACTCATTAAGCCCATAAAATGAGGTAGATCAAAAGATCACAGGCCACAAGCATGTGAGTTTTCTCCTAAGATTCTGTGATCTTTTGAGATCCTAGGCTGCCGAGTCTTTGATTCCAGGATTCCACACAGGAAGTTAAGACCACTTATCAGACTGGGGAATTGTGTTTGTGATGGAGGCACAGGGAGGGTGGATGCTGCGGTCAACCCCTTGTGCCACCCCACCTCCCACCCCAGCCCCTCACTTGGGGAAGCTGCTCCCGATGAGGATCCGGCCAAGAGGGTACTCCATGCTGCCCACCGTGACAGGCGGACTGACGTCCAGGTTGCCAAAGGAGTCAAGGCTGGAGGGACCAGAGAGTGGGATCTCCCGGGTCACATATCCAAAGTCAGGACCCTATGGAAGGACCAGCGAGACCCCCGCCCCAAGAAGGAGAGGTCAGTGAGGACAGGACGAGGCACTTCTTGGAGCAAAGGGAAGATGCTGGGCGCCTCCCACTCCATGGCTCCTGGTGCTTGAAAAACGATCTCTGTCCACTTTTTACAAATCCCCCCGGGCTCTGAGAACCATGCAGTTAAAGTCAAATCAATAACCAAAAGATAACTAGAAATTCCCCCAAATGTTTGGAAATTAAGCAATACACATCTAAGGTATCCATAGATCAAAGAAGAAATCAAAGAGGGAATTAGACAAGATTTTGAAGTGAAAGTTCATAAAAATCTGCTGTCTTTTGATAGCACATTAAAACTCATGGGATGTTGGTGAGGCAGCACTGCTAGGGAGTTGCCAGAGCTCTAGACATGTATATTTAAACCGAGCATGGTGAGGCATGCCTGAGTTCCTGGCTCCTCAGGAGGCTGAAGTGGGAGGATGGCTTGAGCCTAGGAGGTGGAGGCTGCAGTGAGCTAGGACTGCACCACTGCACTCCAGCCTGGGTGACACAGCAAGACCCTGTCTCATAAAACAAAGTAGGCCAGGCAAGGTGGCTCATGCCGGTAATCCTAGCACTTTGGGAGACCAAGGTGGGTGGATCACGAGGTCAGGAGTTCGAGATCAGCCTGGACAACATGGTGAAACCCCATCTCTACTAAAAATACAAAAAATTAACCTGGCATGGTGGTGGGGGAAGGGGGCGCCTGTAATCCCAGCTACTTGGGAAGCTGAGGCAGGAGAGTCGCTCGAACCCGGGAGGCAGAGGTTGCGGTGAGCTGAGATCGCGCCATTGCACTCCAGCCCAGGCAACAGTGCGAGACGCCGTTTCAAAATAAATAAATAAATAATAAAACACGTGTGTTTTTTAGGAAAAGGCTGAATCATCTTAGATTCCATTTGAAGCTAGAAAAAGAACAGCAAACTAAACACGAAGAAAGTGGAAAATGAAAGTGATAAAGAGGAGAGCAGAAATCAGTGAAAAAATCCCCTGGCCCCTATAGGCCAAGCCCGGGGCAGGTCAGGTGGGTCTCTCTCCAGCACACTGGCCCCGGCAGGTGCACTCACCTGCTGGCTTCATTGTCACCCGATCCCTCAGGCTGGGATGAATGTCCCTGCTCTGTGTGCCCACAGACTGCATCCCATCACAGCTCCTACCTGGACTGGGACTGTCCCAGCAGTGGGGGAGTGGGAGCCGGGAAACAGGCAGAGACCATGGGCTCACCTGGAGGGGTAGTGCACTTGAGGCTGAGTGCAGGGCTGTGGGGACAGCCCCTCTAGCTTTGCATCTTGGTGCCACTATTAACTTGCTACATGGCCTTGGGCAAGTTACTTAACCTCCCTGAGCCTTGGTTTCCTCATCCATAAAGAGGAAATAATGATAGCACTTATGTATAGGCGTGCCCCATGGAATTCATGAGGTAAGCCATGGAAAGCTAGGAGACAGTGCCTGGAACTCAATACGTAATGGTGGGTGCTGCTGTTGCCATCTTGTGCACAGGAGGTAGCACAGTGCCTGGCACATGGTAGGTGTTCAGAAAACATTTGACACCTAAAGAGAGGACCTAGCTGTGAAGAACAAGAGCCATGCAGGCTCACTAAGGGTACATTCCCTCCAAAAGGCAGCTTGGTCTCCCCAAAGCTGACCATGTTGCCAATTCCCTCTTGGTGACCAGTCAGTCCCATCTCCAGAAGAGCTCTGCTGACCTGCCCCTCTCAACACAGGAATAATCAGGCTGCTGCCTATTTGCATGTGATTTGCATATCATTTCCATCTCTTGCCCAAACTCCCCACTGGCTCCCCAGTTTGCTGCTGTCCCACCTCCTGTATACTTCTGCCCCCTTTTCCTGTTCTCCGAGCCTTATAGGACCAAGCCCAGAAGAGACTCCACCAGTGCCCCTCCAGGAGGACCCAGCCAGGGTTTCCGCACTCTGCCTGTCGCCACATACCAGGATCCTCTTATAGGGGAAATCCTTCAGGCCTCTGTTCCGGGGGGAGTCAAAGACCACGGGGAAGGATTTGTGAGGGGCCTCGATGTAGCCAAACTCCATCTCGTCCTGGGAGGGGAGAGATGAAAAAGCCATGGTGACCTTTTTCGGGTGGGTTACAGAACAGGATGGTCCCCACCGGGCCTGGGGCAGGGCAGGGCAGCAGATCTTCCCTAAGATCTGGTGAGGGGCAGAGGTAGAAGTGAGACCTCTCAGGACCTCAGCCAGGAGAGGACTCTCGTCTGGGACCAGAGCGTTTGGAGGGCAGCAGTGGAGGCTGGGGCTGATGCAGGCAGCGGAAAAGCCCTCGCCCCAGAAGCCTGGCCCAGGCTGCCGTGGCTTCTCTAGCGACACGGAGGTCCATCAGGCACCTGTGCGGCTTCCCTTTCCCCAAGCCAGGCTGCAGGCTTCCCAGGCTGCCCCCAGCTCTCTTCTGGAGCCGGCTTCGGCTCCCACCTGGATCCAGCGGTCATTTCGATTTTCAACTCGAGGGCAGATGATCAGCTTGCAGTTGGCTTTCAACGTCAGGTAAGACATGTCCTCCAAGAATTTCTCATTGGAGCCGTGAGTGTCCGTCACACTGTAAAAGGCAGGGAGAGGGGAGCATGCTAATGACCTCTGACTGTGGCTGAAGTGTGAGTGGCCTTGATTCAGTTTGTGTTGGGCCCTGTGCAGCCTCTGGGATACAGGGGTTCCAGTTCATGACTTTGAGAGGCTCATAGGCCCATGGGGAAGATGGATAAAGTCTCCAGATCATATCAGGTGACAGGAGCAAGGTGAGGCATAAGCGCAGGCTGTGGAGCCCAGAGGCAGGGCACCTAACCTAGCACAGGGAGTCAGGGAAGTCGCCACAGAGGTGACCTGGGGCTGAATCTCTTGGGTTAAAATAGCAGTGAGGGGCAGGTGGCCCCGTCTACTCCTGTTCCACACAACTGGCCTAAGCAAAGGGGTCAGGGTGGGGTTAGCAAGCAGGAGAAGAGTCTCTTTTTAATACCTACACACACCTAGACCCAGGGAAGCAGAGCAAACCTGTTTGGCCACACCTTTCCCAGCCTTTTAACTTATGTCCAGCTCAACTGTGGCTTTTTCCAGTGGTCTGACCTCTGGCACAGAGGCCTGGCAGGGCTTTGCCAGTCGAGGCTGGTCCTTCCCTCAAGGGCATGGTGAGGATTCTGAGAGGCGGCAGAAGGACCAGCGAGCTGGGTGAGATAGGGCTTGCAGTGAGACCAGAGGACTGGGTTCCCACATCCTTAGCAGGCACGGGATTGTACCCATGTCACAGTGAGGGTAGGTCTCCGATGGTCACCAGCAGCCTGTGCAGAGCCTGGTCCCACTGCCCAGACTAAATCTGAGATGTTCTGGAGCTGCAGCCACAGGACAGGATGGGCAGGAAAACCAGAGCTTGAGCCAGTGACCTGGGAGGGGCCTTAGCTGCACAAGGCAGGGTGGGTCAGGGTTGGGCAGGGTGGGGCCCCAGCCCACCTGCTGCTGTCCTACCACCAGCTGAATTGGTGCCCACAATGAATCCGTTAGTCTGAGTGAGGCGCGCAGCCCGAAGGCAGCTTCTGTCTCTACCTCTGCACTCCAGACCTGGGGGAGGGCTGGAGGGAAGGAGCCTCACCTGCACACATACAGCTCCTCAGGAGGCTGAGTGTTGGGCGTCATGATCCAGGGGGCCATGCGGAAGCCCACAGTGTCTGTGAAGAGGGTCACCTCAGGCAGGCTCTGAGGGGAAAATAAGGACTTGGTGGGCCCTGCAGGGACCCCTAGCCTGCCTCAAGCCCCCCAGCCCCCAGCCTGCCCAGCCCTGGAGCCTCCAAACTAGGTCCCCAAACCCCTCAGCCTCCATGCCCACCCCCCAGTGCTGTACACACCCCCGTGTCCACCAGGCTGACACTGAGGGAAACCAGCCCCAGGAAATCGGCATCGGGGAAGGTCAGCCCCTCCACATAGAACCTGATCTCCTGCTCCCCCGACTGCCGCTCAACTTCGTAGGACAGACGCTGGGGCCCCAGCACCTGCTTGTAGTCTGAGAGAGAATTCCCACCTAGGAAGAACAAGAGTCAGGGACTAGCATGGGGACAGGGGTGAGGGGCTGCAAGCCCAGGAATCCAGGACAGAGCCCCCTTTTTGGTTAGAGCTGCTTGGGTTTCTCTCTGGCTCTGCCACGTGCAAGCTGTGTGGCCTTGGCTCAATGACTTAACCTCTCTGAGCCTCAGTTTCTTATCTGTAAAATGGTTAACATTTTCTCATGAGGCCAATATAAACTTTAAGCTAAATAAAGAGATAGAAGCACCTGGCACAAAAGGTGAAAACTACCCATGGATAAATACATATGCAAAATATGATGTAGTCATAAGATGGAGTGCTATTAATTCATAAAAAGTAATGACCAGACAGGTGTGGTGGCTCATGTCTGTAATCCCAGCACTTTGGGAGGCAAAGGCGGGAAGATTGCTTGAGACCAGCCTGGGCGACAGAGTGAGACCACATCTCTACAAAAAAAAAAATTTTTTTTTTTTTTTCTTTTGAGACAGTCTCGCTCTGTTGCCCAGGCTGGAGAGCAATGGTGTGATCTCGGCTCATTGCAAGCTCCACCTCCCGGGTTCATGCCAGTCTCCTGCCTCAGCCTCCCGAGTAGCTGGGACTACAGGTGCCCACCACCACACCCGGCTAATTTATTTTATTTTATTTTAGTAGAGATGGGGTTTGACCGTGTTAGCCAGGATGGTCTCGATCTTCTGACCTCGTGATCCACCCGTCTCAGTCTCCCAAAGTGTTGGGATTACAGGCGTGAGCCACCGCGCCAGGCCCCCAAAATTTTTTAAAATAGCCAGGCATGGTGGCACATGTCTGTAGTCCCAGCTACTCGGGAGGCTGAGGTGGGAGTATCACTTGAGCCCGGGAGTTCAAGGTCACAGTGAGCCGTGGTAGTATCACTGCACGCCAGGCTGGACAACAGAGTGAGACCCTGTCTCTAAAACATAAGAAAAGTAATGAAGCACTGATTCAGGCTACACCATGGATGAAACTTGAAGACATTATGCTAACTGAAATAAGCCTACTGTATGGTTCCATTGATATGAAATATCCAGATAGGGAATTCCAGAGATACAGAAAGCACATCAGTGGCCGCACACCGCAGGAGAGGCTGTCCATTCACTTGTCGAGACTTTGCTTATGCCCTGGTGTCACATTAAGTGCTTTCAAGCTGAGTCCTCTGCCTAAACGTCCACCACTGGTGCATGGGAGGGAACATTCTGGCCCCTGCCAGGCTCATTTAGCTGGAACAATAAGTTCTGAGTCAGTATGAACAGAGGAGGGTGAAGGGGAATCAGGAAGGGCTAGAAGCCTGTTGTTGTTTGTAAAAACAAGTAAGAGCACTCCAGGGTTAAGGAGTGGTACATTTTTTATTTAATTTAATTAATTTATTTATTTGAGACAGGGTCTCACTCTGTCTCCCAGGCTGGAGTACAGTGGCATGAACACGGCTCCCTGCAGCCTTGACTTGCTGGGCTTAAGTGATCTCCCACTTCAGCCTCTAGAGTAGCTGGGACTACAGGCTAATTTTTTTGTATGTTTTGTAGAGACGAGGTTTTGCCATGTTGCCCAGGCTGGTCTCAAACTCCTGGGCTCAAGTGATCCTCCCACCTTGGCCTCCCAAAGTGCTGGAATTACAGGCATGAGCCACTGCACCCAGCCAATATTTTTTTTTTTTTTTTTTCTTTGAGACGAAGTCTCGCTCTGTCACCTAGGCTGCAGTGCAGTGGCATGATCTTGGTTCACTGAAACCTCTGCCTCCTGGGTTCGAGTGATTCTCCTGCCTCAGCCTCCCGAGTAGCTGGGACTACAGGCATGAGTCACCACACCCAGCTAATTTTTTTTTTTTT
The DNA here is from genome assembly GCF_001698545.2 of Rhinopithecus bieti. Classification (NCBI taxonomy): domain Eukaryota; kingdom Metazoa; phylum Chordata; class Mammalia; order Primates; family Cercopithecidae; genus Rhinopithecus; species Rhinopithecus bieti. The sequence continues at coordinate 298,179 of NW_016814761.1, read as the reverse complement.
TTTTTTTTGAGATGCAGTCTTGCATTGTCGCCCAGGCTAGAGTGCAGCGGCACGATCTCAGCTCACTGCAACCTCCACCTCCCGGGTTCATGCCATTCTCCTGCCTTAGCCTCCCGAGTAGCTGGGACTACAGACACCCGCCAACACGCCCGGCTAATTTTTTTGTATTTTTTAGTAGAAACAGGTTTTCACCATGTTATCCAGGATGGTCTTGATCTCCTGACCTTGTGATCCATCCGCCTCGGCCTCCCAAAGTGCTGGGAGTACAGGTGTGAGCCACCACACCTGGCCTAATTTTTTTTTTTTTTTTTGAGACGGAGTCTCGCTCTGCCGCCCAGGCTGGAGTGCAGTGGCCGGATCTCAGCTCACTGCAAGCTCCGCCTCCCGGGGTTTACGCCATTCTCCTGCCTCAGCCTCCAGAGTAGCTGGGACTACAGGCGCCCGCCACGTCGCCCGGCTAGTTTTTTGTATTTTTTAGTAGAGACGGGGTTTCACCGTGTTAGCCAGGATGGTCTCGATCTCCTGACCTCGCGATCCGCCCGCCTCCGCCTCCCAAAGTGCTGGGATTAATTTTGTATTTTAAAAAGAGACAGGGTTTCACTGTGTTGGCCAGGCTGCTCTCGAACTTCTGACCTCAGGTAATCCGCCTCCCAAAGTACTGGGATTACAGACGTGAGGCATTGCGCCCAGCCTTGGCCATGTTTTTTAAAGCCACAGGCTGATTAATAAAACTCTGGTGAAAAGTTGGGTTCTGGGGCCTGGGGCAGGGCCTGGGCCTCAGCCTCGCTGGTTCTCATGCCCTCCCTGCCTGGACAGTGCTTGGCATGCAGTTCAGTCCACACTGATTGACCAGAGGAGGGAACGGGAGTGGGGCAATGGTAAAAGGAGGAACTTTGGTGCACCCAAGACACCTGGGTTGGAATGCCTGCTCCACCCCAGATGGTTGTGCCACAGTGAATTCCTGCATCTGAGCCTCAGTTTTCCTCTCCATAAAATGGAACGCGTTGCTGAACCTCCTCTTTGAGGACTATATTTGGTATTGATGGAGTGGTTGTTTGTAAGCTGTAATGAGAGTTACAAAAAGGTGATGGAAAAAAAAAAGAGAGAGAAATGGGGAGGAGAGGATAGACATGGATGGAGCTGGGAGGACAAGGCCCCGTCAGGCCACTCACCCCGAGCACAGAAGACCCTCATTCTTTTGGAATCAGAGACAGGCATGTTCAAGACAAGCTTGTGGCTGTCGAAGAGCTTGTCGGGGCCATTGCAGCTCAGCACCATCGGGGACATGTCCTGCAAGTCTGGAGAGAGTGGCCCCCTTGAGATCACCCTTTCTCCATCCCCACCAACAGGATCCCCTCCCATCCCTGCACCCCACTCCCCAGACAACACCTTGTGTCACTCACCAGCCAGCGACATCAACCAGCTGTGGGTGAGGTCAGGCTCTGTGGACCTGTGATTGTCCCGGTCACAGTTCACCAGCAAGATAGCCCCATAGCCCTCAGGGCCCCAGCGCCAGGTTTTCTGTGGCAAAATAAGATGCCTTGGGATCAGTGGGACCCAGGAGGCTCCAGGAAGGGGTTCTAGACATGGCCAGGGCGGGCTGCTTTGTTAGATTGTATACTTTCATATTCTTGGTTTGCTTAAGGATTTTAAAAAGGATTATTTGGGGAATGGAGTTACAGATAAGGCTCTGGACCCACCTCATCCTTGTGCAGTGAACAATCTGCACAACCATACACAATGGCTCCACCCAGCCATCACACTGGAGAAGCAAAAGTGTTACCATACCCAGAAATGGCCCTCAAAAGCTGGCTAAGCTTTAGCTCTGCCTGGGGGGGCAGAGGCTGCCCACCATGACCTTGATGAGGGTTGGGATCTAGAGACTCTTTGGGAGACCCTCCTCATCCCAGCACTCTCCTGGGACCCGTCCCATAGATATCTCTGGCATCTGCCTGCAGTCCTGCAGGATCTGCAAACTGAGGTCTGAGCCAAGGCGGGAAAGATGGCTGGAGCGCTCCCTGCCTCTGTGGTTGCCGCTGTCCCCAACACGCCTCCCCACCAGACCCACAAGGCAGGGCTCACTTTCCCCATTTCACAGAAGGGGGCGGGGAGGTTCTGGGAGGTGAGTCCCAAGCTGCATAGCTGGCCTTCAAACCCAGGTCCTTGGGATTGCCCAGAGCTACTGTTAGCCTTTACGGCACTCTTGCCCACACCTCTGGGTAGACACCACCCTGCAGTAGGGTCCCAGACATGATTTGTATTATAGTTGCCACCATGCCCAAGCACTCTTGTGCAGTGAACTACCCACGCTGCCATCCATGGCAGCCCTGCCCACCTTGTCCTCAAAGCCTTGTGATCCAGGCTGCCTCTCTGGAGTCTTTCTCTTCAAATTGTACCTTCTAGCCCTCCCAGGAAAGCTTCTAGATACTTCCTGTAGGGGGAGGCCCTGAGCCCACTCTGTCCTCCTCCTTACTCTTCAGGCTTTACCTGGGGCTGGCCACTATAGCCTCCTCTACCGGAAGGCTTGTCTTCTCCTTGCCTTCGGTCACTCAACAACCTTTTAGGAAGCACTCCCACATGTGTAGGGGTCCAAATATCACCCTCAAAATAAAAAAGGCAGCAAGCAAAAGAACCAATCCCAATTTCAAAGCGGCACAAGAGAGACCCAGAGAGGGTAAGCTATTTTCCAGCAGTCACAGCCTGTTGGCTATAGGGTGTAGGTTAATATCCATTCATGCCAACTTGGCTGTCCCAGATGGGTTTCCTACATGGTTGGATACTACAGACCCTGGGAATCCATCATTCTTCCATAGGGAGGGCACAATCCACCCGGGACCACCCCAAGTTTGCCCTTCAACCCTGCAGTCTTGGAGTGCCCACGAGGGTCTCACCTTGTCCCCCTGGCTTCTCTTCACCTTGCCTGTGCGGCCTGTGTCGACCTCAAGGGAAATATCTGCAAAGAGATGGAGAGGGGCTGCCAGGGCTCATCCAGCCCCATCTTCACACCCCTAAAGTCCAGGCTGGGCAAACTCTGACCCCGCCCCAAACCCGTGAGGACCAGGATGCCCTGCCTGGGGGTCAGACCCCACACTTGGGAGGCCCTTGTGGCTTGCCCTGTGGTTCTGGGAGTTGGAGGGACCCAAGCCTTTGGTTCTTGAATGACTTGCTTGCCTGTGCATGTCCACCTGCTAGCTCTTGCTGGCTTTGGGGTTCTAAATCACATGCTGGTGACCCCAAAACTCTGGCAACTGGGGACATGGCCTGAGGTTGCAGGGGCTGGGTTCTGCCATTCCATCGCCCTGGGCCCTGGCTGAAGGGGGCACGTTCCGTGCTGGGTCTTGGAGGTCTAATGAGGGTATACATGGGACTCTGGATGAAGGAGGCTTATTGTGGGTCTAGCTGTTGTTCACTGGGCAGTGAAGTTTCTAGATCCTTGTAGTCCTAAGGACTGCTGGGTCTCAATCTCTGTGGTTCCAGAGTGGACAGAAGGTCCCTGAGGAATCCAAGCCCCTCAGTGATGGAGGAAGCTGGCCATAGGTCTTCCACTCCAAAGAATTCACTAAGTCCCTCAAACAGGCAACCTGGAGTGGCGAAGAGGGGATAGATGGGCAGCCAGGGAGCTGCTACTTACCAACGCCAGTGAGGTACAGCATGCTGTGGCCCAGGGCTTGGTCTTCCTGCTCCCCATAGTAGGAGACCCTCACCTGCGGAACACAGCCCTAAGCCTGCACGGCCACCACCTTCAGAGATGGCAGGGGCAGAGGAGATGGGGGACACACCCTGACAGCCCTACTTAGAGGCACAGGAGGCATGGAGACCCTCCCAGTCTCTGAAATCCCAAGACTCAAGGGCTCCCGGCTGGGATTCAGAGCTACCTCTCCAGCAAGCAGTTGTGGAGCCCACCCTGGCTCCCAGGGCAGGTGCGAGGAGCAAGGAGGGTGGGGGCAGGGTGGAGGGATGGGAAAGGCAGGGCAGCGCCCAGCAGGTGCAGCTGGCAGATGAGGAAGAAACAGCCAGCTCCATCGACCTAGACAAGTCTCTCAGCTCCTCTAAGCCTCAGGTACTTCCTCTATAAAATGGGAATGAGAACCTCCACTCCATCATCACAGTAAGCCCCTGGGATGGCCCCAATCAACAGGAGACTGTCCCAGTCCTGCCTGCAGTCCCAGCAGTCCCTCAGCTAGCAAGCAGAGGAGGTGGGGTCTGAGCCCACGGTGGGCTCCTGAACCCCTCTCTCAACAGCTCCTTCATCCCTGCCCTTTCGGGGAGAAAAGGTTATGTCTAGGATTTGGTGGGTCACTGTGTGCCATGGGTGCCCAGGGCTGGGGCGAGTGAGGAGGGAATCGTCTGAGCTTCGGGCAGGTGATCAGAGAGAAGGTTGGCTTAGGCGTGGGAGATCTGTGCACACAAAGGTGTGGACGTGTGTGTGTGCACCTGCACGGGTTGTTGCTGTATGGTCGTGTGGGGCTTCTTGCTGGGTCTGTGTGTGGGCTGAATACAGGGATTAATGTGAAGTTGTCCATGAATCTGAGGGGGTGACTAGGAGAGCGTGTGTTTTGTGGGAGTACTCATGTGTTCATGTGTGAGACTGGAGTGGTGGTGGAGGTTTGCATGTTTGGGGCATCTGTGGCGTTGTGTCAGGATACGTTCTGTGTGTGTACTGTGATCAGCTTTGTGAGGTTTGGTTAAGTGGGGAGTTTGGAATGGGAATTGCCATGGTGGGGCTCTTACCTTGGATGGGGGTGGGGAGATCCAACCCTTTTCTGTGAGAAAGTGGCCTCTTACCTTGAAGTCCCTTAATTCCTTACTGGCTGTGCCCACAGATACAACCATGTCTGCATCAGTGTCCAGTGGCCAACGGGCCTTGCCTATGGGCTTTGTCACGTGTGTGCGGTTGTAGACCATGAAGATCTCCACCCCGGAGCTTCCAGAGACCCTGAAGCTGTTGGCACCCTTGGGCACATCACTGGCAGAGAAGGGAGATGGGAAGAGACCCAGTGCTCAGAGAAAGGGCCACAGTGGGGTGGGGGCCTGGGGCTTCCTGGCCGTTCAAATGGCACCCCTCAACAGCCAGGCCAGGGAGGCACAGGGCAGTGCCACTGGCCAGGAGACCAACCTGGGCTGGGCTTCGGGACGCCAGAGCATAGATGGCAGACCCTTGGACACCCCCAGCCCACACCCAAGTCTCTTCCAGATCTGACACTTCCAAACTCTCCAGCTCAACAGGAAATCCACTAACCCACCACCTCTCACCACCTCCACTGACATCCCTGCTCCTACCGGCCTGGCTCCTTTTCCCTAGTGAAGACTCCGCATTACTGTCCCCACTTCACAGATGAAGAAATCTCAGAGAGGTTAAGTAACTTTCTCAGGTCACACAGATGGCAAAGTGAGGAGCTGTCCTGGCTGGTATTAAAATGAGTGCATGTGTCCCCTGAGCATGCCCCTGTTGGGGACTGGAAGGAGGAGACTATTGGGAATGTCGGAAGGAAACAGGAATGTGTTGAGAGTGTGCAATGTGAGCTCCTCTGCATGGCTCTTTGGCAGCAGGCCAGGGAGGCCTAGGGAGGGTGGCACCGAAGCAGGAAAGCCACAGCCCCCTGGCCCCACCATGCATCTACATACAAGGGCAAGGGCAGGTGGGTGGTGCCTGTGATCTTCTTGTCCTTGTCTGCCCTAAAATGACAGAAGACACCAAGGAGCATCTTGCATAGGGTAGGCCTTAGGTCAGAGGCGGGCCTCGGAGGTCATCCTGGCCAGCCTCCTGCCCGCTCCCCAAGACAGACAGCTCACTATCTCCACCCCTCTCTGCTTTGACAGCTCAGGTAATTAGAAAGCTTTTCCTTTTGCGTGGCTGCAACTTGCTTCCCAGAAGCCTCGGCCCACTGGGGCTCCACAGGCCAAACTTTATGTCAACAGCTCAGAAATGTACCACCTGGTCTCTAGGGAGAAGAGAAATACAGCAGTCGCAGAGAAGTGCTTCTCTGCCAACTGTCCTACCCTGCAGTTTGGACATGGCCAGATCCTGGGGACAGAAACCAAGTGGGTGGGGTGGGGCCAGTGTGCTCTTGGGGGTCATCTGGGGCACTGCGCTGGGTGAGTGGTGGGGGCAGGAGAGGGAGAATCAGGCAGAATCGGATGAAAAGACTGAAGAGCAGCCACTGCTGGCTGAGCCTGTGGCTCCCCTGTATACCTGGCCAGGATCCTGCCTGCCAGAAGCCCTACAGGTACCAGCCGCTAGGTGTCCTGGAATGAAGCCACAAGAAATGCCATAGGGTCAGCCAGCAGGGTCCAGCAAATCCCCTGGGGTGACCAGCTCCGTGGGCGATTCTGCTTGGAGCCAGGGATCTGCCTGGAGACTGACAGTCCCGGGGTACTGGCCGCCACCCCGTGAGCTCCAGCGCTAAAGGCCAGCAGCTCCCCTGGGGCACACAGGGCTCCCATTAGTGCTGCCAGTGACTCTGCCTCAACGTACCTTCCTGGGTATCTACTATACATCAGGTTCCACACTGGGCACCAGGAAAGCAGAGACAAATCATCCTCGGCTTTGCCCTTGTGGGGTCCACAAGGGGCAGGTCCATCAGAGTCTACGGAGGGTTTTTACTCCATTCTCTGATTCCATCCCCATGGCCCCCGCCTGCTAATAGGGGAGTGATTATTCTTCTCCCCATTTTACAGAAAATGAGCTGAAATGCAGAGAGGTCACACAGAGGGTGATGGGGCACAGCTGTGCTTGGCCCCTGCCTGGATCTGACAACAAAGCTCATCTGCTGCCCTGCCCTCACTTCACCCCTCACTTACCCAGCAACATAGAAGAGTCCCAGAGCCTGGGCAGTCGCAGGGTTGGGCTCACAGAATTTAGAACCAGGTGGACCTGGGTCCAAATCCCAGCTCTGACATTTGTGGGCTGTGTGGCTTCAGAAAAGTCTCTCAACCTCTCTGTGTCTCCATGTGTCTGCAAATGGGGATTATGGTAGTCCCCATCTCACAGGCTTGTTGTGAGGTTTAATTGAGATAGTGCAGTGAGCACTTAAAACAGGGCTGCCGGCCGGGCGCGGTGGCTTACACCTGTAATCCCAGCACTTTGGGAGGCTGAGGCGGGCAGATCATGAGGTCAGGAGTTCAAGACCAGCCTGGCCAACATGGTGAAACCCTGTCTCTACTAAAAATACAAAAAATTATTTGGGCATGGTGAAGGCAGAGGAATCGCTTCAATCCGGGAGGCGGAGGTTGCAGTGAGCTGAGATCGTGCCACTGCACTCCAGCCTGGATGACAGAGCAAGACTCCATCTCAAAACAAAAACAAACAAACAAACAAAAACCAGGGCTGCCCTCATGATCATTACTGCCACAGAGGGCATCTGAAAGGCATGGAGGAGTGGGCAGACCTGGGCAAAAGAGGACACATGGCCCTGTGGTCAAGAGGACCCTGGCACCTCCCTTCACTCTCCTACCTGACCAAGAAAATGGGTCAGGTGTGCAATCGTTGAAACCCACATCCTGAAATTTGTTTAACTCCCCAACTAAGATGGATGCTCCTCACATGTGGCCATGGGCCGTATCATTACCGAGTGCCAGAGCCCAACACAGCGCAGGTGCCCAGGAGCAGACTGCCCTGGGGAAAAGACCACAGGAGGTTCTTTCAGATGTGAGGTGTGGGCGCCAGACAGTGGGAGGGGCAGCTCCAACCCCTAGTCCCCTGGCTTGCAACCCTGGCTTTAGCTTTCCCCTGGGTCCTCTCCCGGGGGCTGGCTGGGGCTGATGGAGGTTGAGGGAGGGCAATGGCTGATATCCCAGACCCTTCAACATGCTCAGGCATTTTCTCAGGAGTCAGGAATTACACATGATGTGGCTGTGCCCTGTCCTCTCCCTCATTCACAGAAATCACACTAGTGGGTGCCTTATGCTCTGTCTTTGCTTGGGGAGGGGCACGCCCAGAGAGTCCAGGCTGAGGGCACAGGCTGAACCAGCCTTCTCCCAAGTGGAGCTCTACCCAGCCAGGAATGGAGGCTGGAGAAGAGGGACAACTTTCACTCACTAGTCTTCCCAGAAGAGGTAAACAGGGGCTGGGGACCAGAATGTCCCTGAGAGATAGGGCCCTGAATTTAGAGTCCAAGAAGTGAGTCACCTCTCCTCTCCCCAAAGCATGTCCGTGTTCTTTGGATTGTGGAATTCCTCAATGCAAAATGGAAAAAATAGGTGGGGTGCAGTGGCTCAGGTCTGTAATCCCAGCTACTTGGGAGGCTAAGGCAGAGGATCACTTGAGCCCACAAGTTTGAGGTTGCAGTGAGCCATGGTCACACCACTGCACTCTAGCCTGGGTGACAGAGCGAGACCATGTCTAAAAAAAAAAAAAGATAAAAACTGATGCCGGGTGAGACGGCTCACACCTGTAATCCCAACACTTTGGGAGGCCGAGGAGGGCAGATCACCTGAGGTCAGGAGTTCGAGACCAGCCTGGACAACATGGCAAAACCTTGTCTCCAATAAAAACATGGGGTGGTGCATAATTGTAGTCCCAGCTACTTGGGGAGCTGAGGAGTGCAGGAGAATCACTTGAACCTGGGAGGCGGAAGTTGCAGTGAGCCAAGATCATGTCACTGCACTCCGGCCTGGGCAACACAGCGAGACTCCATCTGAAAAATAAAAATAAAATGAAATGGAAAAAATAAGGGTGGCAGCTTCGCAGGTACAAACAATAAGGGATGTCACTCCTATTGGGAGTGACGTGGAAGAAAACAGGCTCAGAGATGCTAAGTGACTGGCCCAAGATCACACAGCCTGCAAAGACCAGCTGGGGGTAAAAGGAATGGGAGTTAAGAAGGGAAGAGGAGAAGGCTTGGAGTGAGGAGATATTCCAAGACTAGGATCCAGGAAATGCCAGGAAGGGGTAAGGAGGCGGAAAGCAGAGGGCCTGGGGGCCAGAGGGAGGGGGAGAGATTCCCAGCCAGTCCCAAAATGGCAAGTGGCAGCTAGGACACAGGGGAGCAGGGAGTTCCACAGAATTAAGAGGTGGCTGACCTCTGAGGCCCTTCCTGATGTCAATATTTTATGTTTCAAGAATGCCACCCTCCACCATTCTGAGTCCAGTTTCTGCAACCCCCGGACCCATCAGGGTCCCTTGGAACTTGCGGAGGACCCCAGCTTCATATTCTCCAAGGACCCTGAAACTTGAACTTTTAATGTTTCTTCTGGTGAAGAGTGTCCTTCCTACCATAGTGACACAGTGACAGGATGGAGCAGAGAATGTGTCCAGCCAGCTGCCGGCAGCCTGTCGCTCGCTGGAAATTAGTGTCAGAGTCAATCCTATAATTTTCCCCTGAGGAGTACAATTATGCCTCATTGTTCTTTTGTACAAGTTAAAAGCATTAATTTACTCGATGTACACATTACATGTACCACAAGCTTTCAAACTCTGTTTTGGCATTTTCATTTTCTGAAATATAGAGATTTCCAGAAAATGCATCTGAGAGGCCTGCAGAGTCCCTTCTCCCTGTGCCCCTCCAATTCTACCACTGTCTGATCCCGAGTCAGTTTTGCATTGCTGCTTTTGCAGGGGTAGGGAAGGCTTGGGGGAAAGTGCAGGAGAATGTCCCTGTCGCCTACAAGGCCAGCCTTCGGCATCCCAAAGAATAAAAGTTCTTTATGGCCTCCAGCCTGGGGCTCTGGTTCTGGCCTCTGGGCAGTCAAGGAGGGCCATGCAGGACTGCAGATGGATTCCTCACACTACCCACCCCTGTCTTTATTGGCATGAGCCACCTGAACTCCTTAGGCAAGGACAAGGACAGCCAGGGCAGTCTGGCCAGATCCAGGGAGTCAGAGTGGTGAGCTAGCCCACTGGGGTGTGGGGGTCAGGGTGGTGAGCTAGCCCACTGGAGTGTGGGGCATCAGGAGGGTGAGCTAGCCCTCTGGGGTAGGGGGTGGACAGGATGGTGAGCTAACCCGACTGGGGTCGGGGGGTGGACAGTGGTGGTGGGCTAGGCTGACTGGGGTTGATGTGGGGGGGTGGAGCGTGAGCTGTCGTAGGTCTGTCTATGACCCACTGGGGGGGGGGGTCGCATGTTCGGGGAGGGGAAACGTGTGACCTAAGCCTGTGGTGGGTGGAGTCTGTGGACAGGGTGGTGAGCTAGCTGACTGGGGTTAGGGGTGGACAGGGTGGTGGGCTAGCCCACTGGGGTGTGGGGTTGGACCTGTAGCACATGCTGAGTGGAGGATTCCTAAGGGTTTCCTAGGCTGGGACACCCTGGGGCACACAATTACCCTAAACACAAATGTTTCTCCAAATAACCAGTTCACACAGCCCCTGGGGGAATGAATCACTTCCTATGATGTCATCCCCACACACCCATCTCCTGGAGGGCTCAGACTCCCAGCGGCTCAGGTGACTGGCAACACCTCCTCTTCTGGGGGCTTCCCCCCTCCCACCAGTAAGACCAACTAGAAACTCCATAGTCACCACCAACACCCAGGTGAAGGTTCCTGAAGGGCTCTTGGGTGGAGGTGCCCCGTGTGCTCACTCAGGATCCCAGAGCAACCTCTGCCTCCCAGAGTCAACCAGAGCACAACAGCTATGAATAGCCCAGGCTGTTGCCCCTTCGCTGGGCCAGGGCCTGCATTTGAGGATGCTAAGGAGCTTTATAGACACCCTATGCTCCTAGCACATGCAGTCTGAGATGTCCTTGTCTCCTCCCACCCTCTCAGGTGTGAGGGAAAGAACAGATGCTGGAGCAAAGGGAACTTACAGAGCTACCAGAGCTGTGAGCGCTGCCAGGGCACCCACGGTGCAAGGGGCCTTATACATGCACGGCCTCATTTATCTTTCCCTGAACCCATTATAACTGGCGTTATTGTTTCTTCATTTTCGGATGTGGAAACTGAGGCTCAGAAGTACAGCAGCTTGCCCAGGGTCACACAGCCACGCCTGGAGCCAGCCTGAGAATGGAGCGTGTTCGACTCCGGGGTCTGGGTACTTCACCTCCACAGTGAATTGCAGAGCGGACTTGGCTATCTCACGGGGGCTCAGATGAGGAAATGAAACCCAGAGAGGACTAATAACTTGGCCCGCATCAGGCAGGAAGTCAGTGGCAGAGCTAAGACCAGGTCTCCTGGCTCCCCATGAAATGCTTTTGGCCTTAGCAGCACTGTGTAGAGCCAGAGGTTCTGAAATCACCTTCTAGAAACAGTCATGCCCTCAGATGAGAGCAGAAGCCTGAAATAAGAAGAAGGGGGCCTGCAAGGGACCCTTTTTACTCTTGGTGTGAAAGTAGATTCCCAGATACAATGTGGGATGCCTAGTTAGATTTCAGCTCCAGCGGCCAGGCACGGTGGCTCATGCCGGTAATCCCAGCACTTTGGGAGGCCGAGGTGGGTTGATCACTTGAGGTCAGGAGTTTGAGACCAGCCTGGCCAACATGGTGAAATCCCATCTCTACTAAAAATATAAACATTAGCAGGGTGATGGTGGGGGCCTGTAATCCCAGCTATTTGGGAGGCTGAGGCAGGGAATTGCTTGAACCCAGGAGGCCGAGGTTGTGCCATTGCACTCCAGCCTAGGTGACAGAGTGAGACTCCATCTCAAAAAAAAAAAAAGATTTCAGCTTCAGCCAAACAGCAGATTTTTTTAGTAGAAATATCTCCCATGCAATATACTAAAAAAGCTTTTTGTTATTTATCTGAAATTCAGACTCAACTAGGCATCCTATATTTTTATTTGCTAAATCTGGCAAGCCTATGTTAACAGGGCAGGAGACAATGGGGTCTCTGCTGGCCACCTAGACCCGAGAGACCCAGCCCCCCACACCAGGGCTCCCAGCAGCAACTTAAAGTCAAAGTTTGGTTTCCATGGCTCCTGGTTCTCCTCCCTAGCCCTGCCACTGGGGTCACAGACCACTGGCCAACAGAGAAGCAGGAAGGGCTTCTCGAGCAGAGGATCACTGGAGGCCAGGTGGGCAGCTGGGTCTTGCATACCTTAGCCAGACCAGCAGGTACAGGGGCTGAGTCCCAAGAGGGAGATAGGAGCTCAGATCCCACCCAGTAACAGACCCCAGCCCCCAGCCCCTCTTTGAGGGAGACTCCCACCATGAGCCCCCTATCTGCAAGGGGTTCAACCCCACCTGGTCCAGCAGGGATGGAATCCATAGACAGCCTGTCAGAGTTGGAAGTGCCACCAGAGATCACCAAATCCAATTCCCTTAGTGGTCAGGTAGGGAAACTAGTCTCTGAGCCCCCATCTGGGCACAGCCAGCACAGGAAAGATTTGGGTCAACAGGAGAAGCAAATGCTACTGCTGCCTCCTCAGATGTCATCATTGCCACCATCACTGCCATCATCGCCATCACCACTGTTCATTACCATAATCACTGTGATCACCATCACGTCACAGGAAACACGATCCCCAGCCTTCTTGCTCCAGGTTCTCTCCTCATATTAATTCACCGAATATTTCCTAACCACTCCTAACTATCTAGTTACCCCTGGCTGACCTCCAAGGATCAAGCTACCACACATGTCCCTTCGCCTCAGAGAGATGGGGGCTTGGCAAGAAGTTGAGGGATGGGGGGACCGGTTCTCTTCCCCGTCTTGAGCCATCTGATGTTCCACACAAATTCTACCTAGGTGTCAGAATTCAGGGCCCAGATCCCAAATCCTGACCCCAGGGCTCAGAGTTAGAATTCTAAGGCCGGACTCTTATCCAGGGGCTTGAGGCCAATGTCCTGAGCCCAGTGCCCAGAAGCTGGGGCCCCAAGGAGGACCTGACCAGACCCTAGTTCCTTCCTTCCAGGCTCCATAGCCAACTCCACCTTCTCTGCTATCTCCTGCCAGCATCCTCTCCAACGTGCCTGACTTGTCTATCAGGCACCCACCGCATTGACTTCCATTCTAAATCAGCTCTCTGCAGCCAGGTTAGTGCCTCCCAGCTCTTACCTGCGAACGTCCACGTGTGCCGCGACTCCCACCACACACACAGCGTGGGTAGGCATCTTCAGGGACAGCTGCACAGCTCTCTTTGAGGCCATCCTGTCACCTGGCTCCCAGCCTCCTAAAACAGCTCCGGCTCCCCAGCTCCTCTCCTGGGCGCTTCTTTGCCAGGAAGAAGTGTGAGTTCTGACGGGTTGGTGCCTCCTCCTCCCTTTTAATTTCACCCTGTGACCTGATTAGCTTGCCTGAGCCTAGTCCCCACCTCCTGGCTCCACACCCTCCTCATTCAGGGCTGTCAATCCAGGAGGTCAGGGTGCCCATGGCCTCTCTGGGAGATGGGGAAGGGGAGCTTCAGCTGGCGACCCCGGGTGGAGCAGGGCTCAGCTGCCAACAGGAGACCCTCCAGAGCTCCCCAGCACCCCCATCCTCCCCTCCAAAGACTCCTTGTGCCTGAACTCCTATTGCAATGATGTCAGTGTTTCTGAGGACTGACTATGTGCGGGCTCTGCCTCTAACCACCTGTGATCCTTATCAAATCTTTTAACCTCTCGGTGACTCAGCTGCCTCATGTGTAAGTTGGCAGCTCTAACAGTAGTACCTGTCCCACTGTGTTGATGTGGGAAAGACATGAGTTATACGTAAGATTAGCATAGCTCCTGGCTCTTGGTGTTCACTAAAATGCTAACAACTATGACTTGTATCCTCATTTTGCAGGTAAGAGAATCATGGCCACAGGCCTCACTGCTAGTAAGTGGTAGAGTTAGAACTTCCACGCAGGTTCACCCGTCTCACCACACAATACCACCCCCACCAGGTGAGGGAAGGCCCTTGTGCCCAGACTGCACAGACAGCAGAAGCCACCCCAGGCAAGTTTGGGGAGCCAGAGAGGAGGGAACTTGAAAAAGAGCTCAGAGCAATGACCTGGGAGCATGGACTCATTTCTGAAAATCCCTCTTCTTTCAGCTCAGCACAGCAAGCTCCAGCCTGTTCTGAGGCTCTTTGCAGAACTTCATTTGTTAATTTGACAAGTGTTTGTTAGTCGTCTTTTATGTGTTAGGCACTCATTTAGGTGGTGAGGATACAACTACGAACAAAAGAGACCATGATTCCTGCTCTGATGACATTTATATTCTGGGGGAGACAGACCATAGGTGAAGTTAAATGAGTAAAGTGTGTATGACATTAGATGGTGCACACTGAGGTTCTTCCCATTATTCAAGTGAGGGATGGCGTGACTTGGTCCCAGGGTAACAGGGAAGGTGGTGGGAAGTGGTTGGATCCCGAATGTATCTTGAAGGTAGAGCCGATGAGGTTTGCTGATGAGTTGGATGTGGGTGTGTGAGAGAGAGAGTGGTCAAGGATCACTGGAGTATGTGGGACCTGAGCAACTAGAAGGATGGAGTTGTCATCAGAGAGATGGGGAAGGCTGCAGGAAGGAAAGCTGGGCAGGGAGCTTGGCCATTCTCTGTTGGACTCATTCAACACGAGAGTCTGTTAGAGCCTGGGGTAGCGGTGGTGAATTGCAGGTGACATGTTCCCTTCATATCGGGCATCAGGGGTGATGAGAAAAGCCGTTCCCTCTGGAATCACAGGACACCCCTCCTCAGTAATGTGGTCCTCTCCTTCTAGGGGGCTGTTATACAGAGTGGAAAAGGCGGCACACAAACCAGAACTCTGGTGTCCACAGGGCTGGGGTGGGAGGGCAGCGAAGAGCAAGAAAGAGAGAGACAGAGGAGAAACAGCCTTGCCTGAAGAGTTATCCGTCTGATGGAAGATGTGGGGGACACACAGTCCCTGCCTGCAGGAACCCCAGCCTGATTAGGGAGACAGGAAATGTTAAAATGGCATAAACATTTTTTTGGTTACTTCTGATTTTGAAGATCTTTTTGAAATAATCTTTCTTATTGCAAATATTATTGATCTGCAAATTCATTACACCTAAAGGCACCAAGACAAAGTCTAATTTTACCCCATGGATACAGAACTCAGGGAAACAGGTGTTCAGGGATGGTTTTCCATCACCCAAACCCCAAACCCCAATTCACCAGGACCTCAGTCATTTTGTTTAATAGCATTTATTGACATAGTCGTGTTCATTTCATATGGAATGGAATGCGGAGTGGAAAAAGCAGGTTCCTGCAGAACACATGGGTGTGTTCCTATTAGAGAAGATTAAACGGATGGATGGATGGATGGATGGATGGATGGATGGATGGATGGATGGATGTGTGGGTGGATGGATGGACAGACAGATGGATAGGTGAACGATAGGAAAAAGGGAGGGAGGAAGAAAGGCAGGCTGGTGCATAAAGAGCTGTCTAAAAAGATGATGATGATGGTGATGATGACAACAATAACGATGATGCAAACACATCTATGGCCCTCACCATGTGCCACTGTTTTAAGACCTTTCTATGTATTCATTTACCTAATCCTCACAATAATACTGGGTGGCAGGTATCAATCAAGCCTGGAATCCCAAGTTCAAACAGACCACATGGATGTGCAGGATGTGCCCTTGGCCAGTTGTGGGCAGGGCAAGGGCCCAGGTAGGTCATGGTGTCTTAAAAGAATGTTCTTTGGGCCGGGCGCAGTGGTTCATGCCTGTAATCCCAGCACTTTGGGAGGCCGAGGTGGGTAGATCATGAGTCAAGAGTTTGAGACCAGCCTGGCCAACATGGTGAAACCCCGTCTTTACTAAGAATACAAAAATTAGCCGGATGTGGTAGCGGGCACCTGTAATCCCAGCTACTTGGGAGGCTGAGGCAGGAGAATTGCTTGAACCTGGGAGGTGGAGGTTACAGTGAGCCAAGATTGCACCATTGCACTCCAGCCTGGGCAACAGAGCAAGACTCTGTCTCAGAAAAAAAAAAAAAAAAAGAATGTTCTTTGAGATAGAAGAAAGAGAAAGGGGGCAAGGAGGGAAGAGCAGAGGGTAGGCAGGGAGGAGGACAGGAGGACTGGCACATCTCTATTTTACAGCAAAAGAAACTGAGGCACAGAGAAGTTGAGGACCCTCGCAAGTCAACGGTTGGAAGTTGGTCCCATCGGGATTTGAGCCCAGGCCATCTGACCCTGGTGGGCTGATTGTTGACTAGATCCCTGGGAGGCAGAATATCAGGTCATTTCTTCCCCATGCTTTTGTGTATTGTTTGAATCACTTTTATGAGCAAACAACATTTTTACTGTTGGAAAAAAAAAATGAAGTCACCCTCATTATTCTCTCTTCAAGGAAAAATAAGATGCGTTTCCTCCTTTTGGCTTCTCTCCCCACCCTCTGCTATTCCTTCCCCGCCTCCCTTTTTCATTCTTCCAGCTCAAAGAACATTCTTTTAAGACACCATGGCCCGCCTGGGTCCCTGCCCTGCCTACAGCCCACAAACGCCACAACCTGCACACCCATGCTGTGGTCGCTTTGAACTTGGGATTTCAGCCTTGATCGGTCAGACTGGGGAGGAGCGAGGGTGGCAGACCTCTGTGACATCACTGCCCCCTTCTCCTCTGGAGGAGGACATGAAGCTGGGAGGCCGGCCCCACTTGGCCTGAAACGGGGCCCCATGCAGGGTAGAGGCCTGCCAGCTGCCCAATGACTAGGGAACTCTAAGATGACCCCAGGAAGCCCCTGGAACAACCCAAGAAACCGCTATAGGGAAGGTGTCTGGTGCTGGGGCTACAATGGCCAGGGCCTCATTTTCCCTCTTCTTCAACAATTTTATTTTTTGAGCACCCCAAATGTGCCAGACATTAGTCTGGCCCTGGGGATACCACAGTGAATAAAATAGACCAAGCCCCTGTCCTCATGGGGCATCCTGGAGGGCAGGCCGGTACAAAGCTGGTGGGATAGAAACTGTGATATCAGGAAGTGATTCAGACAAATAAAATAGAAGAGAGGAGGGGATGGGGTGCTGTTTTAAGTCAAGTGATCAGAGAAGGCCAATCTGAAGAAATGATATTGGAGCAGAGATCTGGAAATGAGACCTTAGTGATAATGACATAAACATTTATTTGGTTACTATTGATTTTGAAGGCCTTTTTTGAAATAATCTTTCCTATTGCAAACGTTATTGATCTGCAAAGTACATTACACCTAAAGGCACCAAGGCAAGTTCTAAGTTTGTTCCACGGATACAGAGCCCAGGAAAACAGGTGTCTACAGACTAAGATTCCATGAACCTAGTGTGGCAAGCCGGGTTTCCATTAGCAGCCAGAGCAGCCACTCTCTCTCTCACACACAGAGAGAGAGCTCTTTCCTCTCATTCTGATGAATGTATAAGTTAAACATTAGAGAACTGAAGAAAATGGTGTCCAAGTATGAGGGCTGGAATGTGAAAACAAACCCGTTAAGACCGCGCCTGGGTTTTCTCAGACCCAAAAGTCTGATGAAACAATGAAAGTATTCTTACACATACACCTCATACCAGGGCCCATTTAGGATTAAGAAACTTTCTGCTGGGTGCAGTGGCTCATGCCTGTAATCCCAGCACTTTGGGAGGCTGAGGTGCATGGATCACTTGAAGCTAGGAGTTCCAGACCAGCCTGGGCAACATGGCGAAACCCCATCTCTACTAAAAAAATAAACTAAGCCAGATGTGGTGGTGTGCACCTGTAGTCCCAGCTACTCAGGAAGCTGAGACATGAGAATTGGTGGAACCTAGGGACAGAGGTAGCAGTCAGCTGAGATCATGTCACTGTACTCCAGCCTGGGCAACAGAGTGAGGCTCTGTCTCAAAAAAAGATTAAGAGACTTTCCAAGGCTCTAGAAAAAGCTTCCCAGACCCTAGACACTAAAGATTAGATAAAGATGGAATGAAACAGACCTACTCGCTGGTAAGGTGTACTCCCACACGTAGGCATACAGCTTAGAATGTATACAACACTGGAGAAAAACGTACTTTCAAGTTGGTCTGGTGACTTACTCTGACCTTCTCCCTGTAACCGGTTGCAGAAATAAACTCCCTTCTTTCTCAATCTGTCTGCATCTCCTTATTGGCCCACAAGAGCAAGCAGCCCGACCTCATTCATCCAGAAACACTAGGATCACCCCCCACAACTCCCCAGTCTCCCTATCTACAAAATGGGTTGTTAAGCTAGATCAGAGTTTCCAAATTCAGACACCTTCCGGGGGCAGGCAGATAATATAAATGTGTGACGTTGACAGCTGGGAAACAATAGGGAGGGGTGGTCACTGCTGCAGAGGTTCCAGAGCCTGCTGGGTTAATGAGAAACATTAAGTCAGTGTTTCTCAGGAACAGAATACTGAGGTCAAACAAAACCCATCGGTAGGCCAGACCCAGCCCTTGGGCCATGAGTTTGGGCCCCTAGCATTGGTTATTGTGTGTTGGTGGGTAAGGAGAGGGGTGGAGGGAATAACTCTGGCTGGGGAAGTCATTTGATACCCTTGAGGGTAAGCAATGTGGGCCCCAGGGAGCCTTGGCACCATCAGGGCATGGAAATTGCCTGCCTCAGACCTTGGGACCAATCAGGGTAGGTTCTGGGGCTACTCTTGTGTTGCTAACACTAGCTGTGGGCTCTTCTGGTCTGGGAGACCTCTCCCTAAGACACACACACACACACACACACACACACACACACGCTGCCTGCTGTGCCTGAGTTTACCTAGGACCCCATGGAGGAAGGTAGGGAGGATCAGCAGAGCCCAGTTCTTGTAACCCCCTGTCTGAGGCCATTCTCCCCTCCCAGCACCCCCAGGGTACCACAGGGACAGTTCCACTTGTTCTCCAGGATCCTCCAGCTTCAAGCTGGAAGGGTCCCTGAAACTATCAATCCAGTCCCTTCACTTCCAGCTGGGTAAACCATAGCACGGAGAGAAGCAGTGACTCACCCAGGGTGATACAGTAAAGTCACAAGAAGCCAGATTTGGATCCAGTCTTCATTCATTCAACAAACATCTATGAGGCACTTTTTATATGCAGATGCCGTTCCGGAAGTCAGAGTCCTGGACATCTGCTGAGTCTGCTCAGCTCCCTATGTTGACCCAGCCCCTTCCTGTGCTCCTGGCACCCAGGGCAGGATCCCGGACCTTCTGGTGAATGGGGGAGAAACCTTGGGGGTTCTGACTTGGCCATTGTGAGAAAATAGGGTACCCACTGATTCCTACAAGGCCAGAGGGTGGACCGGAGGCTCTAATGGCAGGAAGTGGTGAGGACCATAAGTCACCCAACTCAATTCACACTGCCCCTCAGCACCCAAAATCCAGACCAGGCTCTGCTGGGCACCGCGGACCTGTAGGAATTACCAACTCCCTCCTCGGGTCCGGGGACATCCCTGGCTCCGTGCGCCAGCATCAGCAAGCAGTGTTAATGACACCATTCATGGGGCAGGGCGGGACATGGCACAGCTCCAGCTGAGCAGGCTTGTGTCCTCTGCCCTCGGGGGGCTGTGACCAGGCGAGTCATCCCCACAGGTGGCCAACTCAGCAGCCTCCAAGCACATCAGCCCCTTCCCTGCCCCCAGCTGACTTTTCCCATCTCAGCAAATGGCGCCACCTCCACCCTAGTCGCCCAAGCCAGCCCAGGCAACCTCTCCCTCCCCTCCCTCACACCTCCTAACAGTCAGCTCTACCTCCCAAACATCTCTTGACCCTTCCCTTCCTCTTTGCCCCCATCCTCACCTCCACCATCACCATCCTGGTTCCAGCCACCATCTCTCAGCTGAGACCTCAGCAGCTCCTGGTCTTCCTGGCCCCAGGCTTACTGCATTCCTTGCCACAAGCCGTCATGTTCCCTCTGACACGTGTATCCGATTGCATCATTTCCCTGCTGAAAAGCCTTCCCTGGATCCCCCCAAGATAGAGAAGGACTAAGGGGCCCTACCATCTAGGGTTCCAATCTGGGCACAGCTGCTTCTCCAATTTCAGGGCTCTGGGCAAGTGATTTAACTTCTCCGAGGCTCAGTCTCCTAAATGGTAAAATTTGAATTTATTTATCTATCTATCTATTTATTTATTTATTTATTATTTTGAGATGGAGTCTCACTTTGTAGTCCAGGCTGGAGTGCAGTGGCACAATCTCGGCTCACTACAACCTCTGCCACTCAGATTCAAGCAATCCTCCTGCCTCAGCCTTCCATGTAGCTAGGATTACAAGCACGTACCACCACGCCCAGGCAATTTTTGTATTTTTAGTAGAAACAGGGTTTCGCTGTGTTAGCCAGGCTGGTCTGGAACTCCTGACCTCAGGTGATCCGCCTGCCTGGGCCTCCCAAAGTGCTGAGATTACAGGTGTGAGCCACTGCGCCCGGCTTAAAATCTGGAATAATTTAGAAGTAAGAAATAACAGATGTAAAAGGTGCCTGGCGTATGCTTGATGCTCAAGACATAGACACTTTGTGTGGCATTCAAGTCCCCTGAGACCAGCCTCTGAGGGACCTCTTTTCACTCAGTGCCCAACCTCTGTCCCGATCAAAATTCCTCTGGGCGTTCCTGCTGCCCCCACTGGGGGACTGCTACCTGATCTGGGAGTCTCCGTGAATCTCTGCCCATCACCAACCTTCCTGCCCTCCCCTTCCCTCCCCTAACTCCACCTTTTCCCCTCCAGCACCTACTCCACAGGAAGACTCAGCATTTTCACTTCTTTTATAGATTTACATCCCACATCCTAATAAAAAAAAAAATTAAGACTGCCCATAAAGTATACCCTGAATAAGGTGAGTTTTTTTGTTTTTTGTTTTTTGTTTTTCAAGTGAGGAAATTAAGTCAAATAATGAGGAAAGAAAGAAAAAGACAGGTCTGGACATCCTCTCCGGTTGGTAGATTTCACCGTGAGTTCCCTGGTGGCCCAGGAGAAAAAGAAAATATAACTGGTTTTAGGAATCATGGTGTTCACAAAGTAAAACTCAACCAGTTGAGGGAAAAAAGCCCTGCTCTTCTAGGCCCTGAGAACTGAGGGAAATCCATCCCTTCCCACCCTGGGTGGAGTTTAATGGATGGGGAAAGTGTGGAATATTGAGCTATCTGGTTCACAGCATCCTTATACTTGGGTCTGGTTTGATCCATGGGTTTATTTTGGGATGGGATGTCTATAGAAATAGGGGTTTTGGGCCGGGCGCAGTGGCTCATGCCTGTAATCCCAGCACTTTGGGAGGCCGAGGCGGGCCAATCATGAGGTCGAGACTATCCTGGCTAACACGGTGAAACCCCGTCTCTACTAAAAATACAAAAAATTAGCCAGGTGTGGTGGCGGGCACCTGTAGTCCCAGCTACTCAGGAAGCTGAGGCAGGAGAATGGCATGAACTGGGGAGGTGGAGCTTGCAGTGAGCTGAGATGGTGCCACTGCACTCCAGCCTGGGCGACAGAGCAAGACCCCGTCTCAAAACAAAAAAAAAAAGAAGTATGTGTTTTGGGTCCTTCAGACTCTTCTCCATGAGAATTCTTTGTTTTAACCAAACCTTTGTTTGAATAGTCCCAGGGAATGTGGGGTTTCCCTCCGGGACATTGGCTCATCCTTTCAGCTGCCAGAGCAGGGCCCAAAGTCATCTAAAGTCAGCCAACCTGGGGCTAGAGTTCAAGTCCCACTGTGAGAATCAGCTCAGGTCCAGCACCTTCTACTGATTCACTAAGAGCTGGGGGACACTCATATCTGGAAAGGGGGTGGGGGACAGCACCTCTGTAGGGTATCCCCAGTGCAGGGCTCACATATCGGCAGCCTCTTTGGTGAAGTCCCCTTGGACCGGCTGCCTCCTTGAACACGTGGAGACAGAGGCAGAGAGTGACTTGCCATAAACCACACAGCCAGGGAGAGGCAAACTGCGGTAAAAGACAGAAAACCGGCCCCAGAGTTAGAAACTTAGATTCTTGGGCCCCTTGCCACGCTTTCTTGAAAAACTCTTCTTTTTCTTTCACAGGGGCAGCTCTGCCCAATGGAGACTCTCCATCTAGATCCGGCCCATCCGCTGTGGTTCTCACAATCCAGGTTGCTGGCGAGACACTGTCTCACAAGACCTTCACAGGACAGAAGGGCCCAGCACCTTTCCCAAAATCACTTGTTTATTCAGCAGACATTTCTTGGGCTCCTAGCATGGGCCAGGTAATGAACAGATGAAGAGGAGCTGGTCGCAGCCTGCTTTATAGCTGAGAGTGGTTGATGGGGAGTGTGGGAGTGTGAACACGTTGTTACCAGGGAGTTGGTTATTCCACCATGATAAAGGGAGGGAAGGGATACTAACGATGGGAGCCAGCATTTATTGAGCACTTATGGTATGCCGGCTCTGACTAAGCACTTTGCAGACACCATCCTTAATCCTTGCAACAGACCCGGGAAGGGAGCACTGCTATTGTCCGTGCTTTGCAGAGGGGGAAAATCTAGTGTCAGAGTTTAAGCAATGTGGCCAAGGTCTCTTGCTAATTAGGATGGAAGCAGAGAGGCAACCCGAATCCATGGAACTTCGGAGCTTGTATTTTAGTTGCCGCATCCAACTGGCTCCTAGGAGGATGAGGCCAGAGGGTGCCTCTGGGTTGCTGGTGCTTATAGGCTGCAGGGACTGCCAGCCTCAGCCCCTCCCATTGTGTCACACACCCCAACTGCAGCCCTGCCAAAGATGTCATTGTCTGGTGTCTGGTCCCTTGGCCCCCAGCAGCCCTCCTGGACAGAGGCCTGGTGGCAACAGGGTTTAGGAAACACCCAGTTTCCAGCTGTCCCCACACCATTAAGGTCCTCTGAGCACTGGCCACCCAACTCCATCATTCCAGCACCCCTTAGAGCCTGGAGCCTCCCAGAGCATGAGCGCAGAACTTCCAGTTCCTGCTGGCCTTGGAAAGGGCCAGGGTTGGGGTCTAGCCCAGAGCTAGGAAAGAGGCCCATCTCAGAAAGGGCCCTGATGGCTGGGGTGAGGGAATGGGGGTACACACACTCCCAGAAAGTCAGGAAAGGAGAAAGCTTAGAGATAACTCACAAGTCCCACGGGCTTTGCATTTAACGCAGATGAAATAGTAGACACTCAGGACAAAGCAAGCTGGTGTCAAAGCCTATCTGCTCATCTATTCCCCTCCAGAAGACCTTGTAACCCTGGTGCAGCAGCCTGAGGTTGTATAGATCCTCTAAGAAAATCACCAGTCTGTTTGTCACCAGTAAGAAGGCCCAGAGAGGGTAAGCAATTGGCCCAAGGCCACACAGCGCATGTTCTTTCCCCTACAACCAGGGAGAGAGGAAGTGGCACCGGGGGTGGAGGGGAAGAAACAATGGTTACAAGTGGAGCAAGCCACACCAGTAGTGGACAGAGCATGGGGACAGTGGCAGGCCCCACCCAAGGCTACCACTCACTATCTGGGTGACCATGGTAGATGCTTCACCACTCTGGGCCTTTACAATACATGCCCCTTGACACCTCCCAGGGAGGTGGCTGTGCTTATCTCCCAATCTGCTGATATTTATAAAGCACCACCAGGCACTCAGTACATATTAGTCCCCATCCTGATCCCTCGTGATCTACCTCCTCCAGGAAGCCCTCCCAGATGGCTCTGGCTCCCAGGGAATGTGCTGTTCTCTAAGCAGCCCCCACAGGCTCCTGGGCTGGGAAATTACCTGTTTCAACTCTATTCCCCTTGTCACTCTGGTAAGTAGGACTGCACATTCCAAAAGGACACAGAAAGGGACCTGCTAGGCCTTTGGCTCAGGGGGACCAGGAAGCTGATGTCAGTGAAAAACATCTAGATTTGCAGTGGTATGAGAGCTCTCAGCCGCCCGTCCCACAGCTGGCCAGTAGCCCCCACATTCCCTGGGAAAAGGATTCAGCTGCCCCTCAGCAGAGCTCTTAGTGTGGCCCCCATGGCCCTGACTGGGGCACTCAGCGTCATCTGACAGAAGAGCTCCTGCTTCTTCACACCCCAGCCTGGGCCTGTGGCTCAGTGAAGCCAGAGGGGCCCCTGGAGAGGACAGCATGGGAGGAGAACGGGAGTGCAGGGGACAAAGACATACAGAGAAATGAACAGAAACAGAAAGAAGCAGACTGAAAACAGAGAGACAGAGACAGAGAAAGCCCAAAACAGGGACGAAAGAGAGAGAGAGAGAGAACCCGGCAAAGGAAGAGAGATGCAGAGAAAGGCAGAGACAGTGAGCACAATGGCTCATGCCTGTAATCCCAGCACTTTGGGAGGCCAAGGCGGGTGGATTGCTTGGAGTTTGAGACCAGCCTGAGCAACATGGCGAAACCCCATCTCTACAAAAAACAAAAAAAAATTACCCAGGCATGGTGGTGCATACTTATAATCCCAGCTACTTGGGAGGCTGAGGTGTAAGGATAACGTGAGCCTGGAAGGTCATGGATGCAGTGAGCCGTGTTCACGTCACTGAACAGCAGCTTGGGCAACAGAGTGAGACCCTGTCTCCAAAAAAAAAGGAAGAAGAAGAGGAAGACAAAGGAGGAAGAGGAGGAGAGGAAGAAGAAGAAGAAAAAGAAGAAGAAGAGGAAGAAGAAGAAACAAGAAGAAGAAAGAAGAAGAGGAAGAGGAAGAGGAAGAAGAAGAAGAAGAAGAAGAAGAAGAAGAAGAAGAAGAAGAGGAGGAGGAGGAGGAAGAAGTAGAAGTAGTAGTTTGTAAGGCAGTTCCTCTATCTGATCAGAGCTATAGTGGTCTGGGTTGTAAATCCAAGTCAGGAAGGATGAGATGATTTGCCTGACAGCTCTTATTATTGGGAGTTTAGCAAGGGTGTGGTTATTTTTGAGATGGAGTCTCACTCACTCTGTTACCCAGGCTGGAGTACAGTGGCGCAATCTTGGCTCACTGCAAACTCCACCTCCCAGGTTCAAGCAATTCTCCTGCCTCAGCCTCCCGAGCAGCTGGGATGACAGGCGTGCACCACCACCACCCAGCTAATTTTTGTATTTTCAGTAAAGACGGGCTGGTCTCGAACTCCTGACCGCGAGTGATCTGCCCGCCTTAGTCTCCCAAAGTGCTAGGATTACAGGCATGAGCCATCACGCCCAGCCCGGTGTGGTTATTCTTGCAGTGGTAGGAATTTAGGGAGTTGCCATGCCAACCAGGCCTTGAACCTTCTGCCTGTAGGTAACTTTTATTTCCTTAACCTTGGGGTCCATCTTACTTGATAAAGGGGCATCTATTTTGGTGTCTCAGATGATGAACATAGAGAAGCGCCCCCCCCCCCCGGACTATGGGCTCTGGGTCCAGCCGTGGTCAGGACCCTTCCTGGGAGGTGACAGTGGAGCAGCAGAGTGAAGAAGGGACTGGGTGTCAGGCCTCTGTGTCCAGCACACCCCTTGTTTCCCTGTGGTCACTCTGGGCCAGTCCCACCCCCTACCTGCTCCCAGGTGTTCACAGTACCTCCTTCCTAGATAAGCTACAGACAATGTAAGAGCTGTTGGGCCCTTAATGACACATGGGCCACTAGAGCAGAGAACTGAGAAGGAAGCTGGGTGGTACCGGGTGAGCTAGGAACAGGGCCCAGGTTAGAATGCAGGGCTTGTGCCCTGCCCGGTGCCCTGTGCACTGCCGTTTTGTGCCTGTTCTCAGACTCCAGGACACGATGCCCCCAAGCCTGCCAAGGTGCCCCCCATCATTCATGCACTGATTGGCCGTGGGCTTCTTTCATGTCCTGGGCCTGGCTTTCATGATGCCCACCCCCTGTGGCCTCAGTGTGGCCCCTTCACTCCAATGTGTTGGCCTCTGTCCCCATGCCACTCACAGCCCCCCTGAGTCCCCATCAGGGCTGGCAGCCTGAGGAGTGGGAGGGGAAGTCTGGCTGTGCCTGACATGGCAAGTTTTCTCAGGAGAGGTGACAATTTCTAAACTGGCCCCAGCTTTCCAGAGCATTCACCAGCCTGGCCCCACCCCCACTCCCCACCAAAGCCTCTGCCCTCCTGGCTGGATCTGACTTACCTGCACTGAGCACCAGGAACTGGATTCCAGGGCCAAGAATTTGACCACATCCTGGTGAGTCCAGCCTGACATTCCCCAAAACAGGGTGGAAACCAAGGGAGGGATCAGCAGATGAGCACGCGTTCAGCTGATGGAGTCAAGGAATCTTCTAAAAGCAGCATTCACTACAAGGGATTTAAAAACCCAGCCCAGAAAATAAGCATAACGAAACTCTTGCTTTTTCACTTTACCTGGGTTCTGAAGAAATCTTAAGAAAATTTTTGTAAGTAAATCAAAAGTTACTTTGGTGAGGGGAGCTGACCCCTTCATAGCCACCTTTATTTCTTGCTCATTCTAAATGCCTGTCTCCTCCAGCACGGTCAAGCTGTCTTCAAGAATGAGGGCCACATCATACTCTTTCTGATAACCCGGCACCCAGCACAGGGCCTGGCTCATTCATTATTGGTGCTCTTGGAATGAGCTGATGAATAAGCAAGTTAAATTTGCTAATAGAGGAGGTAACTCACAATCCTATATCTGACAAAGAGCTCACATCCAGAATTTATAAGAACAGCTACAAATAAATACGAAAAAGGCAAACCTCCTGAATTTTTTAATGAGCAAAAAAAATTTGCCAGGCGTGGTGGCTCACGTCTGTAATCTCAGCACTTTGGGAGGCCAAGGTGGGTGGATCACCTGAAGTCAGGAGCTTGAGACTAGCCTGGCCAACATGGCAAAACCCCATCTCTACTAAAAATACAAAAATTAGCCAGATGTGGTGGTGCATGCCTATAGTCCCAGCTACTCAGGAGGCTGAGGCAGGAGAATGGCTTGTACCCAGGAGGCAGAGGTTGCAGTAAGTCAAGATTGCCTCACTGCACTCCAGCCTGGGTGACAAAGTGAGACTCTATTCCCCCAAAAATGAAAAAAAAATTGAACAGGTACTTCACTTAAAAACAGTAAAAGAAACCAAGAGGCCAATAAACATAGGAAAAGATGCTTGACTTCTTTAGTCACCAGGGAAATGCAAATGAAAACTAAAAGGAGACTGTACCACACTACCACCAGGATGGCCAAAGTTAAAAAGTCTCACAATACCAAGTGTTGGCAATGTGGATGTGGAAAAAATAGAACTCTCAGACACTCCCTGTGAGAAAGGAAATTGGTAGGATCACATTGGAAAACTGTTGGCAGTATCTGTTAGAGTTGGAGCACAACACATACTTTCCCTGTGATATGCGTCCCTGCCCAAATCTCATATCAAATCATGATCCCCACGTGTCAAGGGAAGAATCTGGTGGGAGGTGACTGGAGCATGGGGGAGCATGGTTTCCCCCATAGTCTTCTCATGATAGTGAGGGAGTTCTCACAAGATCTGATGGTTTAGAAGTGGCAGTTTCCCCTGTACTCTCTCTGTCTCTTTCCTGCTGACTTGTGAAGAAGGTGCTTACTTCCTCTTCCACCATGATTACAAGTTTCTTGAGGCCTCCACAGCCATGCAGAGCTGTGAGTCAACTAAACCTCTTTCCTTTATAAATTACCCAGTCTCAGGTAGTTCTTTATAGCAGTGTGAAAACGGACTAACACACCTATTATCCAGCAATTCCACTCCTAGACACTGTAGAAGAATGAGACCATTTCCCACCAAAAGATATGTATAAGGACATTCATAGCAACTTTACTTTAAATAACCACAAATTGGAAATAACCCAAATGTCCATCAATAGAAAGAGGGATACACACTTTACAGTACCTTCATTGAATGAAATACTATACAACAAAGAAAAAGAACATACCACAGTTCCATGCAACAACCAGAATAAATCTCACAGACATATTGATGTGCAAGAGAATCCAGACACAAAAGACTAAATACTGCATGTTTCCATTTATTCAAGAACAGGCAAAACTAACCTATGGTGATGGAGGTCAGAAAAGTAATTACATTTAGAGGAGGCAGCATTGACTAGCAGCAGGCATGAAGAAGCCTTCTGGGGTGCTGGAAATGTTCTGTATCTTGATCGGAGTGGTGATTACACTGCTGTAATTATATGTAAACATACATTGAGCTATACACTTAAAATGTATGTACTTTATGTATGGGAACTTCAATAAGCAATTAAACTTTTTTTTCCATATAGTGAAAACACGCCCAAACCAGGATAGAAACCAGAAAAGGTTTTGTCAAGTAACCACATGTACAGCTGGTAGGCTTAGAGTCAAAAGCATTCCAGAAACAACATTCACTACAAGATTTTTATCTTATTTTATTTTATTTTTTATTTTATTTTATTTATGAGACAAGGTCTGGCTCTATTGCCCATGCTGGAGCTCAGTGGCATGATCTCAGCTCACTGCAACCTCCACCTCCCAGGCTCAAGCTATCCTCCCAACCTCAGCTTCCCAAGTAGCTAGGACTACAGGCATGCACCACCACACCTGGCTAATTTTTGTATTTTTAGTAGAGACGGGATTTCTCTATGTTGCCCAGGCTGGTCTTGAACTCATGAGCTCAAGTTAATTACCTACTTCAGGCTGGGTGCAGTGGCTCAAGCCTGCAATCCCAGCACTTTGGGAGGCTGAGATGGGCGGATCACGAGGTCAGGAGATCGAGACCATCCTGGCTAACACAGTGAAACCCCATCTCTACTAAAAAATACAAAAAACTAGCCGGGCGAGGTGGTGGGCGCCTGTAGTCCCAGCTACTTGGGAGGCTGAGGCAGGAGAATGGCGTAAACCCGGGAGGCGGAGCTTGCAGTGAGCTGAGATCCGGCCACTGCACTCCAGCCCAGGCGACAGAGTGAGACTCC
Organism: Rhinopithecus bieti; assembly: GCF_001698545.2. NCBI lineage: Eukaryota > Metazoa > Chordata > Mammalia > Primates > Cercopithecidae > Rhinopithecus > Rhinopithecus bieti. The sequence continues at coordinate 269,624 of NW_016814761.1, read as the reverse complement.
GTCTCAAAAAAAAAAAGAAAAGAAAAGAAAAATTACCTACTTCAGCCTCCCAAAGTGCTGTGATTACAGGCGTGAGCCACCATGCCTGGCCTGCTACAAGATATTTAAAAGCCCAAATTTTAATTTACAGATAAAGCCAACCCATCGTCTTCATGTACCACGCAGGAGGTTGTGATCTGGGGTCAATTTGAGCTTCTCAGGCCGTGATCTAGATCCACAAAGCCCCCTGAGAAACATGGCCCAGCTCCCTGCAGCAGCATCAATTTACCCAACAATTTGCGAGAAAAAAAGTATTTGAAAATGTTAAGACAAATCTGGCCGTGTCATGGCGGGGCCTCTGCTGGCCCTTAAGGCATCTTTGTGCAAAGTAAAAAAAAGCATGCCCCTTCTTTGGGATAGATGAGCCCCACACCAGGCACAAAGCTTGGCAAGAGGCACTTGGGTGGGAAGTCAGCCCCGACTCCTCCTCTGTATGCAGAGAACAACCTGTCCAACCACCCACAGCAGCCGTGTATTGTGGAGTGGAACTCAGTTCACATGCGCACAGATATTAAGCAGGAAACTTCAAGGAGATTCTCTGCTCACAGCCAACCTGTGTAGCTGCAACCTCTGGTTGCATGAATCTACTTGTGTCTTTACCGGGGGGTCAGTTTTGAAAAGTCTTATGTAAAGCGACCCTTTATAAGAGACTTTCAGAGGAATGGGCTTGCAAAGCCAGAGGAGAGTAATAAAAGGGAAGGAGGAGGAATGATGCCGGAAGAAAGGATGGGGGTGGTTAGGAAGGCTCCCAGAAAGACCCCTGCCCGCCGCCTGGGTTAGCTGGACTCAGTGCTAACAAGTAGGTGGAAGTGGAGGTTCTCTCTTCCCCACTCATATGGGAGGGGCCTCTCTAACAACACAAGCTGTGTCACCAGCTTGGAAGGAGTACTGGGCCAGGAGTCAGGATCCCTAGGTCCCTGTCCTAAGACCCTGGAGACCAGCTGTGCAACCTTCTGCCTCCTCTCCAAGGAGGGACTTGGGTAGCTGATGCTCAGGGGCCTGTCCAGTTCTGACTCAGTGAGACCAGGTGAGGCTTACATCTCCTGAGTCCCCTCCCCTGCCTTCTCCCCTACAGCATCTCAGTGCCCCCAGCCTCCATGTCCCCACAAGGATCCCCCCAGGTAACCCATAGTGAGTCCAGCCAGGGTTGGGCTGAGTCTGAGAAGCAACCAGCTCCAACCTAGGTGTGAATCACCTAGGTTGATTGCCCTGGCCCTCTGCCCTGGGAGCACGAGGTGCCAGCACAGCCTGGCAGGGTGGACACCTGGTTCTGAGCCACCTTTCTGCCTTAATACACGCTTCCTGCCCCACTTCCCCTCAGTTCACGTGCATCCTCCTTTCTCCCAGACACCCAGCACAGGCCTCCCAGTTGCTGGCTCTGAAGGGAGACAGTGCGGCCCACAGTCTGAAGAGGAGGCTTAGGTCATGCTCAGTGAGACCCCAGACAGCATGGAGACAAAATGCCTGTCCTTCAGGAGCCTCCTTGCTAATCAGGGAGGAACAGCCCCTGCGCTTGGAAGCTTCCAATCTGATGGGGAGGCACAGCCCTTGAACACACAGATCATCTAGTCTGATAGGGGAAACACAGCTCCGGTCATATAAGAGTTAAGGGGTAGGCAATGCCCCTCTCTCTTTTGAGAACCTTCAAATCTAATGGGGAAGACCCAGCCCTGCACTGGAGTCTTTTGATGGAGGAGGCCTCAGGACGCTCTTCCCGCAGGTGGAAAGGACCCACTGCTGCCTTCAAGACCCACCTCTGTCTGAGGGTGGAGACGAAGCTGCTGCTGTCCTCATGGGTCCTGGTCTGATGGATGAGATGCAGCTCTGGTCCTCAGGAAGCCTCTGCTCTGATTCCTTGTCTGATGGGGGAGGCGGCACAACCAGCAGAGGCAGCCAGCAACCAAGTCACAAGGCCTCTTCTGTCCATGTGCACAGAGCTCCCTCTGGGCATGTGGTTCTGGGCCAGGGTGGGAGGCCAGAGCTAAGACGAGAGGTCTGGGCTGGGGGGTATGGGGAGGGTCACCCAGGGGCCAAGAGCCACTCTTCACCAGCACACTGCTCACTCCTGGCAACGCACTGTCACACGCTGCTTCCCTACCAGCACGCTGCTCACTCCTGGCAAGGCCTGTCACACACTGCCTCTCTTAGGACTCTTCACAGTCCAGGAGTGCGGCCAGCCAGGGATGGGCCTCCCTGTTTGACAGATAGGGAAACTGAGGCCCAGAAGGAGATGTGACAGGACCAAGGCCACACAGGAGGCAGGACTGGTGCCCTGGTTTATCTCCAGAGGGCAAGGGGGAGGGAGGGAGGCACCAAGAAGAGGCAGATGACAGAGGGAAGTGGCCCGGGAAGGCTCAGCCAGCCGGGCACTCTCTGCCCCAGTGCCCCCGAGCTGGCCTTTCTCAATCCTGTTTGGAAAATGACTTTTATGTGAAGGAGATCAGCTGCCCTGCCAGGCGTTTATGAGCCTGGCTTATTGGTCTGGACTAGGGAGCCTGGGGCACAGCTTCTGCGTGAGCCAAGGGAAACACTTGCCAAGGGGCAGCCCTGGCCAGCCCATAGCTTCTCTGAAAGTCAAGCCTGGGAGGGGGCTGGGAATTCCCAAAGGTCAGAGCCAGAAGGGACCTGGGGGATGACTTGGTCCAACCCCTGCCTTTTACAGGCGGGAATGGTGAGGAGTAGAGAAGGGGGGCAACCTGCCCAAGGTCACCAACACTGGCTCCCAATCCCGGGCCAGGGCTCTCTGCAACACTGGAGCCATGTGGAGCGGCACTTCCCCTCCAGCTGTTCTTGTGGGGACAGGTTAGGATGTCGGAAAGGTCTTCCGTATTCGGGTTTCTTGGGGGGCTGCCCTTTGTTTTTGTTTTGTTTTGTTTTTTGAGATGGAGTCTCTGGCTCCAGTCAGCAACCAAGTCCCAAGGCCTCCCATGCTGGAGTGCAGTGACATGATCTCAGCTCACTGCAAACTCCACGTCCCAGGTTCAAGTGATTCTTGTGCCTTAGCCTCCCAAGTAGCTGGAATTACAGGCATCCACCACCACGCCCGGCTAATTTTTTGTATTTTTAGTAGAGATGGGGTTTTACCATGTTGGCCAGGTTGGTCTCAAACTCCTGACCTCAGGTGATCTGCCCGCCTCGGCCTCCCAAAGTGCTGGGATTACAGATGTGAGCCGCGGCGCCTGGCCTAGGTGGCTGCCCTTTGTGGGGCTGTTCTCCTGGCTCTGTATCCATCCCTATAGCATCCTCTGAGAAGGCTAACCCAGTACCTGGCCATGGCATCTGGCCCAGAGCTCTACACTTAAAACATATGCACTCTGTAGAGGTTTGTACCACCCCTCCTCCCTGTCCCCACCCCCACCAGCCACCAGGATCCCGAAGCAGGGGAAAGGGCTCTGCTGAGACAGCTGAGCTGCTCCCACTGGGAAAGGAGTGAAACTTACTGTTTATGGGCCACCAACCGTGTGCCAGCCCAGAGCAGAGCACTTGAACATAACATTACCTCATTCAAGTCTCAAAGGTTGTAAGACCAGGCATCTTTACGAAGAAAAAAAGGAGATTCCAGATGTTGAGACACTTTGCCTGAGGTCACGCAACACCTACGTGGGAAGCTGGGATGCCAGCCTGGCTCGGTCTGCTTCCAAAGTGCATGCTTCATTTCCCCACTGTATTAGCAGCCTCCAGAAAGGCCTCAGGAGATGCCCGCCTCCTCCAGGGAGCGCCCAGAGCATCCTGTCCCCTCAACTCCTGACCTGCAGGGGCTAGGCTCTGCCCATGGTTCAGAGCTGGCCGTGCCCCCAGTTGTAGCCCTGGCTGTGGGCTCCCTGAACTCTCTGGGGATAAGCGATGGGACAGGCATAGGCAAACCCGGCCTTGGAACACATTCAAGCCCATTGAGATCCCCAGTTCTATTTTTTTCACCAATTCCCACTTTTACATTGATCTTTCCTTTTGGGGGGTTAATGTCATTATTTTTCTAAATTCTCCAGTTTGGCGCTTAGTTCATTCACTTTCTGCCGTTCTTCGTCCCTATTGTAAACATTCAAGACGATACATTTCTTTCTAAGAACCATTTTTGTTGAGTTCGTGAGTTTTCATATGTGACCTTTCTACTGTTCAGTTCAGAATTGCCATCGCAATGTCTCCTTTAATCAATGAGTTGTTTAAATGACTGGTTTTTAAAATTTCCAAATGAATAGGGTTTTGTTTTGTTTTTTTGTTTTGTTTTTTGTTTTTTTTTTTTTGAGACGGAGTGCCGCCCAGGCTGGAGTGCAGTGGCCGGATCTCAGCTCACTGCAAGCTCCGCCTCCTGGGTTTACACCATTCTCCTGCCTCAGCCTCCCGAGTAGCTGGGGCTACAGGCGCCCGCCACCTCGCCCGGCTAGTTTTTTGTATTTTTTAGTAGAGACGGGGTTTCACCATGTTAGCCAGGATGGTCTCGATCTCCTGACCTCGTGATCCGCCCGTCTCGGCCTCCCAAAGTGCTGGGATTACAGGCTTGAGCCACCGCGCCCGGCCATGGGTTTTCTTATTATCCTTGCTGAGTTCTAAGTTAATTGCATTAGAGTCAGAGGATGTGGTCTGGATGATACACTTTATTTCGATTTTGTTGAGACTTGCTTTTGCCAATACCCACATAAGTCAGATTTCATGTGTGTTTTATGTGCTTGAGAAAAATGTGTAATGGCCCATGCAGGGTCACCTATACATTGATTGGATGGAGCTTTATTTGTGTTCATGAGATCTCCTATTGACTACTAATTTTTTGTCTGCTTTATTTATCAATTATTGAGACATGTTAAAATCTCCTACTATATTAGTAAATTTGTCCAGTTCTTGGAGTTCCGTCAATTTAAGCTTCATGTCTTTTGATGTCAGGGTAATACTAGTTTGGTAAAATAAATTAAGAAATGACCTCTCCTCTTCTGTTTTCTGGAAAGATTGTGTAGAATTGGTGTAAATTCTTTAAATATTTGGTAGGACTCTAGTGAAACAATCTGGGCCAGGAGATTTCTTTTCAGTAGTTTTTAAATTACTAATTCTTCTGGGTAGATACCCAGTATCGGAATTGCTGGATCAAAAGGTAATTCTACTTTCAATTCTTTAAAGAATCTCCACACTGTTTTCCGTAGTGGTTGTACTAGTTTACATTCCCACCAGCAGTGTAAAAGTGTTCCCTTTTCACCACATCTCTACCAACATCTGCTTTTATTTTTTTATTTTTTATTATGGCCATTCTTGCAGGAGTAAGGTGACATCACATTGTGGTTTTGATTTCCGTTTCCCTGATCATTAGTGATGTTGAGAATTTTTTCACTTGTTTGTTGGCCATTTGTATATTTTCTTTTGAGAATTATCTATTCATGTCCTTAACCCATTTTCTGATGGGATTGTTTGTTTTTTTCTTGCCCATTTTTTGATGGGATTGTTTGTTTTTTTCATTGTAAATTCTGGATATTAGTCCTTTGTTGGATGTATAGATTGTGAAGATTTTCTCCCACTCTGTGGATTGTCTGTTTACTCTGCTGTTTTTTTCTATGCAGAAAATTTTTAGTTTAATTAATTCTCACCTGTATATCATTGTTTTTGTTGCATTTGCTTTTGGGTTCTTGGTCATGAAGTCTTTGCCTAAGCCAATGTCTAGAAAGGTTTTTCTGATGTTATCTTCTGGAATTTTTATGGTTTTAGGTCTTAGATTTAATTCCCTGAGGAAAAGATATTTGTACACTCATGTTTATAGCAGCACAATTCACAATTGCAAAAATATGGACCCAGCCTGAATGCCCGTCAATCAATGAGTAGATAAAGAAATTGTGGTATATATATATATATACACACACCATGGAATACTATTCAGCCATAAAGAGGAATGAAATAATGGCATTCACAGCAACCTGGATGGAACTGGAGATGGTTATTCTAAGTGAAGTAACTCAGGAATGGAAAACCAAACTTACATGTTCTCACTCACAAGTGGGAGCTGAGCTATGAGGATGCAAAGGCATAAGAATGATACAATGGACTTTGGGGATTTAAGGGAAAGGGTGAGAGTGTGGTGAGGGATAAAAGACTACAAATTGGGTACAGTGTATACTGCTAAGGTGATGGGTGCACCGAAATCTCACTAACCACCACTAAAGAACTTCTTTATGTAACCGAACACCACCTGTTCCCCCAAAAATCTATGGAAATAAAAAAATAAAAATAAAATAGAGGAAAACATGAAAAAAATAAAATTACTAGTTCAATTTCTTTAATAGCTATATGGCTATTGAAATTACCTATTTCACATTGGGTGAATTTTGTCTGTACTTTTTGAGAAAGTAGTCCATTTTATCTAAGTTGTCAAATTTATGCTTGTAAAGTTGTTTTTAGTGTTCCATTATTATTGTTTTGATGTCTGCATGGTCTGCCTTGATGTTCCCATTTTATTCCTGAGATTGGTAATTTGTGTCTTCTCTTTTTTTTTCTTTGTTGATCTTGTAGGCATTTGTCAATTGTATTTATCTTTTCAAAGAACCAGATTTTGTTTCACTGATTTTCCCTATTGCTTTTCTATTTTTATTTTCTTGGGTTTCTGCTCTTGTCTTTATTATTTTCTTCCTTCTGGCTGCTTTTGGTTTCTTCAACTCTTCTTTTTCTAATTACTTAAGGTGGGAGCCTAGAGTATCAATTTGAAGCTTTTTCTTTTTTCTAATGTAAGTATTTAGTGATTTAGATTTCCTTCTCAGCACTTGCTGTGTTCCATAAATTTGGGTATGTTGTATTTTTATTTTCCGTGAGACTTCTTCTTTGATCTATGTATTATTTAGAAGTGTGCTGTTTAGTTTTTAAGCATTTGGAAATTTTCCCATTACTGATTTTTATTTTAATTCCATTGTGGTCAGAGATCACACTCTACAATGCCAATTCTTTTACATTTTTTGAGATTTGTTATATGACCAAGGATGTGGTCTATTTTGGTTTATGTCCCACAGGTTCTTGAAAAACAACGTGTGTTCTACCTTGGTTGGGTGAGCTGATACAAAATGTTGAGTAGATACTGTTGGTTGATAGTGTTTGTTGAGTTCTATAACTTTGCTGGTTTCTGTCTAATTGTTCTATCAATTGTTGAAAGAGTATTAAAGGCTTCAACTATGATTGCGAATGTGTTTATTTCTCTTTTCAGTTTTATCAGGTTTTACTTCATATATTTTGTAGACCCCTTGTTTGGTGCATACACATTTAAGATTTCTATATTTTCTTGGTGAATTGACTCTTATCATATGTAACGACTCTCTCTATCCCTGGTAATTTCTTTGCTCTAAAGTCTATGTTATCTGATATTAATATAGCCACTCCTGCTGTTTTTCAATTAATGTTGACATGGTATATCTTTTGCCATCCTTTTGTGTTAAACTTACTTATATCATTATAGTTGAAGTGAGTTTCTTGTAGACAGCATATAGTTAGTGTAGTATTATTTATCCACTCTACCAATTTCCATCTTCTAATTAGTCTATATAGACCATTTACATTTAATGTAATCATTTATATGTTAGGGTTTAGACCTGCCATTTTACTTTGTTCCTCTGTTTTCTTTTTCCTACCTTCTTGTGGGTTTCTTGAACTATTTTTTATAATTTTTTAATCTTCTATAGTGTTTTTTAGTGTATCTGTCTGTATAAATTTTTTTAGTGGTTGCTCTAGGTACTACATTCTATACACACAACTAATCACAATCTACTGGTATTATCATCTTAACAGTTTGAGTGAAGTATGGAAAACTTGTCTCTCTTCACATTGTTTTTTTCCCCCTTTACAATTGCCTTAAATATTTCATCGACATACATTCAAAATCACATCAGACAGTGTTACGATTTTTGCTTCAACTATCAAACATAATTTAGACAGCTTAGGAGAAGAAAGTTTATTGTGTTTATCATAATTTTGCTCTTTCTATTGTCTTTCTTCCATTCCTAATGTTTCAAATTTTCTTCTTTTATCATTTCCTTTCTCCTTAAACGAAATGATAGGGTAGGTTTATGGTGACAAAATCTCCTAATTTTCTCTCATCTGAGTGTATCTGTATTCCTGAAATATATTTTTGCTGACGGTAGAATTCTAGGTTAATGTTTCTTTTCTTTGATTATTTGAAAAGTGTTGTGCCACATTCTTCTGTCTTCCACGGTTTCTGATGACAAATCTTTGGTCTATCAAATTGTTTTCTCCATAAGCAAGATGTTATTTCTCCCTACTTTCAAGATTTTATTTGGCTTTACTTTTCAGAAATTTGACTATAATTTGTCTTGGAATAGATTTGTTTGGGCTTATCTTGTTTGGAGTGACTCAGTCCTTAAATCTGTATGTTCATGTCTTTTGCCAAATTTGGGAAATTTTTCCATTATTTCTTTGAGTGCTTTTTCAGCCCCACCCTCTTTCTCCTCTACTTCTGCAACTCCAGTGGCTGAATGTTGGGTCATTTTATTATTACTTTTTTCCTTGACATGAGTTTATATATATAACAAACCTGAGGTCATTTTATTATTAACCACAGGTCACTGAAGTTCTGTTCACTTTTTTTCCAGTCTATTTTTTGTCTGTTGTTCATATTGGGTAATTACATTGTTTTATTTTCAAGTTGCTGATTAATTCTTGTGTTGTCTTCATTCTGTTGTTGAGCCCATCCATTAAGTTTTAATTTTAGTTATTGTATTTTAAATTCTAAAATTTCCATTTGGTTCTTCTTTGAGTCTTCTATTCTTTGCCAAGCTTTTCTACCTTTTCATTTATTTCAAGAGTGCTTACAATTGCTCTTTGAAGCATTTTTATGATAGCTGTTTGAAAACCCTTGTCAGATAATTCTAATATCCTAACATCTGTGTCATCTCAATGTTGATGTCTATTGATTATCTTTTTTCATTCAGCTTGAGATTTTCCTAGTTCTTGGTATGACATGATTTTCTATTGAAGCTTGGACATTTGGGTGTTATGTTATAAAACTCTGGATCTTATTGAAACCCTATGTTATAGCAGGCCTTCTCTGACACTGCTGTAGTAGGAAAAGAGAGGCACCATCTCATTCTTGCCAGGAGGAAGTAGCAGTTCAGGTTCCCCATTCAGCTTCTGTTGACATCTAGTGGAGAGGGCTTTCTGATTACTGTTGAGTGAAAGTGAGAGCTCAGGCTCCCCACCAGGCTTAGAGGGACAGGGGTGTTTTGTTGCTGCTCCCCATATGGCTGCTACTGTTGGCATGGAAGTGGAGATTGTCCTCATTACCACTGGATGGTAGTGAAAGCCTTGATGCAATTCTAGGGCTCCTCTGCTACCACCACAGTCAGCTCCTCATTGCTGCAGTGTAGAGGTGGACGATCAGGCCCCACTGTATGGTCTACTGATATTACAGAGTTATGAAGGTACTCATTATCACCTAGTGAGACTCAAAGTCCAACTCCTTGGCCTTGTCTGACATCACCACAGCTGAAAAGTTGAGGCATCTGTTTGTAGTCTGGAAAAGGTGGAAGTCAAAGTTCCCCGCTCAGCTTTCCCTGGAAGGGTAAGGCTGAGGTCACAGTTCTTTCTGCAGTGTTTGGCTGGAGTAGAGCAGTTATCATCTGAAAGTTTGTCTTTCTCAGTTGCTTCTTCCTGGTCCTTTGGCTAGAAAGAGACAGCTTTTCTTGGGGTTTACTTGTCTGCATCCCTTGATGTTTTTGGGTTGCTGCTTCTCTGGTTTGGGATATGTGAGGCAAAAAGAAAACCCAGGAAACCCAGCTTTATATATTCTGAACTTATGTTATTAGATCATACAAATTCATAATTGTTGCAGTATTCCAATGCATTAAACCATTTAACATTATATGGTAACTCCCTTGTTTCCTCACAACGTTTTTGCTTTAAAGCCTGACTTTTCTACGTTTATTAAAGCTGAACCTACTTCCTTTGGGCTGGCTTTTTTTTTTTTTTTTTTTTGGTGTGTCTCTCCCTATTCTTTTGCTTCTCTACTTCCTATGATTGTATATTTGCATATGTATATATGTATATGTGTGTGTGTGTATGTGTGTGTGTGTATATATATATATATATTTTTTTTTTTT
>NW_016814761.1:255102-259099 GCF_001698545.2 Rhinopithecus bieti | reverse complement strand
TTTTTGAGACAGGGTTTCACTCTGTCACCCAGGCTGGAGTGCCGTGGTGCAATCTTGGCTCAGTGTAACCTCTGCCTCCCAGGTTCAAGCAATTCTCCTATCTCAGCCTCCTGAGTAGCTGGGATTGCAGGCACGTGCCACTATGCCCAGCTAATTTTTGTATTTTTTAAGTAGAGATGGGGTTTCACCATGATGGCCAGGCTGGTCTCAAACTCCTGACCTCAAGCCTCCCAAAGTGCTGGGATTACAGGCATGAGCCACCACACCCGGCCTGATTTTATATTTTACCCTAGTACAAAGTTGCTTTTCCATCCATTCTCACAATATATGTTTTCAACTAGATAATTTATTCCATTCCATTTCCAATTATTGTCATTGCTGGCTCATTAATTTTGCTCATCCAAATATTTAAGTGCCTACTGTGTGCCAGGCTCTGTTTTAGGTGCTAAAATATGGCAGTGAATCACAGAGTCAAAAATACCTTTGGCATTAGAGTCTGGTTGGGGGAAACAGACAATAAACAAATGGCTAAGCAAACAAAAGTATGACTAAAACATATATTGTCCATGGAGAAGAATAATTTATGTAGATATACTGAGGAGAATATGGACAGGTGGGGTGGGGGAGTAACTTTAGCTGTGTCAATGTCCTAGGGCTGTCATAACCAGATATCACAACTGAGTCACTTAACAGAAATTTGTTTCCAAATTTCTCACTGCTTTGAAGGCTGAAAGTTCAAAATCAAGGTGTTGGTAGGGTTGGTTTCTTCTGAGGGCTGTGAAAGAAGGAGCTTGTATTAGTCCATTTTCATACAGCAATAAAGAACTGCCCAAGACTGGGTAATTTGTAAGGGAAAGAGGTTTAATTGACTCACAGTTCAGCATGGCCAGGGAGGCCTCAGGAAACTTACAATCATGGCGGAAGGCTAAGGGGAAGAAAGGCCCCTTCTTCACAAGGTGACAGGAAGGAGAAGTGAAGGGGGAAGAGCCCCTTATAAAATCATCAGCTCTCATGAGCACTCACTCACTGTCACAAGAACAGCATGGGAGAAACTGTCCCCACGACTTAATTACCTCCACCTGGTCTCTCCCTTGACATGAGGAGATTATGGGGATTGTGGGGATTACAATTCAAGATGAGATTTGAGTGGGGACACAAAACCTAATCATACCAGAGCTATTCCAGGCTTCTCTCCTTGGCTTATAGATGACCTTCTTCATGTTCACACAGTGTCTCCCTGTGTGCGTGTCTCTCCAGATTTCCCCTTTTTTATTAGGACACCAGTCACACTGGATTAGTGCCCACCTTCACAACCTCATTTTAACATGATTACTTCCGTAAAGACCCTGTCTCCGGATAAGGTCACATTCTGAGGTATTAGGGGTTAGGATTTCAGTCTACTTCACTTAGGTGAGTAGAGGGGACACAATTCAACACATAACAAGTGAGAACTGATGAACGCTACCTCAGCCAGGTGATCAAGGTTTGCCTTGGTGATGATGAGCACCCAGAGCAGGGCAAGGGCACTGATTTCTACAGGGGTTGGGAAGCCTCTCTAGCAAAACAAACTATGAGTGACCTGAAGGATGCAAGGACACAGCCATGGGGACACCTGGAGAATCTGAGATCCAGAAGAGGGAGCAGCAAGTGAAGGACCTTGGTTGACTCATTCAAAGAACCACTGGGAGGCTAGTGTGGCCCAGGGGTGGGGAGGAGAAGGGACAGGTTATGTATTAGTCTGTTTTCATGCCGCTGATAAAGACATATCAGAGACTGGGTAATTTAATAAAAAAAAAAAAAAAGAGCGATTTAATGGACTCACAGTTCTACATGGCTGGGGAGGCCTCACGATCATGGAGGAAGGTAAATGGCACATCTTACATGGCAACAGGCAAGAGAGAGAATGAGAACCAAGCCAAAGGGAAAATCCTTTATAAAATCATCGATCTTGTGAGATTTATTCACCACCACGAGAACAGTATGGGGGAAACCACCCTCACAATTCAATTATCTCCTACTGGGCCCCTCCCACAACATGTGGGAATTATGGGAGCTACAATTCAAAATGAGATTTGGGTGAGGGCACTGCCAAAGCATACCAGGGTACTAGGGGATGAAATCAGAGAGATGAAAGGCAGAATCATATTGACCTTATAGGCCAAAGGAAGGGTCCACTTCCTCTGAGTGAGACCAGGAGTTGCCAGAAGGGTTTGAGCAGAGGAGAGGCATAACTTGTCAGAATCCCTCTGGCTGCTTTGCTGACCACAGATTATAGGGAGGTAAGGGTAGAAAGTAGAGAGACCAGTCAGAGAAGCAGTCGTAATCCTGGTGAGAAGCAATGGTGGCTTGGACCAGGGAGGAAGTAGTGGAGCAGGTAACAAACAGTCAGAGATGATTTTTCTGGAGGCTGATCCGACAGGGTTCACTGATGGATCAACTGTGGGGTGTGAGAGGAAGAGAGGAGTCGATGACTCCACGGTTTTGGCACAAGCACCCAGAAGCATGGGGAAGTGTCAGGGAGGGGTGAGTTTGCAGGGCTGAACATCAGGAGGATGGTTTTGCAGGTGTGAGGTCGAGGTGCCTATTAGACCTCCAAGGGGCGACACAGGGGAGGGGACTGGTTAATCTCACTGGACTCCAAAGTCAGAGGTCTGGGCTGGACATAGGATTGTGGGAGTGGGCAGACAATTTCAAAGCCAGAGATCTCCTAGGAAGTGAGTGTAGGTAGGAGAGAGATGGAGCCCAAGGACGGAGCCCTGAGCCCTCCAACGTTTAGAGTTTGGGGAGAACAAAGGAGCCAGGGAGGTAGGAGGAAACCCAAGACAGAGTGGGGTGTCCCAGAAGAGAGAGGGTCTCAAGAAGGAGCATGATCACCAGAAGTGGTGGCAGGAGGATTGTTTGAAATCTGGAGTTCAAGAGCAGCCTGAGCAACATAGTGGAACCGCGTGCCACAAACCCTCTCTAAAAAATTTTTTTCTTTATAAGCTATATGTGGTGGCACACACTTGTGGTCCTAGTTACTTGAGAGGTTGAGGTGGGAAGATCACTTGAGGCCAGAGTTCTAGGCTACAGTGAGCCAAGATCTTGCCCCTGCATTCCAGCCTGGGTCACAGAGCAAGACCCTGTTTCTAAAAGAAATAAAAATAATAAATAAATAAATAGATAAGGTGCATGATCAGCATGTGAAAGAAAAAGTTCTGAAAAGTGACCCCAGCTAGGCCTCCCATCCTGATAAATGCCTTTTTAGCTTTAAAATTAACTTTAGGGCCGGGCGCAGTGGCTCACACCTGTAATCCCAGCACTTTGGGAGGCTGAGGTGGGTGGATCACTTGAGGTCAGGAGTTCAAGACTGGCCTGGTCAACAGGGTGAAACCCCGTCTCTACTAAAAATACAAAAATTGGCTGGGTGTGGTGGCGCACACCTGTAATCCCAGCTACTTGGGAGGCTGAGGCAGGAGAATTACTTGAACCCAGGAGGCAGAGGCTGCAGTGAACTGAGATCATGTCACTGCACTCCAGCCTGGGCGACAGAGACTCTGTCTCAAATAAATAAATAAATAAAATTAACTTTACTGAAGTGTAATTTACATGTGTATATAATTTACATACAGTAAAAGCATTCATTTTAAGTGTATGGTTTGCCAAGTTTTGACAAATGTATAAATTCACATAATCACCGCCCCAATCAAGAGCTACAACATTTTCACTAGCCCCAAAAGGTCCCTTTTCCTTTTGCAGTCAATCCCTTTCTCAACCCTTGTCCCCAAGCAACCACTCACATGCATTCTGTGGTTATAGATGAGATTTTGCCTGTCTTGCAAATAATTATACATGAAATCATAGACTTGGTATTCTTTTGCATCTTGTTTCTTTCTCTCTGCAAAATGTTTTTTAGACTCATGTTTTCGAACGTATCTGACACTTGATCTCACAAGTCACCCACTTGGCCCTCTTCCAAGGATACCTAAAAAAAAAAAAGAGGCCGGGCGCAGTGACT
>NW_016814761.1:218736-252612 GCF_001698545.2 Rhinopithecus bieti | reverse complement strand
GTGAAACCCCGTCTCTACTAAAAATACAAAAATTAGCTGGGTGTGGTGGCGCACACCTGTAATCCCAGCTACTTGGGAGGCTGAGGCAGGAGAATTGCTTGAACCCAGGAGGCAGAGGCTGCAGTGAACTGAGATCATGTCACTGCACTCCAGCCTGGGCGACAGAGACTCTGTCTCAAATAAATAAATAAATAAAATTAACTTTACTGAAGTGTAATTTACATGTGTATATAATTTACATACAGTAAAAGCATTCATTTTAAGTGTATGGTTTGCCAAGTTTTGACAAATGTATAAATTCACATAATCACCGCCCCCAATCAAGAGCTACAACATTTTCACTAGCCCCAAAAGGTCCCTTTTCCTTTTGCAGTCAATCCCTTTCTCAACCCTTGTCCCCAAGCAACCACTCACATGCATTCTGTGGTTATAGATGAGATTTTTGCCTGTCTTGCAAATAATTATACATGAAATCATAGACTTGGTATTCTTTTGCATCTTGTTTCTTTCTCTCTGCAAAATGTTTTTTAGACTCATGTTTTCGAACGTATCTGACACTTGATCTCACAAGTCACCCACTTGGCCCTCTTCCAAGGATACCTAAAAAAAAAAAAGAGGCCGGGCGCAGTGACTCACACCTGTAATCCCAGCACTTTGGGAGGCCGAGGCGGGTGGATCACCAGATCAGGAGATCAAGACCATCCTGGCTAACACGGTGAAACTCCGTCTCTACTAAAAATACAAAAAATTAGCCGGGCATGGTGGCAGGTGCCTGTAGTCCCAGCTACTCAGGAGGCTGAGGCAGGAGAATGGCGTGAACCCGGGAGGCGGAGCTTGCAGTGAGCCGAGATCGCACCACTGCACTCCAGCTTGGGCGACAGAGCACGACTCTGTCTCAAAAAAAAAAAAAAAAAAAAAAAAGAGAAAAAGAAAACAAAAGGAAGTATCCACAGCTCATTGCTTGTTATTGCTAAGTAGTATCCATTATAAATTACGATTCGCTTATCTGCTCGCTGTTGATGGACATTCATGTTGTTTTCAGTGTTTGGGCTATTATAAACTTTTATGAACTTTCATATACAAATCTTCTCATGATCATGTTTTCATTTCTCTTTGGCAAATACTTAGGTATTACTGACTCATATGGTAAATGTACATTTAATTTTTATAAGAAACTAAGTCTGGTCCTTTTTAATAGTCTCTTGTTGTGTGCTTATGCTTTAGGCTTCTTTTTTTGTTTTGTTCGTTTGTTTTGTTTTATTTTGTTTTTTTTTACAGACAGGATCTCGCTTTGTCACCCAGGCTGGAGTGCAATGGCACGATCATAGCTCACTGCAGCTTCAAACTTCGGGACTCCAGCGATCCTCCCACCTCAGCTTCCCAAGTAGCTGGGACTATAGGCTCACACTGCCACACCCAGCCAATTTTTGAAAAATATTTTGTGGAGATGGGGGCGTCTCACTATGTTGCCCAGGGTGGTCTTGAACTCCTGGCCTAAAGTGACCTTCTCAAAGTGCTGGGCTTACAGGTGTCAGCTACTGTGCCCAGTGGGATGCTGTTATTTAAGTTATGTAGCACCCTTATTACCCAATACTCTAATTCCAACACCTGAAGTGTTTACAGGTCTGATTCCTCTGTTTGTGGTTTCTTTGCATGTTTTTAAATGTTTTCATTGTGAGCTCATGATCATTAGGACTCTAACTGTAGGAACTTTATAAGGTCTGGTTTGATACATATTTCTCTAGAAGGGATTTTAGTTTGCTTTTGCTGGAGACCTGGGAGTTCTATTCACCAGGGACTCCTTGAAACTAGGTTCTCAGCCTGGTGTTTCTGGAACAAGCAAGAAGTGGGAATTTGGGCCCTGATCTCACCTGAAGGCTGGCTCAGGGGAGAGTTTATTTCCATCTTTATTCTGAGTGAAAGCCAAGACCACCCCTTTTCTTGCCATATCCCGTTAGAAGGAAGATCTTTTTCCAGTTTGCCCTTTCACTAAGGATATTGCCTGCAGAAGCTCTGACTTCGTGTGGGATCTCAGACCCCACTTTCTACTCAGTCAGACCTTGGGCTACGTCTTCTATCTCCCCTGCATCTCTTAAAAGCAAAGCTCTACATTGTAGTGGGAGAGGGGGTACCAAATTGCACAGCCCCTTTGAAAAACAGTTTGGCAGTTTCTTATGAAGTCAAACAAACCCTGACCATACAATCCTGCAATCTCACTCCCAGCTACTTACCCAAGTGAAGTGAAAAAACTACATTTATACCATAATCTATGCATGAATGTTTGTAACAGCTTTACTCATAATAACCAAAAACAGGCCAGGTGCAGTGGCTCATACCTGTAATCCCAGCACTTTGGGAAACTGAAGTGGGAGGATTGCTTGAGCTCAGGAGTTTGAGACCAGCCTTGGCAACATTGTGAGACTCTGCCTCTATAAAAAATAAAGAAATAATTAGCAGGGCCTGTTGGTACACGCCTGTAGTCCCAGCTACTCAGGAGGCTGAAATAGGAGGATTGCTTGAGCTCAAGAGTTTGAGGCTGCAGTGCCATGATTGTACCACTGCACTCCAGCCTGAGCAGCAGAGCAAGATCCTGTCTTAAAAATCAATAAATGAGGCCGGGCCCAGTGACTCACCCTGTAATCCTGTAATTTGGGAGGCTGAGCAGGGCGGATCATTTGAGGACAGGAGTTTGAGACTAGTTTGGCCAACAAGGTGAAACCTTGTCTCTACTAAAAATACAAAAATTAGCTGGGCATGGTGGCACACACTTGTAATCCCAGTTACTCGGGAGGTTGAGGTACCAGAATCGCTGGAACCTGGGAGGTGGAGGTTGCGGTGAGCCAAGATCATGCCATTGCACTCCAGCCTGGGAGACAGAGAGAGACTGTCTAAATAAATAAATAAATAAATAAATAAAATACATAATAAGCAAAAGCTGAAGATAGCTCAGATGTTCTTCAGCAAGTGAGTGATCAACAGACTGTGGCACATCTGCACAATACTAACACACTTAGAAACACAACACAGATGAATCTCAATTGCCTTATGCTAAGTGAAAGACAGACTCAAAAGACAGCATGTTGCTGGATGATTCCACTTTTGTGACATCCTGGAAAAGGCAAAAATATAGGAAGAGAAGACAGATCAGTGCTTGCCAGGAGGCAGAGATGAGAACAGGGATTGACTTCCGAAGGACTCAGGGACATTGACGACAGATGAAATTTCTATACCTCGATTGTGAAGGTGGGGTACACAACTGCATTTGTCAACACTCAAAGAACTTTATACTAAAAAGAGTGAATTTTAGTCTACGTAAAGTTGACCACAACCTAAAAAACAACAAAGCTCTAGTTTACAGGAATCTTTTAGGCCAGTTGCCAGTCGAGGGCTCACCCCCTATTGATTTGTGTACACATTCTTTTTTTTTCTTTTCTTTTTTTTTTTTTAGCTTTTGAGTGCTTCCTCTACATTCTTGCCAGCTCAGTCATGCCCTTTAAAAGATTCTTTTAGAATTTTTGTCCAGGACACTAGCCTAATGGGGGACACCATCTTTAACCTCAAAGGGTCCTAGTCCAATGGAAGACAGAACAGGCAGGCACGGGAGAGCCTCCTCTCAAACATCCATGGATGACAGCTCCCCCAGGGGCCTTGGGGCCTTCCCGGACCTGCTTGAGATCACATAACTTTTTCATAATGACAGTAATGGCTGTAATTAACTGGCATAAAAATGTGAGGCACAAAAGCAGCTGGCCGGGCTCACAGCCAGGGAGGTGGAACCAGGTGACTCACAGCCCTGCTAGGGGTAACATCAGGGCAGGCTCTGAGGGGCGTGAAGCCTGACCAGGTTCAGAGAGAGACCCACATATCTGCAGACGTCACTCCGTGCAGGCAGCCTCAAGGTTGGGACTCCAGTGAGGATGGGCCTGACTCAGTCCTAGTTAGCGTGCGGGGCACTGGGGCTGTCCCTCGGAGGGAAACAAATGCCTGCAGCATGAGTTTCACTGGCGACCCTTGTGCTGAGAGTTCACCAGGCATGGAACCAAGCTCTTCACCAGTATGACCAACCGCATGGAGCCCTCTCCGGGCCTCTGATTCATAGTACCTGTCTCACTGGCAGCAGTGAGGATTCAGTTAGCTGATATGTGTAAAGCACTTAGCACCATGTGGGAACATCCATAAATGCTGACCATTATCATCACCAACTCATTTAATAGATGAGGTCACTGAGACCCAGTGTTGTTAAGGGACTTGTACAGTCATGCAGCTACCACGTTGCAGAATTGGGTATACCTGGCTCTGGAATTTTACAGGACAGCTTGCCTGAAGCAAGGTCACACCTAGACAGAAGTTCTCGGGGCTCAGGTAGGACTAAAAATATTCCAGGGAGGGTAAAGGGGCTCCCCTGGGCCCATTCCACCTATCTCTGAGCACCTCAACCCTGTTCTCACTGTTGACCACCCATCTTCTCTGCATTTTCTTCCCATTTCTAAACACCTCCTCCAGGGAGCCTTCCTTGATTCTCCTTCCTCATGTCAAAGCACAGAATTCCATTTCACTCAAAGGCCTATTTAGATGCCAGGCACTGCCTGGAGCTCTGGGGATGTAGCAACAAAGAGCCAGACAGAGCTTTGTCCTCATGAAGCTGACATATTGGTGGAGAGAAGAGATAATAAGTTTTAAAACAGTGCACTTAATTATAAATCGTGATTAGGTCTGTAAAGGAAGAAAATAAAGAGGTCTGAGAAAGTCTCCTGGGCAAGGCAACATTTAAACTGAAACCTTGGATGAGAAGGCCCCAGACACTGTCAGGAACAGAGCGTTCCAGGTCGGGGGGCGGGGGCGGTGGGGGGAGTTGGTGGGAAGTTTATGCAAAGGCCCTGGGCTGGAAAATTGTCTCCAGGGTTTAGGGAGCTGCAAGAAGACCTCTGTGGCCAGGAAGGGAGGGAGGGAAGAGGGTGGGATGGAAGACAGATGCAGCAGGCAGGGCCTGGGATGCAGAGCCTTGTCCTCCAGCTGCGCCCTTTGGCTTTGACTCCAAGCGAGGTGGGAGTCACTGCAAGGTTCTGAGCCCAGGATGCTGTGCAGGGAGTGGACGCTAAGGAGACAGGGCAGGAAAGAGGGAGATGCAGCGGGCTAGATGGGGCTGATGAGAGCTGGGACCAGAGAAGGGGCATCAGGTGGCAAGAGGTGGACAGGTTGGGCTCCTGAGGACCCAGAGCTCATTCTTCTCAACTCCATGTTGTCCACTGGTGCCGCTCATCCCTTCTGTCGATTTATATCCTAGCTCCAAGCACCTCTTCCAGGAAGCCCTCCCTAATTCTCCCATCCTGTGAGCTTGCATCCCAGGCTCTCCCTTCCCCCATCCATATCTCAGGCTGTTGAGAAGATCCTCCTGGAGGTGTGCACAACCTTGTCACCCAGTGCCCCACCTCCTACAATAGAATCAACAGCTATGACTAAGGGTGGAGTCCAAGGCTGTGGACTGTCCCTGAGACCAGAGGCTTAGGGAGAGCTGACTTCAGAGGGGATCTGTTTTTTCCCAAATCCCTTTTAATACTCACCTGCTCCAATAAAGGCTAGATCCAAAGGGTTTTGAAGTTGCTTTGCAGAGGATGGAGTCCCCTAGTATGGGCAGCTTCCAGGTTAGCACCAGCCTGGAGTCTTCTCCCTACCACCCCCACCCCTAGCCATGGGGCTCCGGTCCTGACAGCTCTCCCTCCTAAACCTCACTCACACTTTTCCCTTCCTTAGCAGCTTCCAAGCCAGGGCCCTGCTTCCTTCATTTGCCCAAGAAAAGTGTACCAAGCACCCACTACATGCCTGATTCTGAGCATCCCACTGAGATCAGAGATGGCCAAAGCACAGCCATGCCTTAGGGGTTCACAGTGTGGAGGAGGCAAGTGGGCAAACTGATAGTGGGGATGGTGGTGGGATGATAGGGGTGATGGTGGGATGGTGGTGGTCATGGTGGTGGACATGAAGGGAATGGTAGTGGGAATGGTGAGGATGGTGGTGGGGATAGTGGGGATAGTGGGGATGGTGGTGGGGATGGTGGGATGTTGGTGGGGATGGTGGTGGGGATGGTGGGATGTTGGTGGGGATGGTGAGGATGGTGAGGATGTTGGTGGGGATGGTGGTGGGGATGGTATGATGTTGTTGGGGATGGTGGTGGGGATGGTGGGATGTTGGTGGGATGTTGGTGGGGATGGTGGTGGGGATGATGGTGGGGATGGTGGGATGTTGTTGGGGATGGTGGTGGGGATTGTGGGGGGGATGGTGGGATGTTGGTGGGGATGGTGAGGATGGTGAGGATGTTGGTGGGGATGGTGGTGGGGATGGTATGATGTTGTTGGGGATGGTGGTGGGGATGGTGGGATGTTGTTGGGGATGGTGGTGGGGATGGTGGGATGTTGGTGGGGTGTTGGTAGGGATGGTGGTGGGGATGATGGTGGGGATGGTGGGATGTTGTTGGGGATGGTGGTGGGGATTGTGGTGGGGATGGTGGGATGTTGGTGGGGATGGTGAGGATGTTGGTGGGGATGGTGGTGGGAATGGTGGGATGATGGTGGGGATGGTGGGATGTTGCTGGGGATGGTGATGGGGATGGTGGTGAGGATGGTGAGGATGTTGGTGGGGATGGTGGTGGGAATGGTGGGATGTTGGTGAGGATGGTGGAATGTTGGTGGGGGTGGTGGTGGGGATGGTGGGATGTTGGTGGGGATGTTGGTGGGGATGTTGGTGGGGATGGTGGGATGGTGGTGGGGATGGTGGGAATGTTGGGGATGTTGAGGATGGTGGTGGGGACAGTTGTGGGGATGGTGGGATGTAGGTGGGGATGATGGTGGGGATGGTGGGATGTTGGTGGGGATGGTGGTAGGGATGGTGGGGATAGTGGTGAGGTTGGTGGGGACTGGGGTGGAAATGATGGGGGGTGGGGATGGTGGAGATGATAATGAGATAATAGGGATTGGGGGAGATCGTGGGGGTGGGGATGGTGACAGTCGTGGTGGGAATGATGGGGACAGTGGTGGGGATGGTGAGGATGGTAGTGGAAATTGTGGTGGGGTTGGTGGTGGGGACAATGGGGATGCTGGTGGGGATGGTGGTGGGGATAATGGTGGAGATGGTTGTGGGGATAGTAGGAATGGTGGGGATGTTGATGGGGATGGTGGGGATGGTGAGGATGGTGAGGATGTTGGTGGGGATGGTGAGGGGTGGGGGGTGGGAATGATGGTGGAGATGGTGGGGATGGTGGTGGGGATGGTGGGAATGGTGGTGGGGATGTGGTGGGGGGGTGGAAATGGTGGTAGTGATGGTGGAGATGGTGGGGTGGTAGTGGGGATGGTGGTGGGGATGGTGAGGATGGTGGCATGGATGGTGGGAATGGTGGAAATGGTGGTGGGGATGGTAATGGAGATGCTCGTGAGGATATTGGGGATGATGGTGGGGATGGTATTGGAGATGGTGGGAATGGTGGAAATGGTGGTGGGGATGGTAATGAGGACGGTGTTGAGGATGATGGTGGGGAGGGTGGGGAGGATGGTAGGGATGGTGGAAATGGTGGGGACAGTGGTGATGACGGATAATGGTAGAGATGTTTGTGGGGATTGTAGGGATGGTGGGGAGGGTGGTGAGGATGGTAGGGATGGTGGGAATGGTGGTGGGGATGGTAGGGATGGTGGAAATGGTGGTGGGGATATTGGGGATGATGGATAATGGTAGGGATGGTGGTGGGGATTGTAGGGATGGTGGGAATGGTGGTGGAGATGGTAGGGATGGTGGGAATGGTGGTGAGGATGGTAGGGATGGTGGGAATGGTGGTGGAGATGGTGCGGATGATGATGGGATTAGTGGGGGTGATGGTGACCATGGTGGGAATGGTAGAAATGGTGGTGGGGATGGTAATGGGGATGGTAGTGGGGATGATAATGGGGATGGTGGTGGGGATGGCAGGGATGGTGGGAATGGTGCGGATGATGACGGCAATGGTGGGGGTGATGATGACCATGGTGGGAATGGTGGAAATGGTGGAGATGGTAATGGGGATGATGGTGGGGATGTTGGGGATGGTGGTAGGGATGATGGAAATGGCAGTGGGGATGGTAAGGATGGTATTGGGGATGGTGAGGATCATGGCAGGGATGAGGGGGACAATGAAGACGGTGGGGATGATAGCTCTCATTCCTTAGGGCTCACTATGTTCCAAGCATGATACAAGCACTTAACTTCTAATCCTCATAACAGCCCTATGAGTAAGAATAATTATTTTAATAATGGGTAACATTTACTATTTATTAAGCACCAGGCACTCTTCTGAAGTCTTTACAAGTGCTAGCCAACCAAGGCAGCTACAGTTATTGCCCCTATTTTGCAGATTAGGAAACTGAGGCACAGAGGAGTTTATTTACTTGTCCAAGGTCACACAGCCAGTTATCATGAGAGCAAAATGAATTGGCTATGAAGTCTGTGGATAGCAAGTGCTATGGGATACAGAGGAGGGTGTCCTGCCACCATCCTCCTGGGCAGCTCAAGGCAGATATCATGGAGGAGGTCATGTTAACCCAAGTCTTAAGGGGTTAGTAGGGGTCTGCCAGGTGGTTATGAGGGAAGGCGTTCCAAGCAGAAGGATCCATGGAGCAGTGGCGCAGAGGCACACTCAGGGAACTGGGTGTGCCACAACATGGCTAGAGTATTGGAGTGTGGATGCTCAGGCTGGAGAGGTGAGAAGAAGCCTAATTCCAAAGGTCTCTGCAGGCCAGTTTGAGGGCTTGGACTTTATCCTGAAGGTGATACGAGGCTGTAGCCCCCCACCCTCATCTCTCCCCTGAACTGCCAAGACCCATTTTCAACTCTACTGGGTGCTGAAGAAATAAACCTTCCTTAAACCGGGCCAACTCAGTAACCTTCACCTGCACCCCCACCAGAAGACTGTGGGCCCTGCCTCCCACCCCATTCTTGTTACACCCCAAATTGTCCTCGAGAGTCTACAGGTCACCCCACTGCCTCCCATTAACACTGTACCTAGGTTCAGTGTATGGGTCCTATCCCACCACCACGGCTCCCACACCCTGTCCCCCTGCCCACACACCCTCTGTTCTCCCATCCACCTGTCCACAGCCTGTTCCTCCTTTGGGCTCAGCTCAGGGCCCACCTCCTCCAGAAAGCCCTCCCTGATCACTCTAATCTAGATGAGCTTCTGTCTCAGCTCTTCCCAGTTGCATGTCACATGGGATCCATGCCATGGTGGGATTCATGAACTACCAGCTTTCTTCTCTCCAATTCCATCTCCCTCGCTGGAATGTAAGAGAGATACTTAGGGTCAAGACCGTATCCTAGAACTAAGTGTAAAAGGTAGGTGCTATTTTCTTAAAGCTCCAGCATACGAGGCTGCGCTCCATTCTCCAACGGGCATCACTTAGTCATCTGGCCACATGAGGAAACTGAGGCTCAGAGGGGTGAAGGAATTTCTCCATGGTCACCAGTTAGGGTTTGACTTCAAGTCTGCCTGACACCAAACTCCACGCTTCGCACAGCTTGCCCGGAGCCCACCCCTCCCCAGGCAAGGCACACCGCAGGTGTTCAGCAGAAACTCAGGGACTGATCCAAAGGCTGGCACAGCCCAGGAGTCACCCTCCATGTGAAGTCCTGCCTCGGCCTTGTTTTTTCAGATGGAGTCCTCCAAAGACTGCTGGTTGCCCTTCCAGTTACTGCTGAGGGCATGGCCGACAACTTCAGGGTCTGGACGGCCCCACAAGTCCTCGGGAGCTGGAGGCTGAGATTTCAGAAGTTCTGAGCTCCTCTGACAGATGCTGGCCTGGACCCATCCAAAAGGCCATGGGCAGGAATCTGAATCAAGGTCCGAAGGAACCCAGGGCAACAGGTGCAAGCTCACATCACTCAGCCCTGTCAAACTGCAGCCAGGTGTCACAACCACTGTCGGCCCACACCAGGCCCTGACTGTGCGTCTGGCACCGTGCTGGGCCCTCACAGGCCTTTCTCCTTTCTCTTGCCGACAGTATCATGCAACCTCTTTGTGCAGATAACATGTGATGCATTTCTTCCACCAGTCAGTCACCCATTGAGTCTAAAAATATGTACTGAACACCTATGTGCCAGACCTGGAAGACAGAACTGGGCTACAAAAATGTGCAAGATACACACAGTCCCAACTCTTTAGAGCATAGCATCTGAAGGGTACCTGGCTTTGGGTCCCAGACCAAAACTCCCTTGGGTAGGGTAATACAAAGGCCTCGCTAATGACGATGAGGAAGGGGACAATCACTCCGCACGTCCACAGTAGGGCATGGGGAACTGCGGCGAGCATCTTCCTAATTTATCCTGCCAGGTGGTACTGGGGACACCCCCGTGGGAAAGCCCCACTGGACATGAGCCCTGGGAGTCACTGTTATAGAGGGGCCCTCTTGCTGAGCGTCCCCCACCCTATGCACCCTGCCAACATGGGGTGGGGGTGCGGGGGTGACAGATAGCGGGAGGGTGCAGCAGGAGGAGAACCGGGACCGTGTCATGCCTTCCGGCCCGGGGATGCGCAGATCATGAAGTCAAAGTCACTGTGCAGGCAAGGACTCTCCTTTAGCTGTGGTGGCAAAGGCATCTTCCAAAGGGACTCTCTGGGGGCCATGGGGCTGAGAAGGTGTGAGGAACGGAGCCAGCCAGGATAGCAACCAGAGGCAGGAGGTCTTCAGGACCAGGTTTCCCAGATAGAGGGCTCCTGGTGGGTCTGTGGCCTGAGGTGACCGAGCCACACAGGGAGAGAGGCTGTCCAGGGCCATTTCCCCATGTGCAGATGGAGAAACTGAGGCCTGTAAAGGAGGAGTGGCCTGGGGCTACACAGCAAGGGGCAGGCACAGCCCAGGCAGACAGTGGAGCTGGCCCAGGGCACAAGCCGCCTGGAGAGCCCCTGAATCAGCAGGTCCTCCTCACCAGGCCCTGCGTGGCTTCCTCATGGCGCCCCATCACGTCCTCATGACTGGCTGTGCCGCCACCAGGCAGTTACTCACAGGCTTGGTACAGAGGCCTCGGGCAGATGGGGGAAGGTGAGGTAGGAGAGATGAGCCTCTGGCCAGAGCCCTGCCCAGCTTCCTCCTTCCTCAGCCCCTTCTCATCCCTGCTTCTTCTTTCCTGGGGCATCTGCTGGCATCCAGAGTCCCCGTCAGCAGGGAGCAAGGGCAGAGGCTAAGCCTCCCTCATTAGACAATTAGGCAGAACCTGTGCCTCTCCTGCCGCACCAGGAGGTCCCGCAGGGGTACCCCTTGGACCAGTGCCTCTGCCTGGGCAGAAACTGAGCCTCCCCCTCAAACTGGGGGCCTCCCCAGAGCCTGTGCCTCTCCCGCCACACCAGGAGCTCTCCTAGGGGTACCCCTTGGACCAGTGGCTCTGCCTGGGCAGAAGCTGAGCCTCCCCGTCAAACCAGGGGCTTTCCCAGGGTGGATCTCTGTATCCTCCATCCCCTAGGAACTCCCTGGACCTCCTTGCTCTGGGAGACTGGCCAGCCCCGGAAAACGAGTCCCCGTCCACTTAGAGTCAGTGCAGTGGAACCTGAGAAGTGGCTGTTTGAGGGCAGCTGCGTAGCAGGAACAACATCCTTCCACAGGCCCCAAGGTGAGGGATGCCCTCCAGCCTCACTCCAACCTGGGCTCATGTCTCACGTCGCCACCTCCCAGCCCTGGGACCTAAGGCAATTGACCCAACCTCCTGGAGCCTCTATAGCCTCACAGTGACAGCCGCCCGCCTCGTGGGGTTGGTGAGAAGTAAATGACATAATGTTTGCCAAGTGTTTAATGTAGGGCCTGGCACATGGTAAGTGCCCCACAAATGGGCCTAATTATCATTGTTATAAAAAGAATCACGAGAGATGACCACACCTCGGTGGTGGCCAGTACTCTACAGTTTACAAAGCACTTCCATCTGTGGTCGCATGGGAGCCTCGAAGAGCCCATGAGGTGACAGGGTTGGAGGTTCCCGGCAACGGCGTCCGAGGCCCAGGCTCCTTTCCCGCATCACCATCCTCCTGGCTCTGGCCTTGTAATCCTGACACATTGGTTGACAGGTGTCTGTGCTGCATCAGAGTAATTACAAACTGGGCAGCTGGAGTGTAGTACTTAACCTCTCTGAGCCTCGGCTTCCTCATCTGTAAAATGGGAATGATAGTACCACCCTCATAGGCTGGCTGCGAAGAGTGAATGATGTTACGCATGAAAAGGGCTTAGAACACCATCTGGAAGAGGCAGTGCTAGGAGTGTTTGCCAGTTTCATTATTTATTCAGCGCCTACTCAATGGAAGTGTTTCATTTTAAAATATCACATCTAATCCTTACAACTATATTGTTTCCATTTTACAGTGCATTTTAGGCAGTGTGCTCTGGGAAACTGGCTCTGGGAAGGAGATTGGCACACTGAATTGGCAGATGCTTTCAGGACCAATACCTAGGGTGGGTGCGGGCAGGCCAAGGGAAATGGATTGGGTGGAGAGAGCAGCTGGGCTGTGGTGGACTCCAACAGAGATCTCAGCCAAGCCCACAGGAAGCTCCAGAGCTGGATGGAGATGTGCTCTCCAGAGATGAGAGATGTGCTTCAGAGATGTGCTTCACTGGGGCACAAAACTACCCAGCTAAAGACTTCATTGCCCAGTATTCCTTGCAGCTGGTGTGACCACGTGACCAGGATATGTCCAAGACATGTGAGAGGAAGTGATACGTGCAACATTCAATTGTGTCTTTAAGAAAAAACAATAAAGAAACCTGCCTTCCCTTTCCCTTGTCTCCCTTCTCATTAGATGGAATGCAGATGTGATGGAGGGGCCTGGACAGCCAGACTAGATCATGAGGTGGAAGCCAAGTGTTAGAGAGAGTAGAGCAATGAGGCAGAAAGAGCCTGGTCCCACATGTCAGTCAGCTCTTTCAGTTTTCCTGGACCATATCCATTTCATCCTTTCCTTCCTCCTTTATTAAAGCCACTGCTTTCTGATCTTTGTGACACTAGCCAAATCTGTGGGATAACTGATACAAACCAAGGTAGCCCCATCAAGAGAGAATCTGTTATCATTTGGCATTTCTCCTTTGATTCTTTTTTCTAGACGTATTGTATATCAATATAAACATGAATGTTCATCTATTTATGGGGGCATGTGTATTTGAATGTATAGGAGGTGTGGATTTCCCAGTACACAAACTCAGGTACGCAAATGTAAACCAAAAATAAAATTCTAAGCCCCCAACCAACTGAATGGACTCCTCCTCTTGGCCAAGGGCATTCTAAAGTACATTTCACGTGTCCGTATGGAGAGACCACCAAACAGGCTTTGTGTGAGCAACATGGCTGTTTATTTCACCCAGGTACAGGGGGGCTGAGTCCAAAAAGAGAGTCAGCAAAGGGTGCTGGGATTATCATTGGTTCTTATAGGTTTTGGGATAGGCGGTGAAGTTAAGAGCAATGTTTTGGGGCAGGGGTGAAGCTCACCAAGTACATTCTCAAGGGTGGGGAGAATTACAAAGAAACTTTTTAAGGGTAGGGGAGATTATAAAGTACCTTCTTAAGGATAGGGGAGATTACAAAGTACATCGATCAGTTAGGGTGGGGCAGAAACAAATCACAATGGTGGAATGTCATGAGTTAAGCTATTTTCACTTCGGTGGATCTTCAGTTGTTTCAGGCCATCTGGATGTCTACGTGCAGGTCACAAGGGATATAATGGCTTAGCTTGGGCTCAGAGGCCTGACACAGTAAACCTGAAACACTAGTTCAGGCCATGATGGGAGTGGGTAGTTGGACATGTCTCATCATACCTTTCTCCCTGGGGAGAAAGGCACAGCTAACCAGCATTAACATTAAAGCAGAGACCTTAAGACAGAACAGACTCTTTAAGTCTGATAAGAAACATTTACAATCTATTCTCTCTGAAGCCTGCTATCTGAAGACTTCATCTGCATAATAAAAACCTTGGTCTCCACAACCACTTATTTTAACCCAGACACTCCCTTCTATTGAGTCCAGGTCTTTAAATAAACTCTTTCAACCAATTGCTAATCAGAAAATCTTTGAATCCACCTGCCACCTGGAACCTCTCGCTCCCCGTTTCAAGTTGTCCCTCCTTTCCAGACTGAGCCAATGCACATCTTACATGTATTGATTGATGCCTTGTGTCTCCCTAAAATGTATAAAACCAAGCTGTAGCCCAACCACCATGGCCACATGTCATCAGGACCTCCTGAGGCTGTGCCATTGACATGTCCTTAACCTTGGCAAAATAAACTTCTAAATTGATTGAGACTTGTCTCTGATACCTTTTGGTTTACAGAAGAAACACAATTTATTTTTTCTGCAACCAAAAGTAGTCTGTGTCTCAAGCTCCCCATTCCCTGGTGGTGGAAACCTAAACCAGCCCATGAACAGCCCTGGTCATTTCAGATTAATTTCAGTTAGTCAGGATTTGTGTGCCTTTGAGAAAATCAAGGTGAGTTCCATCAATGTAGGGCTTGTTCCATCAATGTAGGGCTTTTTCTACCTGGCACCTGCCCCTTCTTCCTTTCCCAGTAGTATTTGAGTTTTAGTTAATGACTTAAATATAGTTCATAATCTCACTGACAGGAGCTGGGGCCATCTGGCATGCAGGTAGATTAAGAGATAAACATGGCATGTGGTTTGTGACCCATCCTTTGAGGAATCTGTATCCCTGCCTAGTTCCCAGGCATGAGGTCTCAGCTACCTTGGCCCAGTGTCACTTGTCATGATCCCACAGTGCCACATACACCTTCCTTGGAAGTTTGAGCTGCTCTGCACCCACATCTCAGGTCAGAAAAATCAGGGCAAGGCCAATTAGTGGCCTTTTTTTCTTTATTTATGGTACATAAAATATTGGTATCTGATAATTGATGGAATCTTAGATTTGATCAATTTGGGTAACTTCTCATATTCTCCCTATTTTGCAAATGAGGAACTGAGGCCCAGAGAGGTGAAGTTGAGGTAAATGGGGGAACTGGGACTTGAATAGGGGCCGTCTAGACTCTAACCATGAGGTCGTTCTGCTTCTGTGAATGTTCTGCCTTTTTCAGTTTCTTCCTCCTGGTCTTCTTTGATGTTCGCAGACTTCTCATGAGGAAGGCAAGGAATGAGGCAAGGATTACCCCTATTTTACAGTGAAGAAAATGCAGGCCCACAGGGGAGGGATGATTTGGCCTTAGTGACCCAGCTAGAGAATGGTGGAACAAGGTCTAGATCCCGGGTTCCTTTGGGAGAGTCCTGACCTTTTCCAGCAATAGTCCCAACACTTACAAACACACACATACACACACAAACACACACACACACACACACACACAGCCTGCCTGCCCAAATGTGCATATGCACTCAGGCATATGTACCCACAGAGCGGAGCAGCCCTGACCTCCTCCCAGTGGCCTCATCCCAAAACACAAAAATCATTACCTGGTGTTCTCACTCCAACTCCCTCTCTGGGCAGCAGTGCAGGGCTACTGGCAGGGAAAGTGCAAGCACAAAGCCATGATTAATTCTGCACTCCAATTATCAATAAGAAGGTCCTGTCTGCTCCTGAAGCCAGGAAGAGCAACATCAAATGCAATTCCTAAGTGCACCAGAGGGAAGTCTGACCTGTTAACCAAAGGGTAGCTACTGTGTGGGGAAGGGAGAGGCCATGGGAAGCAACAGAGAGAGCCAGGAGATTCTGGATTTGAGTGCCAGCTCCACCACCATGTGGCCCAAGGCACATCTGTCTTATCCATTTTGTGTTGCTAGAAAGGAATACCTGAGGCTGAGTAATTTATAAAGAAAAGAGGTTTATTTGGCTCATGGTTCTGCAGGCTGGAAGGTCCAGGAGGCATCTGGTGAGGGCCTCAGGCTGCTTCCACTCATGGAGGAAGGTGAAAGGGAGCTGGCATGTGCGGAGATCACATGGCAAGAGAAGAAGCAAGAGAGCAAGCAGGAGGTGCCAGGCTCTTTTAACAACCAGCTCTCACAGGAGCTAGTAGATGAGAAACTTACTCACCTCCAAGGGAGGGCATTCATCTATTCATGAGGAATCCACTCCCATGACCCAAACACTTCCCATTAGGCCTCACCTCAAACACTGGAATCAAATTTCAACATGAGGTTTTGGGGTACAGACATCCAAAGTGTAGCACCATCCATGACTTGTTGGAGATCCCCCTCTGGCATTAGCATCTTTTAATAACAATAAAAATAATTTCTTGTACTTGGAAAGTTCCATTCCCTTTGGGCCAGGGATCATGTCTGTGTTACCCATCATTAGATCCCCAGCACAGAGCCTGGCGCATAGTAGGCACTTTTAATGAATGATTGTTGAATGATAGAGTGGCCACTCCTTTCTATTTACACAAACTTTTTTTTTTTTTTTTTTTTTTGAGATGGAGTCTTGCTCTGTTGCCCAGGCTGCAGTGCAGTGGTGTGCCTCGGCTCACTGCAAGCTCTGCCTCCCGAGTTCACGCCATTCTCCTGCCTCAGCCTCCCCAGTAGCTGGGACTATAGGCACCCACCACCTCGCCCGGCTAATTTTTTGTATTTTTAGTAGAGACGGGGTTTCACCGTGTTAGCCAGGATGGTCTCGATCTCCTGACCTCATGATCCGCCCGCCTCAGCCTCCCGAAGTGCTGGGATTATAGGCATGAGCCACTGTGCCTGGCCTACGCAAACATTTTTTTAGACTAGTCAAGTGAAGCAGCAGGAATGGAGGAGAACAAAAAAATCTGTAACTGGTTGTGTTTACACAAACTTTTACAGACCTCCTCTCCTTTAATTTCATGATGTTGGGATTAATAGTCTCATTTTATAGATGAGGAAACTAAGGCTAAGAGAGACCAGGACAAAGAACAAGTTTGTGACATTAATTTCTATGTGCTAATTCTCCCCGGTTTTATCTTACTTGACCTTCATTTTCTCTCCTCCCTAATTTATTTATCATTTGAATCCACCCCACCCCACTCCATAACCACCCACTCCCCCAACACACACATATACACATATATAAGAGTCATGAGATCCATAGGTACAAACATACCCATTGCTCAAAAAGAGTAAAGTTGTGTGTTCTCACAAGGGGAACATGATGATAAATGGAAGAACAATGACTACGGACTCTGGTCTCCCTTTTTAACAAGGACTCCCAATTTGCCAACTTGGAGCTTTGGGAGAAATTGACCTACTCTCAACTTCAGAGGTAGGCACCAACTGATTCAAGCCAATCAGCGTATCCCATGCTTCTGGCCACAGCTATTGATTGGAAAATGGACAGATGACCCAAGGCAGGCCAATTGGAGCCAATAAGATCCCATATATGAACTATTTTGAGTCACCAGAGAGGTACATTTTTCTTTTCTACTGCATTTGAATCTAAAAACATAGCGTTCCAGAAACTTCTTGCAGCCATCTTTGGAACACAAAAGGAGAGTATGACTGAGAATAGGCCTAATACTGAGACTATGCAAATGAGCATATATGAGCTGCTGGATCATGTTGTACCTGAAGGCCAACCTACCTATGACTTCAGTTCCATGAGCCAATAAATTCCATTTTTAGCTGAACTGGGTTTTCTACAACTTGTAGCTGCTGAAAAGTATCTGATACAGCCCAAATTGTAATCCCCAGTATCAGAGATGGGACCTGGTGGGAGGTGGTTTCTCATGAATGGCTTAACATCATCTCCCTGTACTGTCCTCACAATAGTGACTTCTTGCAAGAGCTGGCTGGTTTTTTTGTTTTTGTTTTTTTGAGGTGGAGTCTTACTCTGTCACCAGGCTGGAGTGCAGTGGCACAATCTCGGCTCACTGCAACCTCTGCCTCCTGAGTTCAAGCGATTCTCCTGCCTCAGCCTCCCAAGTAACTGGAACTACAGGCATGCGCCAACATACCCAGCTAATTTTTGTATTTTTAGTAGAGACAGGGTTTCACCATGTTGGCCAGGGTGGCCTCGATCTCTTGACCTCATGATCCACCCACCTCAGCCTCCCGAAGTGCTGGCATTACAGGCTTGAGCCACTACGCCCAGCCAAGAGCTGGTTGTTTAAACGTGTGTGACACCTAACTCTCTCTCCCTCTTGCTCCCACTCTTGCCACGTGATGCACCTGCTCCCCCCTTTGCCTTCTGCCATGATTGAAAGCTTCCTGGGGCCTCCCCAGAAGCAGAGACCACTATGCTTCCTAGAAAGCCTGCAGAACTATAAGCCAATTAAACCTCTTTTCTTCATAATTTACTCAGTCTCAGGTATTTCTTTATAGCAATGCAAGAATGGCCTAATACAGTATCCTGACAAATACAAACAGTTTCAACAATATTCCCATAAGAAACCCAGTAACTGTTTTTATAAAGGTCTCATAACCCTACTGTTACCATTGGAGGGTGTCTAGGATCTTGGTGTTTTGAACAAAATGCACAAACAAAGCACGGAAAGGATAAAGAAACAAAAGTAGAGATTTGTTGAAAATGAAAGTGTACTCCAGTATGGAAGCAGCCTGAGCAGGGGAAAGCAACCAATCAGAGGTTAAAGTAAAGTTACAAAGTTGCACTTCTCTGCAAACGAAGACTTGGCCAGCAATCCGTCTGACTGGTTGTGGACAGCAACCAATCAGAGGCTGAAGTGAAGTTACAAAAATTACACTCTTATGCAAACATATGATTGGTTGAAGAAAGCAACCAATCAGAGATACTTTCAATTTGCCATTTCCAGGCAGAAGAGAGTATTGGTTTGCAGAGGGAGTAGTCTTTGGTCTTCTTGTTACTTAGGCGTGGAAAGTTGAGGTTTTCCTTTTGATTTAGTTCTAGCAAGTCAGTGTACATTGGCCTTAGGTTCCCTGCCTCCAGACCGTATTCTCCTGCCTCGCTACTTGTGAGGTGGGAAATTAAAGAAAGAAAGAAAAATAAAACTAAAAAAGGAGAAATAAGCTTTCCTGTATGAGGCTAACTTGTCCCAGAGGCAGAATCAGGCACAGCCCAGACCCAGGAAAAGTCTTTATACTATCTAAGAAGCCAGAACACAAAGGAATGTGCCCTGGAGACTCTCCTAGCACTCCCTCAACATAGGGAGGAGAAAAACAAATTTTCCTTTCTCTTACGGTATGAGTTTATAGATTCCTGTTCTCTGTAACTAGTAACTTCAAGTATTCTCTTTTATCTAAGCAGTGGAGTGAAGGTCGTAAACCATCTGAGCAGGCCTGAGATACAGCCACCTGGCCACCATAGTGAAGGTTATGGGATAAGCCCGTGCTAGGCACTAGAGGAAATCTAGATAACAGACATCTGGGCTGCATAGCAATGGTCATGTGTAATCCTGAGTTATGAACCTGTCACAACTTGATTAGCTGTCTTTGTTCTGCCTCTGTATCCTGGCTTTCACACCACTGTAAGTCTGTTTCAAGCTAGCCCACCCGCTTTTTGAAGTGTGTATAGAAGTCAAGTGCCGTCTTTGTTCTGGGCCCAGTTTTTGGATGTTAAATCTGCTGGGTCTGAGTGCACTCAGTAAAGATCCTCCTGTGTACACCCCAAGGTCTCTCTGGTCCTCCTGATTCCTACAACACTTGTTATTATAGTGGATTGTAGAAGAGCAGGAAGTGGGGGTTACTTATCCTCCAGCTCCATCCATACTTCCACCTCTCTCCACAGCTTTTGCTAGCTGATCACCTCAAGGTTATCTGCCCAAATACAAACCTGGTGTGAAGCCCCATAGCCTGCTGGCTAAGCATACAGGTAGGGCTAAAGCACCTGCTTTAGTGGAGGACACTGTGGAGGCCAGCCAGTTTTCTTCCATCTGAAAGGAGCCACAGCTCTTTCACATGCAAATTCCTATCTTTCGGCCAGCTCTGGCAGAAAGACAGACTTTCCATGAGCAGCTGTGATAGTTTCCTAGCTTTGGCATTTCTGCATGTCCTTAGGTATGTCCTCCCTAATCATATCTATCAACCACCTACTGAGATATCTCCATTTGTAAAGTGATTTATTAATTCAGAGAGTTCCTGTGACCTTTGGGTGAACCCTTACCTGGTCAATAGAAGTTAGAACCAGAATGGCAGAGGAGCATGGTGGGAGAGGTCACTGGGATTTGAAGCTTGGGTTCAAGTCCTGGCTCTGCTACTTCTGGGCTGTGTGATTTGGGGCAGAATGTTTACTCTTTCTGTGCAAGGCAGAATGACGGCCCACCAAGGATGTCCACGTCCTAATCCCTGGAACCTGTGAACGTGGTAAGAGGGCCTTGGCAGATTTGGTTAAGGGTAAGGATTTTGAGATGAGGTGATGATTCTGGATTATCCAAGTGGGTCCAATCTAATCATATGAACCCTAAAAAGCAGAGAACGTTTGTCAGCTGTGGTTGCAGGGAGACACAACTGTGGAAGAAAGGTCAGAGAGACACAATATTGCTGACTTGGAGGCTGGAGGAAGGAAGCTAGAACTGGAGGGTGGGTGGTCTCTGGAAACTGAAAAAGGCAAGGAGATGGATTTTCCCCCAGAGCCTCCTGAAAGGAATGCAGCCCTGCAGACCTTGGATTTTAGCCCAGTGAGACACAAGATGTGATTCTGACCTCCAGAACTGTAAGATAATAAATTTAGTAGACCTAAAGAAAGAAACTGAGGCAAAATTAATATAGAGAGTTTATTTGGGCCAATGTTGAGGACAGCAGCCCAGGACACACTACCAAATTGTCTGGGGGAGTGCTCTGTCAAGCCTTTGTTACAAGCAGGTTTTTAAAGCGGATATGCAGCTGTTTGGCAGGCATTCTCACTGGATTACAGAGATGACATTGATCCATGATTGGCAATACCTTGTTGAATGATAGAGTATGAGTTATGGTGTCCAGCATATGGCATTTTATAGCTACTTGGAACCTGTCAGTCTAGACCGCACACAGCAAATGGTTTCAAGAGGTCATTATCTGGCTCAAAGCAGGAGTGAGACATGACTGTTGTCATATGCTGTCACATGTCAATGCTCTCTGGGCCTTAGAAATAAGTGGGCTCACATTCCTCAAATAGAAAGTTTCTTTTCAGCCAGGCATGGTGGCTAACACCTGTAATCTCAGTACTTTGGGAGGCCAAGGCAGGAGGATCACTTGAGGCTAGGAGTTAGGGACCAGCCTGGGCAACAAAGTGAGGCCCTGTTTCTATTTTTTTTAATTGCTTTAATTAGCTGAGTGTGGTGGTGCACACCTGTGGTCCCAGCTACTTGGGAGGTTGAAGCAGGAGAATTGCTTGAGCTCAGGAGGTCAAGGCTGCAGTGAGCTATCATTAAACCGCTGCACTCCATCCTAGGCCACAGAGCAAGACCCTGTGTATTAATCCATTCTTGCATTGCTATAAAGAAATACCCGAGACTAGGTAATTTATAAAGAGATTTAATTGACTCACGGTTCCACAGGCTGTATGGGAAGAATGCTGGCATCTGCTTGGTTTCTGGGGAAGCCTCAGAAAGCTTACACCATGACAGAAGGTGAAGGAGAAACAGGTACATCTTACATGGCCAGAGCAGGAGTAAGAAGAGTGTGAGCGGGGAGGTGCTACACATTAAACAACCAGATCTTGTGAAAACTCACTATCATGAGAACAATACCAAAGGAATGGTGCTAAATCATTCATGAGAAACTGCCCCATAATCCAGTCACCTTCCACCAGCCCCACCTCCAACATGGGGGATTACAATTCAACAGGAAGTTTGGGCAGGGACACAGATCCAAACTATATCATTCCACCACCCTGGCCGCTCCCAAATCTTGTATCCTTTTCACATTGCAAAATACAATTATGCCTTCCCAACAGTCTTAGCTTATTTTAGCATTAACTTAAAAGTCCAAAATCCAAAGTCTCTTCTGAGACAAGGCTAGTCCCTTCTGCCTATGAGCCTGTAAAATCAAAAACAAGCTAGTTACTTCGAAGATATAAGGAGGGTATAGGCATTGGGTAAACAATCCCATTCCAAAAAGGAAAATTGGTGAAAAGAAAGTGGATACAAGCCCCACGAAACTCCAAAGCCCAGCAGGGCAGTCATTAAATCTTAAAGCTCCAAAATAATCTCTTTTGACTCCATGTCCCATATCCAGGGCATACTGATGCAAGGGGTGGGCTCCTAAGGCCTTGGGTAGCTCCACTCCTGTGTCTTTGCAGGGTTCAGCCCCTCCAGCTGCTCTCAAGGGCTGGCGTTGAGTGCTTGTGGCTTTTCTAGGAACAAAGTGCAAGCTGCCCATGGCTCCACCATTCCAGGATCTGGAGGATGGTGGCCCTCTTCTCACAGCTCCACTAGGCTGTGCCCCAGTTGGGGACTGTTCGTGGGGGCTCCAACCCCACATTTCTCCTCTGAACTGCCCTATTAGAGGTTTTCCATGAGAGCTCCACCCCTGAAGCAGGCTTCTGGTTGGACATCCAGGCTTTTCCATACATTCTCTGAAATCGCCCAGGCCTCAACTCTTGCATTCTGTGCACCTGTAGGCT
Organism: Rhinopithecus bieti; assembly: GCF_001698545.2. NCBI lineage: Eukaryota > Metazoa > Chordata > Mammalia > Primates > Cercopithecidae > Rhinopithecus > Rhinopithecus bieti. The sequence goes on along the minus strand of NW_016814761.1, from coordinate 230,153 downwards.
TAACACCACATGGAAGCCACCAAGACTTATGGCTTGCACCCTCTGAAGCAGTGGCCCAAGCTGTACCTGGACCCCTTTTAGCCACAGCTGGAGCAGGAGCAGCTGGGATTCAGGGAACAGTGTCCCAGGCTATCAGCATTTGCTTTCCTTTTAGTTATGCAAATTTCTGCAGCCAGCTTGAATTGCTCCCCTGAAAATAGGCTTTTCTTTCCTACCACATGATCAGTTTGCAAATTTTCCAAACTTTTACACTCTGCTTCCCTTTAAAATATAAGTTCCAGTTTCAGGTCATTTATTTGCTCACACATACGAGAATAGGTGCTTAGAAGCAGCCAGGTCACATCCTGAACACTGCTACTTAAAAATTTCTTCCACCAGACACCCTAAATCACCATTCTCAAGTTCAAAGTTCCACAGATCCCTAAAGCAGGAGCACAATGCAGCCAGGCTATTGCTAAAGCGTAGCAAGAGTGACCTTCACTCCGGTTCCCAGTAAGTTCCTCATTTTCAACTGAGGCCTTCTCAGAGTGGTCTTCATTGTCCATAACACCATCAGCACTTTGGTCAAAACAATTCAACAAGTCTCTAGGAAATTCCAAATTTTCTCTCATCTTCCTGTCTTCTTCTGAGCCCTTGACACTCTTCCAACCTCTGTCTGTTATCCAGTTCCAAAGCTGCTTCCACATTTTCAAGTATCTTTATAGCAAAGCCCCACTCCTTAGTACCAATTTTCTGTATTAGTCCATTCTCACATTGCTACAAAGAAATATATGAGACTAGGTAACTTATAAAGAAAAGAAGTTTAATTGGTTCATGGCTCTGCAGGCTGTACAGGAAGCACGATGCTGGCATCTGCTTGGCTTCTGGGGAAGTCTCAGAAAAGTTACAGTCTTCATGGAAGGCAAAGGGGAAGCAGGCATGTCTTCGAAGGGGATGCAGGCACATCTTGCATGGTCAGGGCAGGAGCAAGAAGAGTGTGAGGGGGGAGGTGATACACTCTTTTAAACAACCAGATCTCACAATAACTCACTCTATCACAAGCACAGTAAAAAGGGAATGGTGCTAAACCATTCATGAGAAACTGCCCCCATGATCCAATCACCTCCCACCAGGCCCCGCCTCCAACACTGGAGGTTACAATTCCACATGAGGTTTGGGCTGTGACGCAAATCCAAACCATATCACCTTGTCTCACAAATTTCTTTTCTTTTAACTAAAATAAAAGTTTCAGCAGTGGTTCACACCTGTAATTCCAGCACTTTGGGGGGCCGAGGAGAGCAGATCACAAGGTCAAGAGATTGAGACCATCCCGGCTAACACAGTGAAACCCCCTCTCTACTAAAAAAATAAAAATAAAAAAATTAGCCAGACGTGGTGGTGGGAGCCTACAGTCCCAGTTACTCGAGAGGCTGAGGCAGGAGAATGGCGTGAACTCGGGAGGCAGAGCTTGCAGTTAGCTGAGATCGCGCCACTGCACTCCAGCCTTAGAGACAGAATGAGACTCCGTCTCAAATAAATAAAATAAAAAGTTTCTCTTCTTTATCAATTTATATTGTTTAGCCACCAAATTTGTTCTAGTTTGTTACAGCACCCAAGAAAACTAATGCTGAGCCTTGTCTCCCTCCTCTGTAAATAGGAGGTGTAGCCCTGACCTCCATGGAATCATCTGAAAACTAGAGGCTGTGAGCTTGGTCCTGAAATCACAAAGTCCTGGGTTCAAATCCAGGGTTACGGTGGGGTCCCACTCTTCTCTTGCCAGGCCGGGCAAGGGGCTCAGCCTTCTCCCTGCCAGGGGAAGCCTGCCCCGTGCCTCAGCGAGGAAGCCTGAGTTTTAGGTTGTTGCAAAATTAATTGCGGTTTTGCCATTACTTCTAATAGCAAAAACTGCAATGACTTTTGCACCAGCCTAATACTTGGCCTTGCACTTCCCCATTCCTTCTTTCAGACCTTTGACCTTGAGCTGCCTCACCCTGGCCAGGGCCAAAGCAGTAGGATTAAGGGAGAGTCTTGAGAGAGACCAGAAGAAACAAGGGTAGGGCCTCAGGTCCTGACCCTGAGGCAGGTACAGCCTGAGCTTTGGGGGAGGGATGAGCCCTACAGGGCGCAGCTCCATGGCGCCTTCTGCTTCTGGCCGTGGGATTCGCAGAAAGGCAGCAAACCTCGCTGAGCCTGTTACCCCACCTGGAAAACGGGGAAGAAAAGTTCTAGAAATAGCTCCCATTCCTAGGCATCCTCCTCTTCTCTCTCTTACTCCCTCCTTCCCTGTCTTCGCTATTGTTATTATTAATAACGAGTTTTACTACGACCCAGTAAGGAAACTGGGGGCTTGGAGAGCTTAACTTCTCAAGGTCATGGAGCAGGCAAACGGCTCAGGTGGGATTTGAACCCAAGGCCCATGGTCGCACCTCTAGGCCAAGCTGCCGCGCAGTGTGCAGGATGCCTGTGACCACCGACAAACAGGGGCTTTCTTTGGGGAGCTAGACCTCCGCGAGGAGTGAGGTGGGGCCTTTGGGCTATAAGGAGGGGCCACCGCACGTCCCCAGTCCCCCTGCAGGTCGCGGAGCCAATGGGCTCCGGCGTTTCTCCCGCTCCCGGGCAGCGAGTGGTGACCTGGCTTGTGATTGGAGCTCGGGGGCCAGGAGCAGTGGCTCTGGATGCCAACGCGCTGCTTAGTCACTAACGCGCTCGCCGCCTGCGCTAATCCTGGCTAATGCCTCACTAATCCCTCGCTACAGGCTCACTCCCAGGCCAGGCCGGTCAGGGCCCGGCGGGGCGCACCTCTCTCACCCTGCTCATGCCACGCACTTCACCCCTTCCCCAACCCCCCGGGCCCGAGCGGGAAGGGCCCCCAGAGTTCTTTTGGTCCAAGCCCACGTGCCCATGTCACAGATGGGAAAACCGAGGCCCAGCGGGAAGGAACTTGCCCAGGGCCAGCAGAGCTGGACTTCCCTATGGCCGCCCTGAACAGCTGCCTGACTGTCATCACCTGGTCCCCTCTAGAATAAAGGTTTTTGAGGACCAAACTCGTGCCCTAATGCTGTGGCCGGGGCGTGGACATAGTAGTTGTTGAGTCGTGAAGGAATGAATCTGGCCCTTTGGGGTCAGCCCAGAACGCCATATTGAAATGGTGAAAAGAACAAGACTGTGGCCTGAAGACAAGGGGAGAAGTGAGGGGGTGAAATATTCTGGAAGGTGCGGAATAGACAGCAAAATGTGCCTCTGTTACAGGAATATTTGCTAGAAATAGAGCTCCTAGTGTTCTTTGGAATCCGTTTTCTTTCTTTCTTTTTAAAAATTTTTACTATCACTTTGCAAAATGGAAACTCCTGTTTTCCACATGAAGCACTGGGCTGGCAGTTTGCTTACATATTTCATTTAATCCTGTGAGCTAGAGATTACATTGTCCTTGTTTTACAAATGAGGAAACTAAATGGAATCCGAAGGGTTAAGTCACTTGCTCAAGGCCCTGCAGCTAGATATAGATGGAGCTGAGATTTGAACCTCAGTCTGTGGGATTTTGGTTTGGTTTGGTTTGGTTTGGTTTGGTTTGGTTTGGTTTGGTTTGGTTTCAGCCGAATTGAACTAAATGTCTGCTTAGAGCTTTCAGACTCAAGGTTCTGTGGCTCTGCTGCAATATTTAATATTTTTGAATGGATCTTTTTGGAAAAGGCCAAGTCCGCTATGCTATAGTCTGGTTCTTCAGTCTGTTCCCAGCCTCTGTGCCCAGGTATCCCAAAGCTACCAGGAGAGGGCACCACTCTGATTTCCTAGCCTCCTTTGGAGTCTGTTCTTTTGCAGAAAAATCTCCCCTGAAATGTGCAAGCGTTTATGCACCAAACAGCCACTTATCCCATTTTAATAGAGTCCCAAAATTGAGACTTGGGAGAACTGGGTAATGCAACTCAGTTGCACAGACCTTTCCTGATATTGTGTGACAGATACTGTTCTGGGACTGGAGACAGAGCAATAAATAAGACCCTCGCACACTCTGCCCCTCAGATTCCCTATGTGTACAAGGTTGGAGATGGCAGAGATGGCATGCAAACCCATTCTCTCCCTTCTATTAATGTGCATTCAAGTATGCTCACTTCCAGCACTCATGGCGGATATTGCTCATTGATCATGGCACACTTTCCTGCTGAAACACATTTCAGCCTCAAGTACCTAACTCCCAGGATTGGTTGAGGCCAGGAGTTCAAGACCAACCTGGGCAACATAGTGAGACCTCGTCTCTCCGAAAGTTAAAAAAATTAGCCTGGCATACTGGTGCGCACCTGTAGTTCTAGCTACTCAGGAAGCTGAGGTGGGAGGATCACTTGAGCCCAGGAGTTTGAGGTTGTAGTGAACCATGATCAAGCCACCGTACTTCAGCCTGGGTAACAGAGGGAGACCCTGTCTCTTAAAACAAAACAAAAACAGCAGCCGCCAAGCACCAAGGGTAGAGGTGTTAGGGAAGATGAAATATTTTGTCCTCTCCAAACTAAGGTAGCTCAGGTTCTACCTAGCTTTGCCATTCAGCCCAATATTCTCCAATTCTCCCAGGGTTCCAGCCCTGTGGTTTCTCTGCTCCTGGAAAAGATCCTCTCCCATGATGAGTGACACTACTGAGACAAGCCAGAGAGACATGGAGGCAGAGCCTCCTTCTGCCTCTTCCCTTGTGGTGCAAAGGAAGGATGCTTAACAAGCCCCCTGAAGACCTGTTCCTCTCAGGCAGTGCCTTCTAGCAGGACTGTCTCCTATCCCTCCCTAAGGAGGCTCAGCACTCCTGCAATCACACAGCAGTAACCTCCCTAAGACCACATTGGCTCAGGACAAAGTTGGGAAAGGAAAGAAGTCATGGAAGTGTTGGGTCAGCCAGACAAGAATCCCATAGAACTGCGGTTTCCGCATATCCATTATACTGTTTTCTCCAAGCCTTTGCACATGCAGTTCCCTCTGCTATGACAGCACCTCCGGCCCCACCCCACTCCTTTGGCCCTGTCTGGCAAACTCCTATTCATTTCTTCAAACCCTAGTCAGATGACATCTCCTCTGGGAAATCTTCCTTGCCCTCCCTCTAGACAGTCACCCACTTCTTCTTGGGTACATCTGTGCCTGTGCACGCATTTGTTTCTTGTAGCCACTGTAGTGATTTGTGTACTTGTCTCTCTCCTTCTCTGGACTGTAAACTCTTTGAAGGCAGAACCATGTCTTATTCTATCAGGATCCTCACCATCCTGGCACAGACAGGGAACTCACTAAATATTCGTGGACCTGTTGATTAAAGTCCAAACCCTACCACCTGAAAAGCTGAAAACACACCAAACTGATGAACCAAAGACAAACTTCATTATCCCCAATTTGCAAGTGACTCAGCTCAGCCAAAAAGACATGCTGAAAAATCATCTGCTCATACCTGGCCAAGTCAGGGCAAGAGCCTGAGAGTCCAAGCCCCTCAGCATTCCAAAGAGGGGAAATGGTCCTTCCCTTTGATCCTGCATATGAGATGGCCAACCTTAAGTGTCCATTAATGATTTTTCACTGTTTATATTCCAAAGCTAGAACACTTCACCCAGGTGACTACAGCTAGGAGCTTACACGATCACAGTTAAAAGGTTGCACCATTTATTTCGGCAAACACCTTTTACAAAATCAAAAGACAAGGCCAGGCACGGTGCCTCACGCCTGTCATTCCAGCACTTTGGGAGGCCAAGGCAGGTGGATCATGAGGTCAAGAGACCGAGACCATCCTGACCAACATAGTGAAACTCCATCTCTACTAAAAATACAAAAATTAGCTGCATGTGGTGGTGCATGCCTGTAGTCCCAGCTACTCGGGAGACTGAGGCAGGAGAGTCGCTTGAACCCAGGAGGCAGAGGTTGTAGTGAGCCAAGATCGTGACAATGCATTGTAGCGTGGTGACAGAGCGAGACTCTGTCTCAAAAAAAAAAGAGAGAAGGAAGGAAGGAGGAAGGAAGGAAGGAAGGAAGAAGGAAGGAAGGAAGGAAGGAAGGAAGGAAGGAAGGAAGGAAGGAAGGAAGGAAGGAAGGAAAGAAAGAAAGAAAGAAAGAAAGAAAGAAAGAAAGAAAGAAAGAGGAAGGAAGGAAGGAAGGAAGGAAGGAAGGAAGGAAGGAAGGAAGGAAGGAAGGCAGGCAGGCAGGAAGGCAGGCAGGCAGGAAGGAAGGATCAAAAGACAAAGTATTAATATTCTTAATAAACAAGGAACCCTTACAGATAAATAAGAGTAGTAACTCAGTGGGAAAATAAGTAAAAGTCACGAAGAGGCAAGCCACATAATCTAGAATCAATTCAACAATGATTCATTGAGCCACTACTGCATAACAGGCATGGTTCTAGACATTGGAGGTACATGATGAACAAGACAAGGTCCCTGCTCTCATGGAATGACCTAGTGAGGCGAAACAGGCAAGGAAATACACATATATCTCTCCTATGGCAGGCGTATGGAGCAAAGTAAAATAGGGTGATCTGAGAGAGCTGACACAGCTGCTCTAGGAGGAGTGGTCAGGAAAGGTCTCGCAAGGAGGTGCTGATATCTGAATGCCAAGAATGAGCAGCCATGCAATGGCCAGAGAGGAAAGCCTTCCAGAGGAGGGACCAGCAAAGATAGTGCAAGGTCTCCAAGAAGGAATGAGATGGGAATATTCAAGAAGACAAGAGAAGGCCAGCGTGGCTGGAGAGAAGTGGGCAAGGAGGAAAGTGTAGAGTACGGGACCGGCCAGAGCGTGCAGGACTGTAAGCGGGGGAGAGAGTTGAGATTTGAGTGAGGTGGGAAGACCTGGGAGATTTTAAGCAGAAGAAGGACATGATCATCTGGTTACATTTTCAAACTATCTCTTTGGCCACTGTGTGGAGAGTTGACAAAAATGAGAGTAGAAGCAGGGAATCCAGTTCGGAGGCTCCTGCATTGACCCAAGGGAGAATTGACAAACACTTGGCATAAAGTGGAAGGGGTAGAGGTGGAGGTGCAAAGCATTCAGGATGTTTTGGGGGTAGAAATCGATGGAATTTGCTGACCATGGACTGCAACTGGGGATGAGAGGGAAATAAGTCTCAAGGAAACTGTGTATACATATTTTTTGCCTTGAAAAATTGGTGGGTGGATGGTAGTACTTCTTCTTAGGTGGGAAAATGGCAGAAGATGGGCAGGAGCTGGTTTGGAGAGAAGTTTTAAAATAATAGTAAGAGCTCACATTTACCAAGTTTTCCCTCTGTGCCTGGCTTGCTTTACATCAGGGAGTTCTCAATGTCCACACTGTTGATATTTGAGATGAGATAATTTTTTGTTGTGGAGTTGTCCTGTACATTGCAGGATGTTAAGCAATATCTCCAGTCCCCTACCCACTAGACACCATTAGTGTGCATGCAAGTATACATGCATGAGTGTATACACACACACACACACACACAGAGAGAGTTGGACAACCAAAAATGTCTCCAGACACTGCCAAATGGCCCCTGGGGGACATCATTCCTGGTGAGGACACTGCTCTACATGGATTCTCTTCTGTAATCCTCACAACCACTCTATAAGGTCCATCCTGATAGCATCCGCACTTCACAGATGAGGAAACTGAGGCCCAGAATACTTAACTTATCCAAAGTCATGAGTCTTTATTTTTGGCCAGGTTGGGCTTGAGTGCCCACTGACCATTGCTATGGTATAAATGTGTCTCTCCGAAATTCGTGTTGGAACCTAAGACCCAATTAAGAGACGGGACCTTCAGGATGGGATTAGTGTCTTTACAAAAGGGCTTGAGGGAATTGATTTGCCCCTTCCAACTCTTCTGCCTTGTGAGGACACAGCAAGAAAGCACCATCTTGGAAGCAGAGAGCAGTCCTCACCAGACACTGAATCTTCTGGCACCCGGATCTTGGACTGCTCGGCCTCCAGAACTGTGAGAAATAAGGTTCTGTCCTTTACACATTACCCAGTCTCGAGTATTTTTGCTAAAGCAGTACAAATGCACTAAAACAACCTTTCGTGGAGAGAGCTCCAACACGCAGGTGTGTGCATGCCACCAAGGGCGGGGGAGTGTCAGGGTGAAGAGGGAATCTGCGATTGGGAGGGGGGGGTCCCTGGTGACTGGATGGGACTTTCACTGTGGAACTGAATGAGATCACCTAAGGAGAAGATACCATCCCCTCTCTTCGTTTGAAAAACTTCATTTCTCCTGTTATCTCTGCTTTCTCCTGCATTACCAGTTTCTCTCTTTTCCAAATCATTCTCATAAGCAAACACAGTGTCATTGCTCCTTGGTGTCACCTCCCCCTCCAGTGCCTCCCCCATTTCCCCACTCTCTTTCATAGCAAAATTCCTTAAAGAGTTGGTACAATCTGTCTCTTCACAACGTCACCTCTCATTCTCTCCTCCACCCACTCTAACAAAGCATTCATCCCAGCACTCAACTAAGACTGTAACCTCCAGGCCACCAAATCCAATGGTCACTCCTCTGTCCCCATCTTACTGGCCCTCTTGGCAGCTTTGGACACAGTTGCCCTCCCTTCTTCTTTTTTTTTTTTTTTTTTTGAGATGGAGTCTTCGCTTGTCGCTCAGAGCCTGGAGTGGGCAGTGGGCTGGAGCTCAGCTCACTGCAAGGCTCCGCCTCCCAGGTTTACTCCATTCTCCTGGCTCAGGCCTCCGCCAAGTAGGGCTGGGAGCTAGCAGGTGGGGCCCCGCACCTGGCCTGGCTAGTTTTTTGGTATTTTTAGTAAGCACGGGGTTTCACATGTGTTAGGCCAGGATGGTCTTGATCTCCTGACGCTCGTGATCCGCCCGTCCTCGGGCCTCCCAAAGTGCTGGGATTACAGGCTTGAGCCACCGCGCCCGGCCCCTCCCTTCTTCTTGAAGCATCTTCTTTCCTTGGCTTCCATGGCACCACACTGTCTCGGCTCCTCCTCTAAGTGTTGAAGAGGCCCAGGGTCTGGCCCTAGCCCCCTTCACTTCTCTATTTACATGAAAGAAAAAATACAGATGGCCAGTACACGTTAAAAATTGTGCTCAGCCCCAGTTATAACCAAAGAAATGCCCACTAAGACAAATGAGATCTATTTTTAATCTAACACAATAGCAAAGATTCAAAAGATTAATTATACTCAGTATTGGCATAGAAGTAGAGAAACAAACACTCTCATTTGCCATTGGTGAGAAGATAAGTAGTATCATCTTTTTTGAGAAGGCTTTTTCTCAATATTGATCAAGAGGCATATAAAATAGAATGATCAATCCTATACTTTGTTCTAAACTTTTCTACTGACATAATTTCAGACTTACAGAAAAACTGCAACAATAATACAAAGAATTCCCAGATACCCTACCCTTCATCCACCTATATTCCCCAAATATTATCCTACTACACTAGTATTCTCCCTCTCCCTCTGTCCCTCTTTCTCTCTCTCTCTCCCCAAACACACACATATGTATGTATATATGTGTGTGTGTATACACATATGGATATATGTACATATATACACATATATACATGGGTATATATGTGTGTATATATATATATATATATACACGTGTATATATGTGTATATATAATAGTTTTATATTTGTATATGACATATGTATATATTTTTCTGAACCACTTAGTGGTAAATTGCAGGCATGGTATTCTTTACCGTAAGTACTTGAGTGTGTATTTCTTAAAAGTATGGAATTATCTTAGGTAACCAAAGTACAAGAATCAAAGTCAGGAATTAACATTTATGCAATACTACTATCTAATCCACAGATCTCATCGGGATCTCACCAGTTGTCAACACGGTGCCCATTTTAGTAAAAGTAAATCCAATATCATATGTTGCTTCCAATCGTGTCTCTGTAGTTTCTTTTAGTGTGGAGAGTTCCTCGGTTGTTTGTTTTGTGACTTTGTCATTTTTGGAATCCAGGCGAGATATTTTATAGAATGTCCCAGGGTTTGAGTTTGGTAGATTCATTCTGACATAAACACTTTTGTCTTTCTCTTCCCTCTGTCTGGAATATTGGTTTCTTGGCTTTTCAAGTTGCTTTCGTCTCCTCCTCCTTTGAGTCTCCCTTCAAATATCACCCCTTCCAAAGAAACTTCTTACTAAATAGAATTATAATCAATTCTCAGGAAAAAAAAAAAAAATTGGCCAAATGATCAAGAAATGTGATGTTTTACACCAGGGGTCAGCAACTACTGTGCATGAACTAAGAATGGTTTTTACATTTTTTTAATGGTTGGAGAAAAAAAAAACTGAAAGAAGAAAGTTTTGTGAATTTTTTATGAAAATTAAATGAAATTCAGTTTCAGTGTCCACAGATAAAGTTTTATTGGGACATAGCCAGGCCCGTTTGTTACATTTATCCAGGCTGTTTTCCTGCTACAATGGCGGGGCTCAGTAGTAGCCGCCGAGAGTCATTGCTCTCATCTCTTTGTGTGGCTGCTCAGCACACTACGAGCCACATGCCACAGCTCCAAGTCGACAGCATGCACATTGCTGTGGGGCAGCATTTTATTTTTTTATTACTGGTGCATACATGTCATGTCAAAACAAGAAGAGTGGCTTCCAGTGTTGTACTTTTTAAAAATACATGATAATCATGTGGCAAAATACACGCAACATAAAATTTACCATCTTCCCTATTTTTAACTAGATAGCTCAGCAGCATTCAGTACATTCACGTTATTGTGCAACCATCACCACCGTCTGTCTCCAGAACTCTTTTCATTTTGAAAAATTGAAACCCTGTACCCATTAAACAACAACTCCCCATTCTCCCCTCTCCTCCAGCCCCTGGCAACTACCATTCCATTGTCAAAAAAAATAACATTTCAATGAATTGAGCTTACTCACTGGCTTTTATTATTGATTCATTAATTGGGCAGCATCCCATCGACAAAATAGAAAAAAGCACCCCAATGAGCAGAGGGCGTTGGCTTTGGGGGCACAAAATGGCAGAAGGGGAACAGAAACAAGGAACAAAAGTAGACTGGGTATTTCAAAGTTACTTTCCTTGTAAGATGAAAGCAGAGGGGACTTCCTTATCACATTAGCTCAGGTTGACTGGGACCTTCTCTGTTGGTTGCTATAAATCTGTTTTTTTGTTTGTTTGTATGTTTGTTTTGGAAAGCTGACTGTTTTAAAGGTCAGTTTGATTACGTGGCACCTAGCATGAGTGTCTCGGTCCTGGGGTCTAGTGCAGGAGCTTAGTCCAAAAAAATGGCCTCCAGTAAATTTTATTTCACCCTACTTTCTGTCTCTATGATTTTGACTAGTCTAGGTACCTCATAGAAGTAGAATTCTATGATATCTCTCCTTTGGTGACTGGCTTATTTCATTGAGCATGATGTCCTCAAGGTTCATCTACATCTCAGCCATGTGTCAGAATTTCCTTCCTTTTCTTTTCTTTCTTTCTTTCTTTTTTTTTTTTTTTTTTTTTTTTTTT